>NC_080197.1:23816498-24119528 GCF_030028045.1 Hippopotamus amphibius kiboko | reverse complement strand
GCCATTTCCTCACTGACGGGATGGGTTCCTACCCTGAGCACCTTTGCCAGAGGGCTTTTTCTGGATTGCTCAGCCCAGACATGCTGCCCAGTGAATGCCTTTAGGAGCAGCCATCAACCAATGGGACAGCTCTGAGGTGTAGGGGAGCAAAATTTGCCCCCCCCACCCCCAAAATGTGTCTCTTTGGCATTAAGATTAATTTAACCTGATTGTTTTTAAGAAACAACCACAGGAAGTCTTTTTTTTTTTTTTAACCTCCCCCTTAGCTGCCTGGAGAATTTAGATAAGGGCCCATTCCTGGAATAGAGCTAATACCAGACAAACCTGCAAAGAACATGAGCTGAGTGTGGTGGGGGAAACGCACAGGACCTTATGATCAGAGTGCATGGTGTGTCCCATTGTCTCTGCGTGGCCCAGCAAACTCTTATTTACCAAGTATTTGTTTTTTTGTATCTCCATGTGAAATTGCCTTCCTCTCCTTTGAAAAAGTCCCAAACTACAACTCCCAACATCCTCTCTTGTTTTTAGCTGAAGAAACTGAAATTTAAGGTGAGGATTTTGGCCATTTTGGTTAATTAGTTTTCCTGGGTCTCTCCCAAGTATACATGTTATTAAACTTTTGTTTGATTTTCTCCTGTTAATCTGTCAATTTAATTCTTAGACCAGCCAGAAGAACCTAGAAGCATACAGTAGAGGAAAATTTCTTCCTCCCTGACAGAGGCATGCTAAGCACGTTGGAGCCCCAGATGCCAACAAGAGTGACATGTTCATTCATGTGCCTATCAAAACCTGTTTTTATTTTTAAAAATTTTTAATAAATTTTAAATTTATTTTTGTGTACTTATTGGCTGCATTGGGTCCTCATTGCTGTGCGCAGGGTTTCTTTAGTTGCTGTGAGCAGGGGCTACTCTTCATTGTGGTGTGCAGGCTTCTCATTGCAGTGGCTTCTCTTGTTGCAGAGCACGGGCTCTAGGTGCACAGGCTTCAGTAGTTGCAGCACATGGGCTCAGTAGTTGTGGCTTGCGGGTTCTAAAGCACAGGCTCAGTAGTTGTGGCCCATGGGCTTAGTTGCTCCGCGGCGTGTGGGATCTTCCTGGACCAGGGCTCGCATCTGTGTCCCCTGCATTGGCAAGTGGATTCTTAACCCCTGTGCCACCAGAGAAGTCCCCCCAGAATTGTTTTTAATGTATGAAGAAGATCAGATGATTTTTCTTCTTAGTCATGCTAACGTAACAGATTATATTTATACATTCTCTATTGACCATCCTTGCATTCCTGGAATGATATGTTATTTTAAAATGTGCTATTGAATTTCATTTGCTTAATATTTTATTTAAGATTTTAAAAACAATATTTGTAAATGAAATGAATAGCTTTCTCTTTTTATGCTACCTTTATCAGGTTTTAGTATCAGTATGCTCCTTAATAAATAGAATTTGATAGTTTTCCTTCTTTTTATGCTCTGGAACAGTTTAAGAAACATCAGAATTATCTGATGTTGCCTGTGAAAACTTCAGGACCTGGTACTTTTTCTTTTTTGGTGGTAGTGGTGGTGAGAAAGTTATTTTACAACTTTCTCTGTTTCTCCTATGCAAATTAGTCTATTAGATGGTTTCTATTTGGGTCACTTTGGTAAATTATATTTTCCTAGAAAATTACCCATAAAATCCCAGTATTTAGGTGTTGACAACTAATTCAAAAATTTAAAAAAAACTCTGTCAAAACTTGCCAGCAAAACAGACAAACAAACAAAAACAAAAAAAACTTGCCAGCAGGCTAGATATGGCCCATAGGCTACCATTTTGCAACCACTGATTATCGTCAGAGGATTTTAGACTTGAAAGGGGCCATATAGATTCTATACCAGGGGGTGCAAGTAGGTAACATGCCCACAGGTAACACAGTTGTGTAAGGTGAGGACTTTAGTGAATTGGAGAGCTGATTCTCTAACTAAAGATAAGAAAGTTAAGTTTTCACAATATTTTAGCCAAAACCATGTGGTTAGATAAAGCATTCTGCAAGCTCAGTTTGGCCCATGGGTGGCTGGTTCGTGGCCTCTGCCAGTTTAACCCCACTTCCTGTGGTAACTCTTGGGCGTCTCACTTTCCAGACATAGCTTATGCTTCCTGAACAGGACCTGCCCTTTTTTCATATATCTTTACAGCTTTATTCTAGTGAGACAACCACAGCTGGCAAGAGATGAGGTTGGGAGTTTCCACGTTGGAGGTTCCATCAGGTTTTTGGTCCTACATGCTGGCAGCCTCTACTGCCCCTCCTTAGCCTGGGTCCTCTCCATGTCACTTGGATCCTGAGGCAACTCAGGGGACTGATGGGACACCTCCATCCATATCCACTTCCTACCGTCTCTTTTGCTTTCGCCATGTCCACTAATAGTTTCTCTCTGAAACCCTCTAAACTTTTGAAGGGGATCTTCTTATATTTCCTTCCTCAAGACTAGGTCCACACTGCTTCTCTCTTTTCCCAAAATGTTTTCTTCCTCTGTTTCTCCCTGAGTTCTTTACATCTTTCTTCCAGGTAAGGGGGAAAAACCAGTTCTCTCTCTTCTCACCTCTGTACGTGATTAGTGTCCCCAGGAGTGGCGGCCTTTGAATTTAGTACTTTAGAGCCTGAGTCTTTCTTCCCAGCTGTGTGCAGCTGTCCTCACTGTACTCAGTACCCTTCCATTTGCCTATCCACTTGGGGGGCTTAGCTGGATAAGAGTGGCACATCGGGCGATTCTTGAAATCATAGTTTTTCACTGAGGATTCTTGTATGAGAGCAAGTTGGGATTATCAACAGCCATCTTTGATCTAGCAGAAAAAAGTACTTTAGAATCTATATGATTCCCTTTTGGAAGGACCTCAGAGTCACTAAGTTCCGGTCATCAATTTCCTTTTAACACTTGGCACCCCATGTGGTTGAGGGCTTCCAATTTGCAGAGGGTTCCTGATTTGTTGATTTAACAAGATTTATAGGCTAGTGCCATGCACCTACACTAAAGGGTCATCTCTAATTTCTAAGCCTCAGAGTGGTCCCCAGGCTGAGGTTTTGGATGCCCCCTCCCCAAGCCCAGAAGCCTCCTACTTTTGTTAAGCTGGCCCTGTGACTCTGGCTGTCATTTAGCTGCTTTGAGCCTCAGCCTCCTGTAGGGAGTGGGTGTGAAGTCCCTCACCTTGTAATAGTTGGAAGGATTAATTAAAATAATACCTATGAGTGCTCACTAAATGTTAGATTCCCAGATTCCAGTTACTTCTCACTGTTCTTGCTTCCTTCCAGAATCTTCCAGTGTGACATAAGGAGATTCTGAGAATAGATTCGTTAGAACAAGGCTTCCAGCCACTGTTGGTCGGGTATGGGGAATGGAGAAGAGCTCTTACCTTGCCACTGAGGGAGACTTTGTTTCTAGTATAACTGGATTCTTGGGGAAAGATTTGTAGTCCTGCCCTTGAAAGGCAAAGGGACTATTGTGTCATTCACCAACTCAGGAACCATGAGGAGGTATATGGCGTCCCATTCCTGGCAGATCCTGAAGAAGGAATTGGTGAGGAGTGTCAAGGGCCCTGGGAGGGAAGAGTGGAAGACTGAACAGGTATTTTGAGGAAGGGAGAGACAGGTGTAGGAGGCGGCCTCAGATAAACGTGGCCACCCTGTACCTTTCAGAGTCACAAAGGAAAGAGCTCCAGATTAGGCTTCAGAAAGACTGAATTCTGACTGCTGCCCTGTAGCCTACTTTGCCCTTGGCATTGGCTACACTTTGAGCCCCTGAGAACTGCTCTGTACTCACCCTTCCTGCTATTAGGAGAGTCGGAGAGATTAAGGCCCTGCAATCAGGGTGGAGTAATAGGTTACACTTATTTACCCTGCAGCCGGACTTCCTGGGCTTAAATCCCTGTCACTTTATTAGTCATGTGACTAATATTAGCATTAGTTAGTATTAGTATTAGGCAAATTACCTGATTTGCTGTGCCTGTTTTCTCTTCTGAAAAGAGTGGTGATAACATTAGTACCTACTACACTGATTTATTGTTGAGGATTAAATGAGTCAATACATATAGTGGACTTAGAATAGTGCCTGACGTTGACAAGTTGTATTCAATAAATGCTAATTTTATTAGTAAAGACTTTCCCCATACTTCCTTTAGATATCTAATTTTTAAAAAATATTATAGTTACAGGTGAAGGTCCTCACCATCTCACTCCCTTTCTCCTCACTGGTAACTACTTTCCTGAGACTGATGTGTACCCTTCCGATCTGTATTTTAAAATTTTATTATATGTGTACGTATCCATAAGCAACTGCAGTATGCAGTACATTTTAAAAACATGGTATCACAAATGGCATCTCATTTCGCCTTTTTTTCCACTCAAAATTATGTGAGCTCTGCCCAGATTGACACACACTCTAGTGCCATGTCCAGTCCCGTGACTCTACCAGATGCAGTTTTCTTATTTGTCCCTAAAATGTCTTTTACAGCTTGTTATTATGAACTGGGAGCCAATCAAGGTTCACATTTTGCATTTGCACGTATGTCTCTTAAGTATTAATCTAGAACAGCCCCCTCACTTTTTTTTCCTCATGAAACTGACTCTTTAAAGAAACTGGGTTAGTTGACTTGTAGATTGTTTTACATTCTGGATTTGTCTCTTTGGTGTTGAACTTGTTTCCCTGTCCCCTGTATTTACTTGGCAGGTAAGAGTGACTGCGCTTACTCCTCAGGTCACATTGGGATGGGGAGAGGCTGATTTGTTCTCAGCTCCAGTTTCAAATTCCCAGGGAAAAGATAGGATGGCTTATCTTGGATTAGGTGTTATATCAGTTTTTTTTGGCTGCTGTACCACAATTTAGTGGCTTAAAACAGCACGTGTTTATTATCTTCTGGAGGCTAGAAGTCTGGCACCGGTTAAAATCCAGGTGTTAGCAGGGCTGTGTTCCTTTCTCAAGAGTGGAGGGAAGAATTCCTTTCCTTGACTTCCTGTCTTCTACAGACCACCCACATTCCTCAGCCCCTCCTTTGCCTTCCAAGCCAGCAGTGTTGCCTCTCTCTGCCCGTTTTCCCCTCAGACGCACCTGATTCCAGCATGCAAGCTCTTCACATCTTCCCTCACTGCCTGCACCTCACTGCCTGCCATTACTTGTGCACATTATTTTCCGGACCAAAGTGAAGGACTTGACAGTTAACTAAAGCTGTGCTGGCAAATGTTTTAACAGGCTCCTGGGGAGGGAGATGCCCCCATTTGTAGTAGTTGCCAATTTCTGTGGCATAAATACTCCCACCATGGCCAATTTCAAGCTACGAATATGATTTCAATAGGTTTGAAAACTTCCTGAAGATGTAGCTATGGTTCCAGCAACACCACTGCATTTAATATTACATTTCACCTCGTTCAGCACTATCCAGCCTGACTGTTGAAAACAGATGGTTTCCATGGATCTTGTTTGTTTTGTTTCCACAGGGGCTGTACCAGCTCACCATGGATATCATCATGATGAACCGAGTGTGTAAAATGTTCCGCCAAGGCCTCAGGGGATTTCGGGAATATCAGATCATTGAGACTGCTTACAGAAAGCACCCTATCTTCTCTTTCTGGGATGTAAGCTGCTGGGCTTAGCAGATTTATAGAGGGTTTAAAGGGGTCCAATAAATAGCACCTCACTTCCCAGCCCAAGTTCCGAATCAACAGAAAGAAGACAAAGGGTAAAGCAGATGGGAGACCGAGCTGTCACTTTTATTAATGATGAAACTTATTTTGGAGAAGCTGATGGGTGTCATCAAGCCAGAAGTTTACCTAATACTAAACCCCATAATTGAACGGCCTTACCGACAACCCCAGTGGCAGGCAGTGCTGGACCGAGGCAGGCCTCCACTGCAGTAGCAGGGTCTCATGCCCCACACTCATAGCAGAAAAGGGCAGAGCAGAATGTGGGATGCGGGGGAAGGAGAAGGGGATGATCATGCCTGATTTCTCCTTCTAAATTCACTAAAGAGTTTAAGTCACTCCTCAATGTAAAAGGAGAGGGGCTAGTAGTGTTCTGCTAGTACAACACCCTCCACATGGAGAGAAACATCGGGAGTGGGGAAGAAGCCATCTCCATTCCAAGGGTGATCAAAACAGCCAGAAGAAATCCAGGAGTCACAGTGGAGTCAGGATTTCCCGAATACCTATCAACTCTTCATCTTCTCTGCTTGCTTTCCTCTCCCCCGACCTGGACAAGAGGGGACATTTGTAGGGCTACTCTGGTGATCATGCTTTCTAGATTTTCTAGAAGTTCCCAATTTCAAATATTTTATCCCAGTGGTAGATCCTGAGCCCCTTTTTGGCTCAGAAAAGTTGATCACCATTCTGTTAACTTTTTCTGGGTCCCCAAAGGTGTCTTCGTTACTATCCAGGGCTCCAAAGTTTCCCCAGCCAATACCTGGACAAGCCCTGCCCAGATCCTGTTGTGCCAGCCCTGCCTCCCCACTGCGTCCAGCGATTGCCCCCAAAATCTTTCCCAGAATGGAGAGGGGCGTGGAGGGGTGGTGATAGGGAAAGGAAGGCGTCTTAGGTGGTTTCTAAGGGGCCAGTGAGTAATGTAACTGTGTATGTGTGGCTGAGTTTAAGATGTAGCAGGGAGTAGGTGCCTGGGGGCAGCTAGA
This sequence comes from Hippopotamus amphibius kiboko, assembly GCF_030028045.1. Classification (NCBI taxonomy): domain Eukaryota; kingdom Metazoa; phylum Chordata; class Mammalia; order Artiodactyla; family Hippopotamidae; genus Hippopotamus; species Hippopotamus amphibius. Next base: position 24,112,890 of record NC_080197.1, on the reverse strand, counting down.
GGAGAAGGGTTTGCCCCATCTAAAGACATTCAAATTCATATATTGGATTGGCCAAAAAGTTCTTTCCATAAGATCGTATGGAAGACCCCGAATGAACTTTTTGGCCAGCCCAATATTTTCAAGCTACTATGCTGGCCAAACCAAACAAGTCTGCAGCCAGATTCTGCCCTGTTATTGGGTCATGAAATGAGAAGGGATGGAGCAGGAGCACTGTAACCACAGGAAGGACATTCTGACTCAGGGTGTCATGTGGTGGTGAAGCGAAGGGCCCTAGAGACCAGGAGTCTGTGGTTACCAGAAGACTTGGGCTGGTGCCTGGGCAGCTGGAAGCCAGAGTCAGGCTCGTCATCAGGGAAGCGTGAGGCTACACCTAACAACATCGCCCTGTCAGGATGGCCTTGAGTGGAGCAGAAGCCTCTCGGGGCAGCCTATGGGAGTCCTGTGTCTTCTGGGTAGGGAGCCAGGAGTTGGGCCATAGTGTCAGGCAGAGAAAGTCATAGACTGGTTTTCAGGGGAGTATGTGAATCCAGATCTTTCTGAACATCTTTCTTTCATTGGCCTCCCTGAGAAGCACCACATGGATACACAAACTATAAATGGAGGGAGAGGGCAGGGAGCCAGTGGGCCTTGGGGAAGGACGTGAAGTATGACCGGAGAGATGAATGGGGGGTCCTGGTTTGACCCAGGGTGGTGGTCAGGGCCTTGTTTGTCTCTTTCTCCCGACCACTTCCGCCTACATAGCTTTTTCCTCTCTCTCTGCCCCTTTCTCTACTCTTTCCACATGCCCTCTGCATCTGTTAGGAAACAGGGTTCGATTAGTTCATCCCTAAGGCCTCCTACACCTCTTCTTCCTGGCCATCCTTCAGACGAGGACCATTTACTCACTGTATGATTCTTAGGCGACTCACTTCACCCCATTCAGGTCCTCCGTGGCGCTGCTCAGTAATACCTGCTTTGTCCTGTTGATGAAAAGGAACAAGATAAGCTGTGCCTGGCTTGTTACAGGCACTTAACGAAGGTCGGCTTCTTTTTGTTCCTTTCTTTTTATCCCTCCTTTCTGTTCCTTTTTTTCCTCTATACTCCCCCACCCTTTTTTCTTCTTTTCCCTTTTTTCTCTCCCCATCCTTCCCCTCTTTATCCTCCTTTCCCTCTCCCCCCCCCCCCGCCCCCCCAGTCTCTCTCTGCCTCCTTAATAATACATTGTTAATGCTGGGCCCAAGTCTTTTTTTTTTTTAATATTTATTTATTTATTCATTTATTTTTATTTGGTTGCACTGGGTCTTAATTGTGGCTTGAGGGGTCCTTAGTTGTGGGGTGCATGTGGGATCTAGTTCCCTGACCAGGGATCGAACCCAGGCCCCCTGCATTGGGAGCATGGGGTCTTAAACACTGCGCCACCAGGGAAGTCCCTGAGCCCAAGTCTTGTGCGGAGTTGGGGCTTTTGAGCAGAGGTGGACATGAGAGGCCCAGTTGGTAGGAGGTTTCCAAAGCCTTCCTGTTTCCCACGGTGCTGCAGGTACGCAGAAGGGTTTCAGTGCAAAATTCTAGAAGCAGTCTTGCTGATTCTCCTTGCTCTCTGCAACCCCCCTTCCTTTTTTTTTTTTTTTTTTCCAGAAAAAGAAACAAGGCCGAATCACATTTGATACTATGGACTTCGTTGCAGAGTCGGTATGTATAGAAAGCTCTGACCTTGCTGCTGGGAATTTTTTTTTTTCCCTGCATCATAGCCTGAAAGAAGACCTAGGCTGGGTATCAGGACAGCTGGGTTCAGACCAGGTTCTGCCACCAACACAGTGTGCCACCCTGAGCTAGCCCCTTAGTTTCTTCACCTATAACATAGCTGATCTCAGCGATCTTTTTCAGTTCTGGTGTTCCAAGACTGCAAGTACCGACCCCACCCACCAGAACCTGTTGTTGCTTTATAGCTGAGCAGAACCAGCAGAGGAGATGGCCCACACTTGGACCAGTGGGAAAACAGTGGAAGGCAAAGGAGAGGATGTGAGAGCCCCAGACAGAGGAGAAACAATCAAGGTGGTGGGAAAACCCATGGCCTGTGTGTGAATTCTGGCTCTGCCCCAGGCTTTCTGAGAGATGCTGGGCACATCTGTCTCCTACCGGGCTCAGTGGCCATTCTGAGAAGGGGATGCCTTCACGTCATGTGGACTATGTGATTTGTTCTCCAGATTTCAAGCACTATTACCTTCCTGGCTTCTCCCCACCAAATCCTGGATATTAAATTAAAATTTAAAATTTAATTTAAATTTTAAAGGGGCTTCCCTATTTATAGGGAAGATCTGAAGCTCTCCCCAGTGTACGCCTGACTCGACCCTGGCCTGGAAGAGCCGTGCTGGTTTTTCTCTCACAAAAAGCAGGGAGGACAAAGCTTTGTAACTGGTACCAGGACCAGCTGCTACCCCTTCCTCCCTTGGAAGCACGGTGTGGCTTCTGTTGCCTGCCTCCCCTGGGCATAACTAATTTCTCGTGCCCCATCATGTATGAAGCACAGGAATGTCATCCAAATTTTGAGTTTCTTCAGTGTTCAAGACCAGCCAGTGTCTGACACTGGGCATTGAAGGTTACCCAAGTTTTGCCCTTCAGACAGGAGAAACTAGGGGTCTCTCTGAGAGCCACAGAACTCTAGAGATGGAGGCAATTCTGTGCATAGCAATAGAGGGAGAGAGGAGAGTACAAAGGAAAAACCCATCATCTAGGCAAGGCCTCTCTGCCTTTTGAATGAGTTATAACTGGCTGTGTCTCCAACACAAAGATGGAGAGTAAAGACCCAATTTAAAAACCTGCTCTTTGAGTGACTGCTAATGGGTACCAGCTTTCTTTTAGGGTGATTGAAAGGTTCTAAAATCCATTGTGGTGACGTCTGTACTGATGTCTGTACAGCTGATGTTTGTACAGCTCTGTGAGTGCACTAAAAATTGATCTGTACACTTTAAATGGTTAATCATATGTCGTGTGAGTTATATCTGAATCAAGCTGATACACACACACACAATTTATACATGTATAAGCTGTCTCTCAGGACAACACTTGAAAACTACAGTATAGTCTGTATTAGGACTCTACTAATGCTAAACTTCTAAAAAATAATCCTGGGCTTCCCTGGTGGCGCAGTGGTTGGGAGTCTGCCTGCTAATGCAGGGGACATGGGTTCGAGCCCTGGTCCAGGAAGATCCCACATGCTGCAGAGCAACTAAGCTCATGCACCACAACTACTGAGCCTGCATTCTAGAGTCCACGAGCCACAACTACTGAGCCCACGTGCCACAACTGCTGAAGCCCACATGCCTAGAACCTGTGCTGTAGAAGAGAAGGCACCATATTGAGAAGCCTGCGCACTGTGACACAGAGTAGCCCCTGCTCACCACTAGTAGAGAAAGCCAGCACGCAGCAACACAGACCCAACGCAGCCAAAGATAAAATAAAATAAATTTTTAAAAAAATCCTAAAAATTATGGAGGCTTAGAATCATAGACTCGTTTATTATAGCATTTGTGAGACATCGGAAACAATGGGCACATTTTTTTTAATGAGTTAATTTCTTGAATATTTTATTCTTTAAATAGTCTTGCTTGATTGCTTGTTTGTTTATTTATTTATTTTGGCTTTATTGGGTCTTCGTTGCTGCGCATGGGCTTTCTCTAGTTGTGGTGAGTGGGGGCTACTCTTGGTTGCGGTGCATGGGCTTCTCATTGCGGTGGCTTCTCTTGTTGCAGAGCATGGGCTTTAGGCATGTGGGCTCAGTGGCTGTGACTTGCGTGCTCTAGAGTGCAGCCTCGGTAATTGTGACACACAGGCTTAGTTGCTCCTCAACATGTGGGATCTTCTTGGACTAGGGATCAAACCCATGTCCCCTGCACTGGCAAGTGGATTCTACTACTGTGCCACCAGGGAAGTCCCAATGGGTACATTTCTAAAACACAGTTTAAAAAAAAACATTGAGTGAAAAAAAAAAGCAAGTTGCATAAATGATGTCAGCAGTCTAACATTTATGTAAATAATAAAACAATTCTCTACATATTCTGTGGTCACATGCATAAGTGTGTAATAATATATGTAAATAAATGGTTAACTCTGGTGGTGGAGAGCAGGTCTAGATTAGGGGTAGCATGGTACAAGGGGATTTTAGTTATCTATATTGTTCTGATTTTTAATGGAGAAAAGTCATGTATTGTGTTATTTTCAAAAATTTTATTTGTACATAAGACAAAGGCAGGAAACAAGAATGCCACATGTTAATGGCTAATTCTGGGCGTTGGGATTATGGGCAGCCCCCTTATTTTCCTTTTTCCTTCCTGTGTGCTAGAGGAACACAGTGAGGGAATGGCTGGCCTGAAGCGAGTGAGGGTGGCAGTGCTGAGAAATGGTGTGTGAGAAACAGGCAGGGCTCTGTTTGAGTAATATTCCCTTTTACCCATTCCTGATATGTTTATAAGCTCCTAAGGTAGGCCTAGATCTGTGTCTGGTGGTGGGGAATACAGTCGGCTCTCTGTATCTGCGGGTTCCACATCTGTGGATTCAACCAACCACAGATAGAAAATATTCAGAAAAGAAAAATTCCAGAAAGTTCCAAAAAGCAAAACATGAATAATACTTGCAGTCAGCAACTATTTATTGTATTTACAACTATTTACATAGTATTTACATTACATTAGGTATTTTTAAAATATTTAGTTATTTATTTATTGGCTGTGTTGAGTCTTCATTGCTGCACACAGGCTTTCTCTAGTTGCGGTGAGTGGGGGCTACTCTTCATTGCGGTGCGTGGGCTTCTTACTGTGGTGGCCTCTCCCATTGTGGAGCACGGGCTCCAGGTGCATGGGCTTCAGTTGTTGCGGCACATGGGCTTCAGTTGTTGCAGCACATGGGCTCAGTAGCTGTGGCTCACAGGCTGTAGGGTGCAGACTCAGTAGTTGTGGTGCATGGGCTTAGTTGCTCTGAGGCATGTGGGATCTTCCCAGGCCAGGGATCGAACCTGTGTCGCCTGCATTGGCAGGCGGATTCTTAACCATGCGCCACCAGGAAAGTCCCTGCATTAGGTATTATAAGTAATCTAGAGATGATTCAAAGTATTTGGGAGGATGTGAAAATACTGCATCATTTTAGGTAAGGGACTTGAGCACCTGCAGATTTTGGCATTGGCAGGGGTCCGGGAACCAATCCCTCCTCCCCACTTGGTGGATACTGAGGGACAAGGATGACTGTGCTAGGTTGTGTAACATTCGCATCTGCCCTTAAGGAGCTAATTCGCAGTTAAGGTGATGAAACTTACCCAGAAGGTTAAATAACAAACTGTCAGTTCTGTAGGAATCACAAAAGGGAGTCTCAGGGGTTGGGGTGGTAAGAAGGATTTCCTGCAGGAATTTGGGCCCTAAGTAGGCCCCCAAAATAAGTTTGGTTCATAGAAGGCAGAGGCATCTGTTTTGCCATAAATAGACACTATGACAGAAATCCTAATGGGTTATTGAGAGTAAGAGAGAGAAAGGAGAAAGATTGGATTCAGACCATAAAAAAGACCCACATTTCCATAGCCCTTGCTCTGTGCGGGGCACATTATAAGCCCTTGACACATATTAACTCTATTTGTACATATAGTTTCTGTTATTATCAGGCAGAGAAACACGGGCTCCGGGAGAAGAGACTTGCACTAGGACACAGCTGGGAAGTTGCAGGACAAAGTTCAAGCCCAGGCACCTGGCAGCAGAGCCTGTGTGCTTCTAACCACTGTGCTGCACTGCCTTTTTGAGTGAATATGCAAGGCTTCAGATCTGTGGTGTGATGACCAGAATTCTGCATCATGTCCCACTTTCCTTTTGCTTCTATGACAGTTACTGTTATGTAAGACTGAGGTATTCATTCCTTCCTTCCATAAATATTTATTTTGTTGAGTGTCCGCTACACGTGAGACATTATTCTAGAGTGGTAAAAAAGGTAGATGAGGCCACTAGGGTGTTTATGTTGGGGCTTATATTCTAGAGCACTGTTGTCCAGTCGAACTTTCTGCAACGATGGAAATGTTTAGTAGTCTGCATTATCCAATACAGTAGCCAACAGACACACGTAGCTCTTGAGCACTTGTCATTAGTGTGACTGAGGGACTAATTTTTTATCTAATTTAATTGAAACTTAGACAGACACCTGTGGCTGTTGGCTGCCATATTGGACGATGCAGCTCTAGACACTTGTGTGTGTGTGTGTGTGTGTGTGTGTGTGTATGTGTAGGGCGAGGAAATGACAGGTAATATCCACATTAACACAAAAGAATAAGACCATTTCAGAAAGCATTAAATGCTTTGAAGATAGTGATTCAGAGCCTGCAGAGTGCTGGGAAGGGGTCTGCTATTTTAGCTCAGATGATCCAGAGGAGACTCCCGGAGGAGGTGGTGCCACATGAGCTGAGAGCAGAATGAGGAGGAGGCGGCCGCAGCCCTCTCCACATACCCACAGGAAAACTCAGGGGAGGAACATTCCAGGCAGAGGAAACAGCCCAAGCAAAGACCGAAAGACAGAAATGAGCTTGGCACACGCAAGAGATGGGTAGAAGGCTGGAGACTAGAGAATAAAGGGGAGAGGCAGGAGGTGAAGTTGGGGGGGCAGTAGGCAGGTAGGGCGTCAGAGCATGGGGGGCCCCAGGCTATGGTAGGAGTTAAGCTTTCCTCCTAAGTGCAGTGGGCAGCGCGTGCAGGGTGTTAACAACTCGCAGTGCCATTTCCCCGGCAGGTAGGAGTGGTGAGCTAACAGGTAGATCTGCCCGCGCCCTGGTCCACAGGTCCTGGCTCCTGAGGGTTAGCTAAGAGCCTCTGTAGGTCCTCTTTGTTCCTTAGGCTCCCAGAGCATGCTGAGTCATAGGTTGAGGCAGGGGAGGTCTCCCATGACTGAAGTGTGTCAAAGGGCCCCTGGAGCCCAGGGAGCCCCATTATTGACCTGGGTGGGGGGGTGTCAGTGGACGGCAGAGGTAGTATGACGAGTAGTTGGGGATATAGGCCTTGGCATGTAGCAGATCTAGGTAATAATCCTGCCTCAGCGTCTTCATCTATCAAAGGGGATAATACTCATGCCTCACTTCTTTAGGTAAAGATGCAATGAGACAGTGTGTGTAAGGTGCCTGTCCCAATGCCTGGCACACAGGAAGCACTCCTTCCAAGTCAGCCGCTGTTGTTTGGGGGGTGGAAAAGTGTGAAAGCAAGAGTGTGGGGAGTTGCCTGCCAGCCCCTTGGGGGAAACTGCTGGGTCCTCTGTGTCACTTTGGCTCTCTCTCCCCAGGGTCACTTCCCTCCAAGGGCCATTCAGATTGCGCAGAAGAAGCCCGCTTGGAGGGCAGAGCACGAGATCCAGTCCCTCTGTAACCTCCTGCAGGTTCTGGATAGTTACCAGAACTACTCGGAGCCCCTGCAGCTGCTCCTGGCCAAGGTCATACGCTTTGAAAGGTCAGTAAGGGGCACACCCCTTGGCCCCTGGGCTGGGGCTGGGCTGGGCAAAAAGGGCCCAGCTGCGAAGGCCATGGCAGGTCCACCAGCCCCTCTGTGGGGTGTCAGCTGTGAGAAGCCATCTGTCACTGCACCTTCACACTCACCATTATGACTGCAGCACACTGTGTCTCAGCCATTCATTGAGAAACTACCCAGAATTAAGGAGCCACTGAGTCTGGAAAGGATCTAGTTGGAACCTCGGAAAGGATCTAGTCTAATTCCCTCATTTTTCAGATGAGAAAACTGAGGCTCGGGGAGGGGGGAAATGACTCATCCTAGTTCACCCAGAAAGTAAGTAGCAGAGCCGAGACTCAAATCCAGGCCCTGAAAGCCAGAAGGGATCACAGATGAGGTACCACATCCAGGTAGGAACAACTTGGATGAGGAAAAATATTATATCTATATTTTCATTAACCTCTGAAATTTATAATTTCCTTCAGTCATGAATGTAGGTAACAAACCACTGTGTAACTTTTTTTTACCAAAAGAAATTACATGTATTATCACATATTCAAGTTGTTGCAGATTTCTCAGAAGATAATTTAGATTTATCACATCTTCGAACTGATGGTAGTTATTAGATCTACTCTGGCTCTTGTTTTTCAGTGCCTTAATAAAGAGGTGCATATATTGCTATATCACAAACTTGGTTTTTTGTTAACTGTAATTCTGCTGTTTATTATTATTATTAATTTATTTATTTAATTTATTTCTTGGCTGCGTTGGATCTTCGTTGCTGCGCGCGGGCTTTTCTCTAGTTGTGGCAAGCAGGGGCTACTCTTCATTGTGGTGCGTGGGCTTCTCATTGCAGTGACTTCTCTTGTTGCAGACCACAGGCTCTAGGCATTCGGGCTTCAGTAGTTGCGACACACGTGGGCTCAGTAGTTGTGGCTCATGGGCTCTAGAGTGCAGGTTCAGTAGTTGTGGCTCACAGGCTTAGTTGCTCCGTGGCATGTGGGATCTTCCTGGCCTAGGGATCGAACACATGTCCCCTTCACTGGCAGGTAGATTCTTAACCACTGTGCAACCAGGGGAGTCCCTGTATATTATTTCATTTATACATTTAAAACTTTGTTCTGTGAAGGCTTCACCAGATTGTCAATTGGTCCATGACACACAAAAAAGGAACATGTAAATCCCTTGTAATAGAGAAGCCTAAGAGGTGCATGTGGAAATAGTTATTTCCAGGATATTTCAGTGGCCTCAGGGGGGCAGCCTAGCAGAATATTTGAGGTAAGGCCTGTCTTGAAAATCTAAGATGTAAGGTCAGTATAGGTTTGTGCCCTATCATCCTTCATAGATGTCACAGTCTAGAACATAACCACAACTAACTATAGATTACGGCCCTTTGTGACCCACGCAGGGTCCATTTCACAGATAATAAGCCGGGGGAGGAAGTAACCTTCCACCTGGCTTGGCCAAGGGAGTTTCACAGAAGAGGTGGCATTTGAATAGGTAGGTTGACAGGTGGAAGTGTAGACAGGACATTCCAGGCAGAGGGAACCGTCTGCTTTGTTCTAGCCCAGTGAAAAAGAGAGGACATCACTGCTGTCTTAAAGTAAGATTCTATAGCAGGCAGAATGGTGTCACAGAAAGAAAAAAAAACACAGGCCTAGAAGCTCTGGAATTTAATGCCCCATCTGCTGTGTGACCTCAGGCAAGCCACTTAACCTTTCTGAGCCTAGTATCCCCATGAGTGATATAGGGATAATAATATGAATTTTACAGGCTTTTTGTGAGCATCAGGAGGTGGTGATTGTTAAAGCCCTCTGCTAGTTGCTGATTACTATTTCTGGGACTGGAATTAGCAGATTAGATAGGATTCTTCCACTTCCAAGTGACAGAAAACCCAGCCTAAGGGAATGCATTGGTGGCTCACATATCTGAAAAGTCCTGGGATAGTTCTCCAGCTTCAGGCTCAGCTGGATTCAGGGGCTCAGTGTCACCAGGACCCACATTTGTGTCAGTCTCTCTCCATCTCTTGGCGCTTTGTTTGCATAAGCAGCTTATGCAAATGTAAAGGAGAGTCTCTGTCTGAGACTCTCCCTTCATGATGGCAAGCCAGCTGCTACAGCCACAGCTCCAAACTTCCAGGTTCAGTCCATTGGGAAAGAGAGAATACATCTTCCCAGTCAAGTGAAAACCTTGGGATTAGTTCTTTCTGAACCAGGTTGACCTCACTTGAATCACTATTGGGTCAATGATGCTCTGATTGTCTAAGAGTCAAGAAAAGGTGTTTCCCCCAAAGTAAAATCAGGGTGCAGTTGGTGGAAAAAGGTGACCAGATGCTTGGCAGCAAAAACAGATATCTGCTGTATGAGATACCTCTTCACCCCCAAAATGTAGATTTAGCTAGATGGTTGCTGAGGGTCTACCCTGGACTAAAGGTGGACCTGTGTTCTCTTGTCCCCAAAGTCTTATTTCCAGGCTGAGTATGCCTGCCTTCTCCCTTCTAGTCACTGTCACCTGGGCCATCTCCTCTTTCCTCCATTGATAAAGCCTCCGGTTTGTACATTGTCCTCTCTAATGGAGCTTACTGTTATTTCTTTGAATGTGCCAGGCTTCCAGCCATCTCTGTGCCTTTGGACATGGTGGTCCCTCTGCCAAGGACAATCTTCCACCTCTCTGTCCACCTGGATCACTCCAGCCACCATCCTAGAGCCCTCTCTGGCCTCCCTAAACTAGGTTAAGTTCTCTTTCTCTATGCTTCTGAATTAGCCTGTGCTTTACCTCTCTTAAAGCATTTTAAAACCTTATTTACTTCCTGTACTTAACCATTATTTTGAGAACAAAATTTATGGTTTCTATCACTATGCCTGATAGACACCATTGGTATTTGTCTAACTTATTGAATGAAGGAAGGAAATTAATATATTAAAAAGAAGTGAGATTTGAACTTGCATTTGAAATACAGAAACTGTCCTTCTCGGAGGGTAAGAACTCTTAGTTTGCTCTGAAGGTGCCTCTGCCCTAAAGGTTCCCAGTTGGGTAGTGAGCTATTAGGGGTCATAATAAGACCATTTATCCATCTCATTCTGGGTATGCTCATCTGCGCCTTACAGACAAGAGTAACTGAGGCTCAGAGAGGGGATATGAGTTCCCTAGTGTCCCAGAGCTAAGGGCAGAACCAGGATTTGGATCCTGCTCTGACTTTAAAGCCAGTGCTCAGAATCATTTAGCTACTCATCCATTGCTTCCAGCATGTGTTCATTCATTTATTCAGCGACCGTTCATTGAGCATTTACTTACATGCCTAAGCAGACTGACGAAGTCTCTGCTCTCCAGAAGCTTCCGTCTGATGGAGACGGGCAGCTGGACAAAGGTTAGCGAAGAGGTCCAGCTTGGTAGAGCCAGGGCTGGGCTGTTCTGAGGTCCCTTCCAGTCCCAGTCTGTGCTTTCATACTCCAGAGCAATGAGCGCGGCCGGTGCAGATCTCCTCCCCACAGGGACCGGGCTCTGCGTTGCTACCAGATCAGCTGGCTGTGGTCCTTTCCCAGGTTTGGTCGCAGGCGTGTGATTGTCAAGAAGGGCCAGAGGGGCAACAGCTTTTATTTCATCTACGTGGGCACGGTGGCCGTGACCGAGGACGAGGATGGCAGCAGTGCCTTCCTGGACCCCCACCCGATGCTGCTGCAAAAGGGCAGCTGTTTCGGGGTAGGCATGGGGGAAGGGTCTGCCTTCCTGGGGCAGGGTTGGGGGTGTGACAAGACTCCCGCTGAAACCTCTAGGCCAGGCCCAGTCCTGCCTTTCACTCTGCGAGGGTCACTGCCCTGCCGTGGGTCCTAGCGCCCTTACCTGTCAAATGCCGATTGAGTTGGACCCGGTGATGTCCAAGTCCTACCGCTTCATCTGTGCTATTTAAAGAGTATGTTCCCTCTATAACCCCCTCTTTATGCAGTGACTCCTCAGCAGGGCCTCTCCAGCTTCCTTCCTCTGCCCTGGTCAAGCCGGCTGCCTCTTTTCCACAGGCAGCATGTTGAGAAGGAGGGGAAGTGGGCCCACAGAAGCGGGGAGTGAGCAGGGGCACAGGACGGGCCAGGGAAGCTGCCGTCTAGGGAGGAGAGATTTCTGGGGGGAGGTGGAAGCAGGGAAGAGATGGTCAAGGCTGCGGGCAGAAAGCCGGGGGTGGCCTCTCACTAGCCTTCGCCCCTGTCCACCCAACAGGAGGTGGGCTTTCTGACTTCTTCAGTGAGGAGGGCCACCGTGGTCTGTATGGAGGAGACAGAGTTCTTGGTTGTTGACAGAGAGGACTTCCTTGCCAATAAACTGGATCAAGAAGTTAAAAAGGATGCTCAACTTCGGTTTGAATTTTTCAGGTAACTCCACCAGCCAGCATCTTCCCTCTGTGTATTTCTTAGGCACCTTTGTCCTAGGCCCAGCGGGGAACACTAGCGCTGTTCTTTCTGCTTGGAATGCTCTTCGGTACCCACCACCCACCCAACTTCTTGGTCCAGCAAACTTCTAACACACCTTCAGGTGGCAGCTCACATGTCCCTTCCTTATGGGATAGTAACGACGGAACAGCTAACACGCATCGAGCACTGGCTGGGCCGGGCAGGTGCTCAGCCCTTTGTACCACCCGTTTTCTCTAATCTCACATTCAATCTCATGATGCCGTTTCTCTTTTTCTCCCCAGTTTATAGTGAGGGAAGCAAGGCTCAGGATGGTGATGTGTCCAGAATGTCTGGCTCAGAAGTTCCTGGGCTTCACTGCCCCACCTCACTAACCAAGCCCACCTTCCCTCACCCCAGAATAGAGAGGGTGCCCCCTCAGGGCTTCTGTCATACCCTGTGTTTCCATAAAGCCCCATCCAAACTATGACTCTTGATCCCATAACACTTTCTATAGAGTTTATTTGTGCCATCAGACAGGAAGCAGCACAGTGGCCAGGGCACCTTCTTCAGCATGGTCAGCCCTGGGTTGTCACAGCGCCGGGCACATGCAGGTGCTCACTTAGTTACCTTTAGGTACTCACCTTGAGGCAGAGAGTGAAAATCAAGTGGAATATCTGCACTGGCACTGAGAATACAGGTTGTAGGTTTGCAGGGCCGCAGGGAAGCGTGATGAGCAGGGGGGTCAGGCCCTGCGGGCTGGAGCTGAGAGAGAGCCATCTGCATGAAGGGCTGCAGCCCGAAGAGGGGGGGTTCAGTCCTGAAGGGGGGGCCATTCATTTCTTCACACAATGGAAGAAAAATAGGACTGTGTTCTAATCTCAGCTCTTCGGCTTACCCGCCATGGGACCCTAGATAGGTCCCTTCGCCTCTCTGGGCTTTAATCTCCTGCCCTGTAAAATGGGGGTAAACGATTCCTCTCTCATTGTAAGAATCAAATGAGGTGATTGTGGGAAGTGTGTGGCCCAGTCTTGGCCCAGGAGGTGCTCCTTCTGTGGTGGCCCCACTTTCCTCCTGTGTCTCCAGACCTTTCTCCTCCTTGGACGTGGCACCGACCCTGTTCCCCTTTGATGCCCTGGATGGAGCTCGGTGCCCCCTCCCACCACCCGCAGGTTGAGGCCCGAGTCACCGCGTTCTGAGCTCGTAATCTGTTGGAGCTGAGCAGAGCTAAGATGATTTTTGTTAGCAGCCCCGCGGGGCCACCTGTGAGGGAAGGAAAGCCCATGATTGGCGGTGTATGAGGTTCAAGTTAGGGGAAGGGGTGGTCACTGCGGGGTGGGCCTTCCACCACAGGGCACCAACAGGCCAAAAGAGGAGAGTCCAGACGCCCCCCATTCCCAGGCCCAGGGCTGAGGATCGGAAGCCAATAGACTGGAGGAGACAGGGGCTGGAATGAGTTGCCCAAAACAAAGGTAGGGCCCAGGCTGCTTTGCTGGGGGACAGAACAGCCGGTGAGCTGAAGTGAGGAACTCTCAGGTGCTCCTTGGAATGAGAGTAGCTTGGTCGTAGCTAGGTTGGCAGGGGATTCAGCCAGAAGAAGCTCCTGGAGGGAGGAGTGGAAGTGAGAGAAGCAGAGCTCCGATCACCCCAGGTGCATCTGAAGTGTAGTGAGGGGAGCAGCTGGAGGGCAGGGCCTCCAGAATAGGGCAGGGGAGCAAAGGACAAGTGACAGGAGATGGCTGTAGGCTAGGCTATCGGGCAGGGTATGTGTGAAATCTTCCACCTCAGGCCTTTGCAAGAGCAGGAGAACATGTTCCTTTTCCAGGAATCACTAAGTGCTGAGCCCCTTTGGGGATGAAGGGCGATGAAGTCTAACAGGCTTTTCTTCTCAGGAAGATGGATCTGTTTCACTCCTGGTCCGATGAGAAGCTCTGGAAGCTCGTAATCCAGGGGAAGGTAGAGAAGTTCTCATACGGGCAGCTGATCTCAAAGGACTTTGTAGAATCGTCCTCCGTCATGTTTGTCTGTAAGGTGAGAGGTCTGGGGTGGGGGGTGGTGAAGCTGGGAAGAGAGTGTCTAGTCTAATGTCCTGTGGCCAGGTGACCGGGCAGAGCCCTGGTTAGTAACGTGTCCTTTTCTGAGCGCCCACGTCCTGGCTAAACAAGGACGCACTTCGGCTTCTCTCCCTCAGAGGGTTGCTGTGTTAAGATATAGCTGTTATGTTAGAAAAAGGGCAGGTGTGGAGGGAGGGTACCCCCTCCTTGAGCGTATATACATGTTTATTTACAGGTAATATATTTAAATTATGCATTTGGCTCTTGAATTTTAGTAATGCCACATCACTTTTTATAATCTTTATTTTATTTTTTTAATTTTTTTTTTAAGATTTAACTTTTTTTTCTTTTCTTTTTTTAGGCTGCGTCAGGTCTTAGTTGTGGCATGTAAAATCTTTCATTGTGGCGCACAGGCTTCTCTCTAGTTGTGGCGTGTAAGCTCCCTAGTTGAGGTGCTTGGGCTTAGTAGTTGTGGTGCACGGGCTTAGTTGCTCCGCAGCATGTGGGATCTTAGTTACACGAACAGAGATTGAACCCCTATCCCCTGCATTGGAAGGCGGATTATTTACCACTGGACCACCAGGGAAGTTCCACTTTTTTTTTTTTTAAGATTTATGTTATTATTTATTTATTTTTGGCTGCATTGGGTCTTCACTACTGTGCACGGCTTTCTCTAGTTGTGGCGAGCGGGGGCTACTCTTTGTTGTGGTGTGCAGGTTTCTCATTGCAGTGGCTTCTCTTGTTGTGGAGCACAGGCTCTAGGCACGAGAGCTTCAGTAGCTGTGGCATGCAGGCTCAGTAGTTGTGGCTCATGGGCTTAGTTGCTCCGTGGCATGTGGGATCTTCCCAGACCAGGGCTCAAACCCGTGTCCCCTGCATTGGCAGGCAGATTCCTAACCACTGCGCCACCAGGGAAGCTGAGTCCCACTTTTTATAATCTTTAAATTGTAAAAGTTATACAACCACATTATAAAACTTTCCGGTGAGGGAAAAGTGAGCTCATCACCTCAGAATAGATTTTCAAAAGTGGAATTGCTTGAAGTCATTTTTATGACTCTTGGAACAAATTGCTTTCCAAAAGGAGAGATCCACTTTTTCTAGTTCCCGGCAGTGTCCAACTTTGCCAGTGCCACCAACCTCTGCCAGTCATTCTTTCAAAAGTTTTTTAATTTAATAGGTGGCAATTACTACCTCATTGAGGGTTTAACTTATATTTTGTTCTGATTACTAGCAAAATGAATCATTTGTTTACTATCTAAATTTTGTGTTTTGTGCATGGCTTTAAGTCCTTTGCCAACTTCTCTGTTGGTTCATAATGAAAAGAAAATGTAACACTTACTGAGTGCTTACAGTGTACCCAGAGGAGGTTGGTATTGTCATTATTTCCATTTTACAAAGGTGGAAAGGAA
Organism: Hippopotamus amphibius kiboko; assembly: GCF_030028045.1. NCBI lineage: Eukaryota > Metazoa > Chordata > Mammalia > Artiodactyla > Hippopotamidae > Hippopotamus > Hippopotamus amphibius. The sequence goes on along the minus strand of NC_080197.1, from coordinate 24,097,615 downwards.
GGTTAAGTGGCTTGTTCAAGGTCACACAGTTGATGAGAGGCAGAGGCAGGGTTCAATCCAGGTCTCTCTGACCCCAAAGCTCTTCTTCCCAGGAGTTGGGATTTGGGATTTGAGTCGACCTTTCTGTTAACTGTTGACTCTGCTCAAACCCTAAGTAGTTCTTCATCATCATCATCATAAGAGCCACTATTTTTTTGAGGCTCTTCACTCCTGTGCTAGGAGTTCTACTAGCATCATTAATATTTTTTTGTTTATTTTGGAATAGGTAGTACTTCCCATGGTTCAAAATTCAAAATATTCACTAGAGTGGTCTCCCTCTTACCCGTCTCCCCCTGAGTATCCTTCCCCAGAGACCACCACCAGCACCAGTTTCTTATGTCTCTGTCCTGCACACATTCTCTGTATATATAGGCAAATGAGTGTATATATATTTTTTCCTTTTTTTCGTAAGTGGTGTCATCCTATACAGACTGTTCTGAACTTTGATGTTTCATTTAAAAGTATTTCTGTAGGTTGTTCCATATCAGTACCTTAAAGAACTCATTCATTCTCTTTTACCACCAGCTTAGTACCTCTTTTACCACTAGCTAGTTGTACTTTATCTAACCAGTTCCTTAATTGATGAATATTTAGGTTATCTCAACGTTTGCTATTTCAAGCAGTGCTTTGATAAATAACCGTGTACCTAGTACCATTCTACCATAAATCTTCACCATAGCTCTACCAGGAAGATATTATTATTCCAAGTTTACAGATGAAGAAGTTGAAGCTCTAAGAAAGGCCACCTAACCAGTAAGTAGCAGAGCCAGAATCCTGCCCCCAGACTCCCATATTTAGTATCCCGCATGTACTTGTTGCTGACCTGTTAAGCCATCACAGGCGTTTGCCGAGTCTTTGCCAAGGTTATGACACATTGGTTCAGGCTCCGGAGGGATATACACAGGTGGAAAAGACTGGTTCTCTCTCCTTATATATCTTCTCCACTATATTCTGAGTGTAGACAAACAAAGTTGTCAAGGCCAACTACCAAGTGATTAGTGCAAGCTCTGTGAATTACAAGAATTCAGAATGGGGAACTCTCTAAAGGCTGAAGGCTCTAAGGAGGGCTTCCTGGTGGAGGTGAGGTGGGAGATGAGCCTTGAAATATTCGGCCCTTAGACAAAAGTAGGGGGCAAGAATTGTTGTGTGCTGGAGCTGGCTCTTCCTGGCCTGTGAGAGCTGATTGTTAAGTTCTTTGGAATTTTGCAAGTCAGTACACACAATAATTATTAAAAATGAAATTATATAAACCTACAATTAAATACTTTATATTGAAAATAAGGGTAATAAATACTGAAAAACTTGTTTCCTGGATGGTATTGCATTTTACTATTATCTATGCTCTTGAGGTTACTTTTGCTTATCGTATCCATGTGGTGGAAATCTATACCACTGTGCACATCTCTTCTCAATTCCACGTTCAGTTACTTCCCATTGGTAGCTGAAAATCGGCCATGGTGGGAGTATGCCTACAATGGAAATAGGCAGACACTCTAAGTCCAGTCTTGATTTATGGTTTTGCTGATTGTCTTAAAAAAGCTATAGTGGGCTTTCCTGGTGGTGTAGTGGTTAAGAATCTGCCAGGGGACACGTATTCAATCCCTGGTCCGGGAAGATCCCACATGCTACGGAGCAACTAAGCCCATGCACCACAATTACTGAGCCTGTGCTCTAGAGCCCGCCAGCCAGAATAACTGAAGCTCGCGTGCCTAGAGCCCGTGCTCGGTGACAAGAGAAACCAACGCGGTGAGAAGCCCGCGCTCAGCAATGAAGAGTAGCGCCTGCTCGCTGCAACTAGAGAAAACCCGTGTGCAGCATCAAAGACCCAACGCAGCCTAAATAAATAAATAAATAAGAACAAGTGTTAAAAAGAAAAGCTACAGAGAAAATGTTTATGATGCAGATTAAATTTCAAAGTGGGCTGGGTCTGTAGCCATTACATTGTAAAGAGAAGAAAATTAAGGAAATGTTTTTCCAATATTTAAAAATGACTCATCATAGATTCATCATAAAAGTTATATCATTGATGAACAGCTGAAGTTCTGATATGCATGGTGTTAAAGCTAAAAGAGGTTTCAATTTCATGAATATAATTTACATGGGGGTGAGAAATAGTTTATCAGTAGATTACAAGTCAGACTCAATAATCTTAAATTTACTGGGAAAGGAGTAGATTGGGATGCAAATTCGTTTGTCAAATCATGGTTGAGGGGCTTCCTAGGTGATACAGTGGTTGGGAATTTGCCTGCCAATGCAAAGGACACGGGTTCGTATCCCTGCTCCAGGAAGATCCCACATACCCCGGAGTATGGACCAAAAAAAAAAAAAAATCATGGTTGAATTGTGACTATAGTCTAGCTACAGATACAAGAGTTCAGCCAAAGTCAACAAAAGCATTCTGTGAGAATCGATTGGCTATATGGAATTTCCAATAAGAGTGTGGTATATTTTATTATTATTTATAAATTGTGTGTAACACACCCTTCATAACAGTAAAATGTATCGACTTTGCATACTTTTACCCAAGAGCCAGTTGTTTCAGCATCACCAGGGATGTGTTTGTGTTGTGATTCTGGGTTCAGTCCCAGAGAACAAAGTCTAGCTAATGTAAGCAGGAAGGGATTTACTATAGGATGTTAAATGGCTAACAGATTTACTGGTGAGGGGAGACCTGAAGAAACAGACTCTAGACTGAAAAGTCCCAAATGACTCCAAATCAGAGTCCAGAACTGGACTGTCACTGGTGCTGCTGTTCCTGCCAAGTTCAAGAAGCTACCTCTACAGCCACTGTCTCCACTAACAGAGTGGATGTCCTGCAGTTCCCAAACCAAGCCTTGCCCAGGTGCATTGGATTGGTGGAACCCAAATCACATCCAGAGACTTAGCTTCAAGGGAGCTTGGGAAATGTAGTGTTTGGTTTCCAGCCTCTACACACTAACACTAAAAGAGGATTGGATGCACAGGATCTGACCCAGAGAAGGTGAGGATGAGGATGAGGACCTTGCCAGTGGAGGGGGGAATAGTTTGATAAGTTTGGAGAATCCTGATGATCATGGGAGGAGAGGTGGGAGAGAGCCTAGAAGAGGAACTGGTGGTGGAGAGCCCCGAAGGCCAACCTGAATAATTTGCAGTTCCTGCTCCCGCTATCTGCTTCCTCTTTCTTAAAATTTTGGGGTGATTACCTCCAAAACCAAGAATGCCATGTGTCTCCAAATTTAACTCTAAGCTCTTTTGATACCATATCACCAGGAAAGATGGCGGAGATGAGTGATAAGGGATATAAATTCAAGACTTCCTTTAATCAGCATGATGATTACATTCTGACCAGCAGGAAGTTCTTAATCTGGTTTAGCTTTCATTTCTTCATCTGTAAAATGGGACTGTGTACTTATTTCATCAAGCCTGTGAGGATGAGATTCGTTTAGCACATACTCACTCACCTCTGTCATCCTCTAATCCCGTGGTTCTCAAAGTGTTATCGCTGGACCAGCAGCATCAGCATCACCTGGGAACTCATTAAAAATGCAAATTCTCAGGCCCCACCCAAGAGCTATTAAACCCAAAACTCTGGGAGGAGGGGGCTCAGTAATCTGTGTTCTGACAACACTGACATCTGCTTCCAGGTGATTCTGATGTGCACTAAAGCTGGAGGACCCCTGATCTAAGGGAAGAGTTTTCAAATTTTGGTAAGCATAACGAACTGCTAGAGTGCTTCTTAAACAGGCAGAGTCCTGCCTCACCCTAGAGATTCTGCTTCATTAACTCTGCAAATCTGCATCTGAATACGCATCACAGGGATTTCTAGTGCTTGAACTTCATTCTCAGAAAAATAGTATAGATGCCACAAAGTGACAGCAGGTAGAGGGCCTCTTGCCTAGCAGATGATTTGGTTTGTCCCTTATAGTCTTTTGCTAAAACCTGATATAATTGTTACTGTGAAGATTCTATATAAAAATTCTGATTTCTGGCTTCTTTTGAATATTCAGAAGATCAGGCAATACCAGGCTATATTCTGGTGTGGCCCCTCTGGCTGGAGTTGAAGTGCACCTTCCACCTCTACAGGGACTGCTCTTTTTTTCTCATTTTAATTTCCCACCTGGCCAGCTGCTTGAACGTTCATCTGCTAAAAATATTTGCCCCAACTCCTGTAGTTTACCGATATTTCCACTAGAGGGAGAAATCAGCAGCGGGTGGCCGGGCGTCCTTGGGGCTGGGCAACGCGATTTCCGCTAGGATTGCAAACATAATTAATGCCCATAATCAACTCATTTTGAACAGTTTATCACTTGGGAACACATGGTGAAATTGTTTTCTCCACAGATACAGATGTGATTAAAGACCCACGAGAGTCTTTCCGGAGAGAACCGCTCATGTGTGTTTCTCTAGTACCTGCAGTTCCTGGTGGATAAATATTTGTTGAATGAGTGTAGAATAAAACTCCTAACACAATGCCTATAATATAATAAGGGCTCTTCTTCTTCCTCCTCAACAGTAATCTGTCTTGAACCTTAACCCTTTATGATGTGTCTTTTAGAGTTCCTACTAAAAAAAGTAAGATTTTATAAAGTATGAAATACATAAGAAAAATGACATATCTTTCTTGTCTCTCAGATTAGAAGAGATTAAAAGGGTTGTGGAAACCCAGTTGTCAATGTACTACAAAGATGTATTACAACATGTTATGCACTGTTGGAGACAGTCTAAACTTATCTAACATTTCTGGAGGGCTGTTTGGAAATATGTATCAAAATTTTAAACATGCATAATACCTTTAGGAATGAATCCCAGGGAGATAGTCAAGCATAGGTATTATATTAGGATAAACTGGATTAAGCTGCAGTTATTTAAAAAATCCTCAAATCTCAGTGGATTAACAAAGATATATTCCTTCCTTCCACTACCTGATCAGAGCAGGTCAGCAGGAAGCCTTACTCCTTCTAGTCATTCAGGGACCCAGGTCACATGGAGACCTGGGCCACTCTTGACACAGTGATCAATAGAACAAGAGAAAGTAATATTGAGAGTCAAGTACTGACTTCTATTTTTTTAAAGCTTTTTATTGGAATATAATTGCTTTACACTGCTGTGCCAGTTTTTGCTGTATACCAAAGTGAATCAGCTGTATTTATACATATATCTCCATATCCCCTCCCTCCTATGACTCCTTCCCACCCTCCCTATCCCAGCCCTCTAAGTCATCACCCATCATCAAGTTGAACTCCCTGTGTTATGCAGCAGCTTCCCACTAGCTATCTATTTTACAGTTGGTAGTGTATATATGTCAATGCTAGTCTGTCACTTCGTCCCAGCTTCCCCTTCGCCCCCCACTGCATGTCCTCAAGTCCGTTCTCTACATCTGCCTCTTTATTCTTGCCCTGGCACTGGGTTCATCAGTACCATTTTTTTAGATTCCATATATATGAGTTAGCATACAGTATTTGTTTTTCTCTTTCTGGCTTACTTTGCTCTGTATGATAGACTCTAGGTCCATCCACCTCACTACAAATAACTCCATTTCATTCCTTTTTATGGCTGAGTAATATTCCATTGTATATATGTGCCACATCTTCTTTATCCATTCATCTGTTGATGGACATTTAGGTTGCTTCCATGTCCTGGCTATTGTAAATAGTGCTGCAGTGAACACTGTGGTACATGTTTCTTTTTGGATTATGGTTTTCTCAGGGTATATGCCCAGTAGTGGGATTGCTGGGTCATATGGTAGTTCCATTTTTTGTTTTTCAAGGAACCTCCATACTGTTTTCCATAGTGGCTGTACCAATTTACATTCCCACCAACAGTGCAGGAGGGTTCCCTTTTCTCTGCACCCTCTCCAGCATTTATTGTTTCTAGATTTTTTGATGACTGGTGTGAGGTGATACCTCATTGTGGCTTTGACTTGCATTTCTCTAATGATTAGTGATGTTGAGCATCTTTTCATGTGTTTGTTAGCCATCTGCATCTGACTTCTATTTATTTATTTATTTGGCCACACTGAGTGTCTTGTGGGATCTTAGTTCCCCAACCAGGGATCAAACCTGGGGCCCCAGCAGTGAGAGCACCGATTCCTAACCAGTGGACTGCCAGGGAAATCCCTGGCTTTTAAAGTTTCTATCCAGAATATCACAAATCACTTTGCTAAGGAAATTGGCCAAGGCAGTAAGAAGACCATGCCTAATTCAAAGGGTAGAAAAGTATAATTCTGCCATGTGCCTGGGAGGAGAACTCAAGTACTTGTGGACAGCCTTAATGGCAACTATGGGCATTAAGATGTAAGTACAATGTTATCAGTTAAAGTTGCTGCTCACTGCAGGTCACAGTATTAAATGATAGTCTAGAATTAAGTAATCCAGGGCTAGAACAGCTGTCCTAGGAAGTCATCAAGAAACCAGGCCCCTTCTAGCTTCTCCCTTCATCAGCCACAGATTATGGCTTTCATCCTAATGGTCACAATATGGCTGTTCGACCTTCAGCCATCACATCTGAGTTTCAGGCAGAGTGTAGGGGGAAGGATAACCATAGCTTTCCTGAGAGCTTTATCCATCAGTCTTCCAGTTCTATCTCATTAGCCAGAATTGGGTCACTGCTAGCCCCACTGTAGGAGAGTTTGGGAAAGTGGTGAATCTTTTTAACTGGGGATTTTGCTGTCCTGAATGAAATCAGAGTTATATATAATACTGGCAAATTAGAAACAACTAAATATTAATTTTGAAAAATATTTTCTTGAGGTATAACGTATATGCAATAAGGACCTCAAATCTAAACTTTTACAGCTTGATGAATTTTTACATATGTGTACTCCTGTGTAAGCATCACTCAAATCAAGATAGAGAACATTTTCAGCATCTCAGAGGCTCCCTTTTGTCCTTTCCCAGACAAAATCACCCCATACAGGTAACCACTCTCCTGACTTCTGTCACCACAGATTACTTTGGCCTATTCTTTAACTTTGTGTAAATGGAATCATATAGTATGTACTCTTTGTATCTGACTTCTTTTTCTCAACTGAATATTTATTTTTAATTTTATGTAAATTATCGCACACATAGACTAATATGCAATCATTAAAAACAACAGCATAGAGCCATATTGCTTGGCATGAAAAGATGTCCTTGATGTATTATTGAGATTTTAAAAAGGTTACAAGAGTCTGTTTTACATAAAGGGCCTCATTTATGAAAAATTATATTTGTATATCTTATGTGCTTAGAAGAGTTTGAAATAACATTCACCAAAGTGTTACACTTGTTATTTCTGAGTGTTAGGATTAACATAGTTTTAACTTTCTCTTTGTTCTTCTTTGTTTGATTTGAATATTTTTTAAACTTTTAGTTTTGGGGTGATTTTAAATTTACAGAAAATTTGCAAGAACAGTACAAAGAACTCCTGTATAACCCTAACCTGGATTCAATAATTGTTAACACTTTGCCACATTTGCTTTTATATATATATTTTTTTCCTACCTGAATCATTTGAGAGTTAAGTATCATTCATCATATTCATTAACCCCTATATACTTAAGTGATTATTTTCTAAGATCAGAAATTAACCACAGAATAATTATTGAAATCTAGGAATTTAACATTGATATAATATATAATCTATAGTCTGTAATCAATTTCACCAATTGTCCCAATAGCATCCTCAATGGTGATTTTTTTTTTAGTTCTCTTGACTCTTTAGCTATTTTAATTTTTTATGATGAGTAGATAACATTTTCGTTTTTAAAAAGGACCTGAAACCACTTGCATTAAGCAAGTAAAACAAAAGAGAGCTTATCTTCAAAGCCAAGCCTGCCTGGAGCTGGGGCTGAACCTTCTGCTTGTGTCCCTTGACGCGTCCAGGGCAGCTGTGACGTCCTGCGGTTGATAGACCTTGGGACCTCGCCCTTCTACCACAGATGGACCTGGCAGCACCTGGAGCTGATAGACGACAGACCTGCACACACCCACCTCAAGGGTAAGCCCATACCCACAGCCGGCAGCCCGCAGCACGGCAGGGGGCACCTGATCTGCGGGTTCTCAGTGCCTGGTCCACAAAACCTTAGAAATCTAGAGCTGGAAAGACCTGGCAGGACAGACATCCTTCTTCTGCCAGCTGTGGAAACCTGGTCCATGCAGCCCTCCCAGGCGAGGCTCCTGCCCACCTCTGCAGCCAGTTTCAGCCTTTCCCCTTTGCTTCAGGTTCTCCCAGGGAGAGGGGCGGAAGAAAGAGAGCTTGGAGCTAGACAGAGCCAGGCTTGAATCCCACTGATTAGTGGGGTGATTCTGGTGAGTTCTCAAGCCTCTGGGCCTGGTGTCTTGGGGTCTGTCGCTGGTGTTGTGGTTAAGAGCATAGGCCCAGGGCCAAACTGCGTTTGAATTCAGGGTCCTTCTTTTACTGGCTGTGTGGATACTGGGCAAGTGACTCTGGGTGCTTGCACACTGCTGCCCTCAGAGTCTGTAAAATGTGACTCATGGTCCCTACCTCATAGGCTGGTTACAAAATCAAGCAAATGAATATATAACGGTCTTCGAACACCACCTAGGTGGTTAGTAAATAGTAGCTGTTCACTGTTGTCACCACACGGGGGACCAGGAGGGCTAAATGAGATCATGTGTGCACAGGGCCTGGGAGGTGCTCAGTAAATTTCAGTTCTCTTATGCCAATTCTTTTTCTCTCTCTTTTCCATTGCTAATCTACTAGAGCAAAAGCTACATCCCACACATTTTCCCCCCATTTCTTTTTTTTTACTCTGGCAAAATACACATAACATGAATTTACTGTCTTAACCATTTTAAAGCACATAGTTCAGTGGTATTAAATATACTCTTCTTCTTTCCTGCCTTCTTTTGGACTATTTTGTATGACTCCATTTCATTTTCTCTGCTGGCTTATTAGCCCTAACTCTTTGTCATGTTATTTAAGTGGTTGCTTTATAGTTTGTTGAATATGCCTTTAAAATGGTATTATGCCACTTCACATATAGAATCAGAACCTTGCAATAGTATACTTCCATTTCTCTCCTCTCAGATTTTGGGCTATTGTCATATATTCTACCTCCACATATGTTAATAGCCTTACAATACATGGTTGTCACTTTTGCTGTAAACAATTATCTTTTAAATATATTTAAATAATACAAAAACATTTTATATTTACCTATGTGGCACCATTTTTGATGCTTGTCATGCCTTTGTATAGGTCAGATTTCCATGGTACCCTTTCCTTCTGCCCAAAGTACTTCCTTTAACATTTCTTTCAGCTTTTCTATGTCTAATAACACTTTGTCTTAATTTTTAAAAGAAATTTTTTGTTGGGTATAGAATTCAAGGTTAACAGATTTTTTTTGTTTTTGTTTTTGCTCAGTATTTTAGAGATTTGCATTAAAGTCTGTCTTCTGGATTGCATTGTTTTCAATAAGAAGTCTGCCAACATTCTTTGTATAATCTCTTTGCATAACTTTGTGTATCCTTTGTACATAATAATGCCTTTTTTGCTGTGGCTGTTCTCTTTTCTTCCAGTTTTATTGAAATATAATTGACATACAGCACTGGGCAAGTTTAAGATATACAGCATAATGATTTGACTTAAATATATCATGAAAGGATTACTACAAGTTCAGTCAACATCCATTGTTTCACATAGTTGCAAAATAAAAGAAAAAGAAAAAGATTATTTTTGTTGTGATAAGAACTCTTAGGATTTACTCTAACAGCTTTCGTATATAACATGCAGCACTGTTAATTATATTAATTGTGTTGTACATCTCTATTACTTAGTACTTATCTTATAACTCAGTGTTTGTACCTTTTGACCACATTCATCCAGCTCCCCCCCCCCCACCCTATCCCCTGCCTCTGGTAACCACAAATCTGATCTCCTTTTCTGTGAGCGTGTTTATTTTGGAAGTATAATTGACCCACAACACGATGCTGGTCCCTGGTGCACAACATAGTGATTTGATGTTTCTGTACATGGTAAAATGATCACCACTGCCCTGACCTGGTTGGTTTAAAATTTTTCTGTTGGGACTTCCTTGGTGGTGCACTGGTTAAGAATCCGCCTGCCAATGCAAGGGACATGGGTTCGAGCCCTGGTCTGGGAAGATCCCGCATGCTGCAGAGCAACTAAGCCTGTGGCCACAACTACTGAGTCCAAGTGCTGCAACTGCTGAATCCCGTGCGCCTGGAGCCCATGCTCCGCAACAGGAGAAGCCACACAATGAGAAGCCTGCGCACCGCAATGAAGACCCAACCCAATGCAGCCAATAATAAACAAGTAAATAATAAATCTAAGAAATAAAATTAAAAAAAATTTTTTTTCTGTTTATTGGTAGTTTTAAGCAATTTGGTTACATTGCACATTGGCAAAATTGTCATGTTTTTGTGTTTGGGGTTCATTTAGTTTTTTGGATCTTTGGGTTTGTGTTTTTCACCAGATTTGGAATGTTTTGACTGTTATTTAAAAAAAAAAAAATTATGTTTCCTTCTTTCTCTTCCACTTTGGGGACTCCAGTCACATGTATATTGGACTGTTTGAAGTTGTTTCACTGATGCTCTATTAATTTTTGTTGTTTTCATTTTTCTCTCATTTTTGATCATTTTTGTTGCTGTCTTCAAATTCAGTAGTCTTTCTTCTGCATTGTCTAATTGCTATTAATCCCATCCACGTATTTTTCTTTTCTTTTTTAAAAAATGTTGTTTATTTATTTTGACTGCATTTGGTCTTTGTTGCTGCACTCAGACTCTCTCCAGTTGCAGAGAGCTGGGGCTACTCTTCGTTTCAGTGCTCGGGCTTCTCATTGCAGTGGCTTCTCTTGTTGTGGAGCACAGGCTCTAGGTGCGAAAGCTTCAATAGTTCCAGCACACGGGCTCAGTAGTTGTGGCACACAGGCTTAGTTGCTTGTGGGATCTTCCCGGACTAGGGATCAAACCTGTGTCCCCTGCATTAGCTGGTGGATTCTTAACCACTGCGCCACCAGGGAAGTCCCCCATCCATGTATTTTTCATTTCAGACTTGTACTTTTCATATCTAGAAGTTTGACTTGGGTCTTTTTTTAAAAATAATTCCCATGTCTCTGTTTAATATATACACAATTTCCTCTTTGGAATACAATTATAATAACTATTTTAATGTCCTTGCATACTAATTCTATTATCTGTGTCATTTCTGGGTCAGTTTCAGTTAATTGTTTTTTCTCTTTATATGGTTCATATTTTCCTCCTTCTTTGCATGGTTGGTAATTTTTCACAGAATGCTAGAAACTGTGAGTTTTGGGTGCTGCATACGTAAAACTTTCTGTAAATATTTTTGAGATTTGTTCTGGGATGCAAGTAAGTTACTTGGAAATATTTTGATCTTTTAAAGACTAGCATTTAGGCTTTGGTAGGTAAGACCAGAGCAGTGTTTAATCTAGAGCTAATTTTGCTCCATTTGTGAGACAAAATCATTTTGAATATTCCACAGTGCCCCATGACTTGCAAGGCTTTCTATTCTAGCTGTTGGGAATAGGAACTATTTCTGGTCCTGTGTCCTCTGATTATTTATCCTTCTAAACATTTTGGGTGGTTCCTTCCTCAGCCTTGGGTAGTATTTTAGTATCTATTACTGCATATCAAATTATCCCAAAACATGACTTAAAACAGTATTTATCTCTGAGTTTCTGTGGGTCAGAAATTTGAGCATGGCTTAGCCAGCTGCCTCTGGCTCAAGTTCTCTCGTGAGGTTATAGCCATCTGCCAGCGTTGTGATCTCATCTGAAGACTCACTTGAGAGGGACCCACTTTCAAGCTCACTTACATGGCTGTTTGCAAATCTTGGTCCCTCACCTTGTGGGTGTCTCTACAGGGCTGTTTTATGACATGGCAGCTCGCTTCAACGGGTGTGAGAGAGAGAGAGCAGCACATAGTATACCCAAGGCAGAAGCCACAATCCTTTAAACCTAATCTCAAAAGTGACATCCCATCCCTTCTGCTACATTCTATTTGTTAGAATCAAGTCTAGCCCACACGTAATGGGAGGATGGCACACAAATGTGTGGCCCCCAGGAAGTGGGAAATACTGAGGGCCATCTTAGTGGCTGCCTAACCACTGGTGGTTTCCTAGCGTCATACCTGTATCGCTCAGTGTTCAGCTGAGACTGAAAGGGACCCTCAGAAGGTCCTCCGACTTCTCTCTTTGTGCAGCTCCCTCCTCTCTGGGACTCTGCTCTGTGAACTCCAGCTGCCTTGTCTTCCCTGGACTCACTTCTGGTCATTAACTTAGAGAGATTGCTGGGCTCCTCCTGGGTTTCCCTTTCCTGTACCGTTGCCCAGAAAGTCTCCAGGTGGTCAGCTGGGGCAATAGTAGGGCTCACCCCATTTGTTTTCTATCTCGCAGGGATGCCCAGTGCCTTGAAAACCATTTTTTCATGTATTTAACCCAGTATTTTATTAGTTTCAGATGGAAGAGTAGTCCCTGTTACTCTGGCTGGAAGCAGAAGTCTAGATCTATGGTTCTTAATAGCTGAGTTTTATTCTCCTATACGGATATACCACAATTAAACCAATTACCTTTTACAGATATTTTGGGTTATTTCCAGTTTTTCACTATTATCCTACTATAGTGCATCTCCTGGTGTGTTTATCTTTGCATACTTGTGCACAAAAACATATTGGATAAATTCTTAGAATTACTGGATCAAGTAATTGGTTCAGTGTGTACTGGCTATGTACATTAAAAATGTTGATAAGTATTGCTAAAATGTCTTCTAAATAGGTTGTACTTAGGGCTTTTTTATATGTGTTCTGTTTTTCCAGGCCTACTCCTTATGTAGTTTGGGTTTATTTCTTTTAACATTAATTTTAATAGTTGATTCTAGCACTGGAGATTTTTTTTTTTGGTCATGTTGCATGGCTTGTGGGATCTCAGTTCCCTGACCAGGGATTGAATCCAGGCCGTGGCAGTGAAAGCCCCAGATCTTAACCATTAGGCAACCAGGGAACTCCCAGAATATCTATTTTGTTGTTATTGTTGATTTTTTTTAAGAACGTTTATTGAGATATAATTGACATACAATAAACTGCATACATTTAAAGCGTACAATTTGATATTTTTTTCTTATTAGTAATGTATATATGGCAATCCCAGTCTCCCAATTCATCTCCCCAATCCCCCCCACCCTCCGCTTTCCCCACTTGGTGTCCATATGTTTGTTCTCTACATCTGTGTCTCTATTTCTGCCTTGCAAACCAGTTGATCTGTACCATTTTTCTAGATTCCGCATATATGTGTTACTATACCATACTTGTTTTTCTCTTTCTGACTTACTTCACTCTGTATGACAGCCTCTAGGTCCATCCATGTCTCTACAAAAGTCCCAATTTTGTTCCTTTTTACAGCTGAGTAATACTCCATTGTATATATGTACCACATCTTCTTTATCCATTCATCTGTTGATGGACATGTAGGTTGCTTCCATGTCCTGGCTATTGTATATAGTGCTGCAGTGAACACTGGAGTGCATGTGTCTTTTTGAATTATGATGTTCTCTGGGTATATGCCCAGCAGTGGAATGGCTGGGTCATATGGTAACTCTATTTTTAGTTTTGCAAGGAACCTCCATACTGTTCTCCATAGTGGCTGTATCAAGTTACGTTCCTACCAACAGTGCAAGAGGGTTCCCTTTTCTCTACACCCTCTCCAGCATTTACTGTCTGTAGATTTTCTGATGATGCCCATTCTAACCGGTGTGAGGTGATAGATACCTCATTGTAGTTTTGACTTGCATTTCTCTGATAATTAGTGATGTTGAGCAGCTTTTCATGTGCCTCTTGGCCATCTGTATGTCTTCTTTGGAGAAATGCCTATTTAGGTCCAGAAGATCTATTTTTTAAACCAATGTCATTAAGGTTTAATTTTCATACAATAAAAGATACCCATTTAAAGTGTGTGGTTGAATGAACTTTAACAAATTTACCTCTGTTGTAATCACCACAATCAAGTTATAGAACATTTCCATCACCCCCAAAAGTTCCCTTGCACCCCTTCCAGTCAATCTCTGTCCTTCACCTCTGGCCCTGGGCAACCACTGATCTGCTTTCTTTTTTTTTTTATATATATAAATTTATTTATTTATTTATTTTATTGGCTGTGTTGGGTCTTCATTGCTGCACATAGGCTTTCTCTAGTTGTGGTGAGCAGGGGCTACTCTTCGTTGTGGTGCATGGGCTTCTCATTGCAGTGCACGGGCTCTAGGCACGTGGGCTTCAGTAGTTGCAGCACATGGGCTCAATAGTTGTGGCTCCCAGGATCTAGAGCACAGGCTCAATAGTTGTGGCACACGGGCTTAGTTGCTCTGCGGCATGTGGTATCTTCCTGGGGCAGGACTTGAACCCGTGTCCCCTGCATTGGCAGGTGGATTCTTACCAACTGCGCCACCTAGGAAGTCCTGATCTGCTTTCTGTCACTACAGGTTACATTTGTCTTCCCTAGGGCTTCATGTAAATGGAATCATATAGTATGTACTCTTTTGTATCTGGCTTCTTTCACTCAGGCTAGTGTTTCTGAGTGGTATTCTCTTGGAGATCTTTTTAATAATTCTCACAGGGCTTCCTGGGTGGCACAGTGGTTGAGAGTCCGCCTGCCAATGCAGGGGACGCGGGTTCGATCCCTGCTCCAGGAAGATCCCACATGCCGCGGAGTAACTGGGCCCGTGCGCCACAACTATTGAGCCTGCACTTTAGAGCCTGTGAGCCACGGCTATTGAGCCCATGTGCTGCAGCTACTGAAGCCCAGGTGCCTAGAGCCCGTGCTCCGCAACGAGAGAAGCCACGGCAGTGAGGAGCCTGCACACCACGGCGAAGAGTGGCCCCTACTCACCGCAACTAAAAAGAAAGCCCGCACACAGCAAAAAAAAAAAAGACCCAACACAGCCAATAAAATTAATTAATTAAAAAAAAAATTCTCACAGAGGGCCTATTATGTTCCAGGCACTGCGTTAGACATAGCACATACTTTATCTGTAATTCTTACAATAGTCCTAGGAGGATTCCAGGAGATTGAGACTTGTCCAGGGTTCTATGGCTGGTTATCCATTTATCTTTTATTGCTGTCCCTGTCCCCAACCCTGGTTTGAAAGCCCAGATAAATGTGATCCGTTAATGGAAAGACACTAGCTTTGAATCAGAAACACCTGAGTTCAAATACAAGCTTCAGCCCTTTCCTGGATGTTAAACTTTGCTTCTTATTTTCTCTCTTAAATAAGGCTAATGACATTTGTCTGGATGTAATGGATGTAGAGGCTCTAGCTCAGAGCCTGGCACAGAGGGACAATACATGGAGGCCACAGTGTTTTTCTTTTCTGTTTTTCTTAATTCCCCCATGCATCAGACTAGCCAGGCAGGAGATTGTGATATACCTACAGACACTGCCACCACAATCCTCATATATGCAAAGACCCATTAATGTGTTTTCCTGTGCTTTCTCTAACAGATATGTCTCCTGCGGAGAGATTTAAGGACTTCCAGATCAGGTCATATCCTGTACAGGATTTTAGTTTTCTGAAACTTCTGCATCTCCGGAAAGCCCAGGAGCAACAGGGATCCAGCTTCAGCAGAAAGATTAAAACTTCAGGAAATACTCTTCCAAAGACCTTGGGCTCAAAGATCAGGTAAGCTTTGCTCTTGACTGATAGAAGGGTCCAGAATCTGGTTGAAAAGGGGGATATAATTGACAGGGCAGAATGTCAGGGATGCTGGGAAGGGCTCAAAAGTAGAAATCATAGCTTGACCCCAAAGGTTGGGAAGTGTGCAGAAGGCAGCCTAGAGAGGTCCTGGGTTTGATATTGGGGCTGCCTTCTCTGCCTCTAACTCACAGGGCCACGTTAGGCGGCCAGCTGCTTCCTTTCTCAGGGAACCCATCTGAAGAACAAGGGGCAGGACACATCTTTGGTGATGACATTCTGTCTGTGTATCACTGGGTCTTTTTGACCCTGAGCTTCTTCAGAAAAGTCTACCCATCTAAGGAAGGCAGTAGATAAGTGCTTTGGAGTCAATCCAACCTGGGTTCAAATCTTGGTTTGGCCACTTATTTTAGCTCTGTGTCCCTGCTCAAGGGACTTGCCCTCTATAAGACTTAGTTTCCTGGCCTGTAGCTAATAACATCTAAGTCTCAGGTTTATTGTAAACCAGCAATGAAATGAAATAATGATAATTATAGCTAACACTTATGGAAATTACTCTGTGCCTGGATTATCTAATTTAATCCTCACAACAACCCTACAAGGTAAGTACTGCTATTATCACTCCCATTTTTCAGGTGAGAAAACCAAGGTACTGGGAGAGATTAAGTTACTTGTTCAAGGTCACAAAGATAGGAATTGGCAGAGCCAGGATTCAAACCTGAGGAGCTTGTTAGTGCTCAGTCTTGTTCTCTGGTACAACTGTCGTGACAGGGACACGGTGGATGCACAATGAAAGCCACACTTTTTGCCTTTCCTGGAGAGGAAGGGGCACTCAGTGGCCACTGTCCTAGAGGCAGCTCAGTGCTTGGCCCAGAGCAGCATACTGCCCCCATTAAGTATGAAATAAAAATATCATACTCATAATGGCATCAGTGTCACAATCTCCCCAGGGCCCCAGGTACCACTTCACTGGCATCCTTTGCCTATTGACATTTCCAGCCTGCTTGCCTCCGTAATGAGCACTCCGTGATTGCTTTGTTGTTTTTATCTCTGATGGATACTCTTTCCAAAGTGCTTGAAACCCCACTCCTAGTTCTTCTGAAGGTAGAGATGGAACAGACTTAGTTTCTCTGCTGTAAACAGTGAGGAGAAGGGGGACAGGCTGGCCCCACAGTAAAAAATAAAAGACACGTGCGGGGCATGTTGTCGGGGCTAGAATGGAAGCCTGCCTTGTGTGTGTGTTGGGTGAGTTCAGCTATATTCTCAGCTGATGAACAATCTTTCCCCTGCCTCTAATCCAAATAGCGTACTCTGTCTCTTCCTTCTACCTAGCCTGAGACCAAAGAAACCACAACAGGATTGCCTGTGTAAAATTCACTCCAACATGAACAAAGTACTCAGTCTGCAGACCACCCACGGAAACCCATTTTTGTAAACAAACTAAGGGAACCACCCCTTCTCTGCTGTCCTGTCAAAAAGAGCCCCAACCTCTGCTGTGTCCCCAGGGGCACAGAGCTTACTCTTTCTCAAAGCAGTCTGTTCCGTTTTCAGACAGCGCTGATGAGATATCCCTTCCTCGTGCTGAGCATTAAGCCGGCCAGCCTGGACTTCTCACCCATCAGGCCTGGCTCAGGTGCATGAGATCGTCAGCCTCTTCTTCTACATCACAGGCTTCTGGTGTTTAAAGGGGTCCTATCTCCCCCTCTCCCAAGTCTCCTCCATATTAAACCTCTCCAACTCCTGACAGTCGGTCTCTCCCGGGGCTTGATTTTCCATTTTCTCACCACCTGGGAGAAGGGAGGGGCGATCTCAATGTGGGGTACCGTGCGGGCTGCTTACCCAGGGCTTCATGAACTGTGTTACAAACAAGTTCTCTTTAACAAGGTGTCAAATTTCAGATCCAGGTGTCCTCATGTGGTGGAATGTCCCATGATGGATACCAAGTATGGTGATCTCCCCAAGGAGGCTGCAGTGGGGGTCTACATGAAGATCCACACCGTGGAGCAAGGAGAAGTCTTGGTAAGTGTGCAGAGCCTTGTTCACACGAGAGTGTGTGTAACACCAGGGGCTGGGGGTGCTGAGTAATGAGAGTAAAGGTTTAAAATCATCCTGTTCTAAATCCCATGATATTAAGGAATATTGTTGGTTTTTTTTTTAAGGTATGATAATGGTATTGTGGTTATGTTTTTAAAGAATCCTCATGGGACTTCCCTGGCGGTCCAGTGGTTAAAACTTCGCTTTCCAGTGCAGGGGGTGTAGGTATGATCCCTTGTGGGGGAACTAAGATCCCACATGCCTCACAACCAAAAACCCAAAACATTTAACAGAAGCAGTATTGTAACAAATGCAATAAAGACTTTAAAAATGGTCCACATCAAACACCAAGTGGGGAAAGCGGGGAGGCCTGGGGGGGATGAATTGGGAGATTGGGATACCAAATTGTACGCTCTAAATATATGCAGTTTATTGTATGTTAACTGTATCTCAATAAAAGTTCTTTAAAAAAAAAAGCTCTACATCAAAACAAAAATCTTAAAAAAAAAAGTAACTATCCAATCGTGGAGGAGAAATGTATGGGTGAAACCAGCTTGGCCATGAGTTGACCATCATGGGAGCTGGGTGATAGGTGCTGGAGCTGGGTGGCTGGGTGGGCAGCACGGGGAGGGCAGGAGGCCTCCTGCTGGGTAGCGATGCGCCTCGCCCTTCCTGGGGGCGGGGGGGACTGTCTTCTGGTGTGTGGTCCTGGTTGTCGCCATGACCCCCCAGGGTCCTCACCCCGTGGTGTGCTGGGCCCTTAGTGCTCCTGCCCTGGGCGCCTCCGGAGGCAGGGAGGTCAGCCCGGCCCTGCTGGAGCTCCAGGCCCTGGCACAGCCCTCGCTCAACGCTGAGTAAATATTTTCAAGCTTTTCAGAAGCTCTTCCTTTTGCTCAGTAAAACTCTGCCTCCTGCAACTTTTGAGGAGCTCTGCGGCCCCCCCTTACCCGCCCGCCAAGAACAAACAGAAATCAGCTTCCTTGCCACATGATAGCCTCTTAGATATTTAAAGAATGCTGTTTTGTTTTTCATTCAGCATTTGTGGAGCCAGGCACCATGCCAGTGCCCGTTAATTATTTTCTGATTCAGGGAAAACATTCCTCCATTCCTTCCGTCTTCATGTGATGCAGTTTGCATCCCTCTCCCTCCCGCTTCCCTGCAGTTTCAGTGTCTCAGAGGGAGGTGCTCAGGGCTGGACGCGGACCTGCCGTGCATGCAGCTCCGTGCACTGCCCGGCGGAGGCGCTGGCCCACGCGGCACCCTGGGTGGAGGGAGGCACCACAAGGCAGGCAAGGCATTGCCCACTCTGGTTAGGGTGACAGGAGCAGGAGGCTGTGGAAGACGGAACAAGAACAAGAGGGACTTTGGACTTGAATCTCTAGGCAATCCTGGAAGGCTTGAAGCCAGGCCCTGACCACCTCATTCACCACACAGGGCCCGGGGCATAGAAACTCCCCCACCAAATATTCATTAACCTGATCCTGTGGAAGAAAACGCCTGTGCTGTGCCTGTGGTAAAATTCTGTTCTCCCTGCTTTCAAGGGCCTGCCTTCATTTGCAGGAGACTGAGTGGTAACAGCTGTGACTGTATTCACCTACCTGGAGGTGGGAGATCACATTTTTCCTTGGGAGGCAGGAGTGTACAGCTAAGTCAGCACTGGAAACAGCAGTGCTTGGGGCCTGGAGTAAAGAGACCCGTGTTTTGAGCCAGGAGGTGTAGGGGACAGCTTCTCCAGGGAACAGGCAGGCTGAGGCCTCAGACACAGTCAAGACTGGGCAGAGCAGCAGGGAGATGGCAGTTGGGCCACCTCACGTCTTTTATTTTTGCTTCTAATTAGTTTGCTGTGTGGCCTTGGGCAAATCACTTTACCTCTCTGAATCTGTGCCCTCAGCAGAAAATGAGGACATTGACCTGGGTGAGCTGTCCACTCTAATGGTCTGTGACTCCATGTGAGCATTCACTCAGCAGGTATTTCCTGAGCATCTGTCATGCTCCAAGCATGGCCCAAGGTGCCAGTGTGGGCGAGAAAACTGACATCATCCTTGCCCTTATGGGGCTTATGATCTAGTCTGGAGTCTAGTAAACAGATAAAGTGGCAAACACACAGGAAGTTTTGAAATGCTGTTGGGAACGGAACAGAAATCTGGGTTGGGGGGGTGGTCTTCTGACACGGAGCGGTCAGGGAACGCTGCCCTGAGGCAGTGACGTTTAAGCTGAGACCTGCATGACAAAAAGAATAAACTACAGACAACCTGGGGGGAAGGGTGTTCCAGACAGAGGAACAGCAGGTCGTGCCTGAGGCGGGAAGCAGCTTGGCATGTTGAGGGCACTGGAAGGGAGGGCAGTGTGGCTGGAACAGAGGAAACGAGGCAGGAGCCACAGGGGCGAGATAGCCGAAGCCTTGGTGGCCACAGGGAAGAGTTTGATTTTATCCTGGCGGCTCTGGGCAGCTGTTTGAAGACCTGACCCTGGCTGGAACGTGGCGGGTGGGTTGGAGGTGGGTAACAGTGCTGCTGACGGCGCTGCCCTCTGTCAGGCCCTGGACAGATTGCTGGTCCACATCCCGGCTGCACCCCTTTCTGTCGTGTCACCTTGGGCAAGTTAGTTAACTTCTTCGTGCCTCAGTTTCCTTGGAGTGTAGTGGTTAAAAACATGGACTCAAGACAGACGCATCCAAGTTCAAATCCTAGCTTAACTGCTTCCATGCTGTGTGATGTTGGACAAGTTTCTTAACCTCATCAGCATCCTCTATAAAATGATGATAATAAAAGGACTCACCTTATGGGGTTCTAGTGAAGATTCCATGAGCTAACACACCCCAAAGCTACAAGAGGGCCTGGGATTTAGTAAAGGCTCATTAAACATTAGCTGGTGCTGTCATCACCGTCACCATCACCATCACTGTTATCATAATTATAAGATACATGACCTTTGAAAAGTAAATTTCCTTTTCTGAACCTCATTTTCCACACCTGAGACTGATTATCCCTACATCCCAGGGTGGTTGTGAGGACGACATTTATATACATGTTTCTCCTACACAGTAGAAGCTGACTAAAGAGCAGCCATCTAGCTCCTGTGCAAGGCCTGGCGCTGGTTAGAAGGGCCTTCGTGCCCATTGCACTGAGCACAACAGAAGTATGAGGAGTGTCACATCTCCCAGAGCGTCCTCACACACACCATCTTGTTTGGACTTTCAACAGCTTCGTAAGAAAGATAACACGTCTCTATTCCAGTCTTACCAAGGAGAGACAAGGCCAGGGCTCAGAGCAGATGGTCATTCTTCAAAGTCTAGAACCCAAATGGTGGTGGTTGTATGGGTGAGGGCGGGAGAGGGAAAGCTGTTCCAAATCCTACTTCATGTCTCCTTTTGAATTGAGAATCCTTAGGAGATATGCAGGGCAGGTATTCTCACCTCCATTTGACAGGTGAGCAAACAATGGCCCAGAGTCACATGACAAGTAACCATATGGATCTTCCTTCTGAAGCCAGGATCATTCCCAGTCCCACACGGCCTCCATGGAGCAGACCTCTTGGTTTATGGCTCGTGTCTTCTTAAGCCCAGGACTGCTGGGCATTGTAGGCTCTGGGCAGTTGACCTCCTCTCCCCTCCTTGCCTGAGTCTTAATAGCCGAGAGGCTGAGTGAGCACTGGATTGGGGATTCAGCAGCAAGGACCCTGGTCCCGGCTTTGCCCCATCTCAGAGTGTCTCCTTACAAAGGGGGTTACACTCTGTAAAGCCAGCAGATGTGCCTGTTGATCTCCATCTCCCTTCCAGATATAACCGAGTAGGAGTCCACGCCAGGGAGTCCGAGCAGCAATGTGAGCTGCGCAGAGGCCGCCGGTGGCCCCAGAGCCTGTGAGGGACAGAAAGAACTAAGGCTCTGGGGGACACGCACATACGAACAAAGCCCTGGAGGAAAGGGCAGGGGAGGGTGTGGTGGCTGTAAAAGGGAGGATGTAGAAGAGGAAAATGAGCTGTTTGTCATAGTCCCAAGGAAGAGAAAATGGGCTGACTCGGCACAAAGAAGAGTTGCGATTGGACACTGGGTAAAGCTTGTAAAATGCCGTCAACCTGGCAAGTGACTGTGTGAGTGTGATTCTTGCAGAGTCCACTGCCTGGAGGTAGGACAACAGACAAAGTGCCTTGAGGGCTCTTCTAATTTGAGAAGCCTGAGGACTTTGATGTCATTAGCAAAGAGAGCCCCTGGACGTATCCCTATCCCTTGCTGAATGCCCCCAGATGGATTCATCTCCTGCTTGGGGCCTTGTTTTTCCCATCCTGAAAATCTGCTTGTAGAAGAGGATGGTCTCAAGGTCGAACTTTCTGGGACTTCTTTTCTCTAGGGCCTTCACCAGATCCTCCTCCCGGAGAGTCAACATGACACGCGGCCCTTGATCCTCGTGAGCCTGGGAGCGGAAGTGATACGGATCAGGAAAGAGAAATTTTGTGAACTGATTGACAGTAAGACAATAGAAAAATTGTCGAAGTTCAATATCAAGTACCCCAGGTCAGTGCTGGAAATGTGCATACATCCCACCAGATCAAATGAACAATTCTTTTTGCCTCTTATTTTAGTAAAAGAAAGAAAAAAGTGATAATACCTACTGCTGACAAGGGTAGAATGAAACTGGTAATTGTTGGTACCCTCAAAACTGGCTCAATCCTTTTGATAGTAATTTTAGATAATAGTGTCTCAAGGACCACAAAACTGTTCTTACCTTTGAAGCAATGGTCTACCTGCGAATTTCTCTTTATACAACTAAATTATAGGGCAAGCTACATACACTAAGATGTTTAGAGCTGCCATGTTCATAATAGGAGAACAACCACCCCACCCACACATGTCCCACAGAGGGGATAGTGTAGAAAACTGTGCTACATTCCCTTGATAGAAAGTAGCTTTTATTAAAAAATCATAAATACAATGAGTGATAAAATGCTACATGAAAAGGACAGGGTACAAACTTATATATACTATGATTATGCCTTTGTAGAACACTTACATGAGAAAAATCTAGAAGGAAATGAGCAAAAATGATATCTGTAGTATTGCCCAATTTGTAATAGTCATTCTCTCTGGAAGGTAGGGCTGAGAGGGACTTTCTGGTTATAGTTATATATTCCTCTGATGTTTGTTTGCAACGAGTACACATTTCTTTTATAATAAGGGGGAAAAAAAGATACACTTTTTAAAGCTGTTTTCAGGGTAGTGACATTCCAAGTGGATTTTTTTCCCTTTATTCTCCAAATGTTTGGTAATGATAATATATTACTTTTATAATTAAAAACCAATTGTCTTGAAAGATTTGATAAAAAGATTTCTATTTATATTTCCCTAGTTTCCAAATTTTCCAGAGTGAATACTTTTATAGTGTGGGGAAAAAACCTATTTTTTACATAGGAAGTAATTTATTGTCTGACCACTGGTCACAACTGTTTTGATCTCACACTGCTATTACTAAAGAGTGTTTGAGTGTATACCCCATAGAATAAATATGTAATATAAATAACATGTTAATTTATTTTTATTATATCCATATATTGCTATACTAATATAGCATATACATTATAAACATGCAAAAATAGGTTTTAAAAAGAATCAGACATGGGGCTTCCCTGGTGGTCCAGTGGTTAAGACTCTGAGCTTCCACTGCAGGGGACGCAGGTTTGATCCCTGGTTGGGGAAGTTCCGCATGCTGCTAGGTGTGGCCAGAGAGAAGAATATGAGAAAGAGGGAATTCCCTGGTGATCTAGTGGTTAGGACTCTGCGTTTTCACTGCCAAGATGCCTTAAGTCTCGTGACTTGGCCAAATATTTTAAAAAAGAAGAAGACAAAGATAAATATAAATGAAGTCCCACTGTTTTCTTCACACAGCCCAGTGGGTCTCATTCACCTCCCTAGTGACCTCCCCACCCCCACTTTGGGATCCGCAGCCTAGACTCCTGCAGCCATCTTACTGCTGGTCCCCTGCCTCAGTCTTCTCCCTGTCAGATCCCTTCTGCATGCTGTGCTCTTGCTAAAACCCAGATCTGGCCATGGGAAACTCCTGCTCAGAACCTTTCAGCGGTGCCTCACTGCCTATAAGAGAAAGTGCAGATTCAAAGCCACGTACATGCTGCAGCACCTCCTGCCACCTCTGACCCCCTCCAGCAACCCAGGTAGATTGCCTCCTGGCGGGGCACATACATGCTTTTGCCAAAGCGGGCCCTTCTGCCTGCAACACCATCCCTCTATCCTGCCCCCGCTTTTTTTTTTTTTTTTTTTCTGATAAATTCCTTCTTTTTTTTTTGGCTGCGCGCAGCTTATGGGATCTTAGTTCCCTGACCAGCGATTGCACCCAGGCTCTCCACAGTGAAAGCGTGGAGTCTTAACCACTAGACTGCCAGGGAATTCCTGATTCCTGCTCATTCTTTAAGATTCACCTCCTTCAGAAAATCTTTCTTGGCTGCCCCCAGGCTGGGCTAAGTACCCCTCTCTGTGCACTCACAGTACTCCCTCTGCAGCTCTCACAGTGGCCACACCACGTTGTCTTACAGCTGTTTAGGGCCGTGTAGTTTTCGCACAGTTCTTTCCCCACCACTTGATTAACTGCTTCATGAAGGAAGGGATTGGGCTTTATCAGCCTTTCATCTCTAGCACCTGTACAGTACCTGGCACACAGTAGGTGCTTGATGAAGGTTGGATGAGTGAGTGAATGTATGGGGCACACTCATTGGGGAACACTGGAAAATGCTGAACATTTAAAGAAGGTGAAGACCAAAAGCACTTGCATTTCTCCAGCAATCCCAGTTAGCATGTTATATATTTCCTTTCAGTATTTGTTCTGCATGGCTATATGCCAGATACGCATTTATCACTCAGGTGCACAAAGTCTCATAATGGCGATCACACCAATTATACAATTTTGCATTTTCACCCGTTTTTTTTTTTTTTTGTGGTGATGCTGTGATCCGCCATGGTTTTGTGGGCAGGTGTGGGAAGCAAGTGATTTCTGTGGTTGAGAAAGAGGTGTGAAGGCAAGCAGATCTGTAGAATTGCTTCAGCCGTGTCCCATAAGCACGTGAAAGAATTTGACATGGCGTCTACATAACCTTGGATAAGTCATTTTCCCTCCTCTAGGCTTCAGACTCCAATCTAACAAAACAAGAAAATTAGACTAGAACAGTGTCTCCCAAAGTATGGAACACACTCACAGAAGGCTTACAGGATGACTTTAGGTGTTACACGGATTTTAAACAGCTATGTGTTTTTTCTAGTGTGAATTAGAAAAACATGACTAGCTCACTAAACCCATGATTTGATAATCTTGTTGCTTAGATCACAGCCAAAGTAAATATTTAAGTAAAAGAAACTAAGTAGAATTAAGAAAAATCATTAATAAAAGAACAGATGATATGTAGCTCTGGTCCAAATTGGGGCAGTTTTGTAGAAAAAAAAAAAAAGTTGGGAAACACTGGTGGTTCCTTGTAGCTCAGTGATGCCCCAGTTCTCTGACTCCTGTACTACCAACATAGAAAATACCTATTTAGAGTCACCCACTCCGAAAAGGATTTAAGGAGCCTTAGCTTCTCACATAACACCTGGTACATGATTGGGTGTCAGTTAATCTTGTTGGAATTGAAATTTAGAGAAGGTTGACATAGACTTGAGGGTGGCAGATGTTTGGGCCTTCAGCATCTGTGCTGCCCAGTCAGCGCTTTGCTGCAATCATCTGCAATGCTGACAGATAGAATTCTGCCTTATTCATTAATTGTTGAACTCACGGTTTTCTAGACTGCTAAAGCAGGCAGAAAATATATCCATTATCTAGTTCAAATCCTCCATGTTTTAATTGAGGAGTGTGAGGCCCCGGAAAGGGGACGTGACATTCTGAAGATCACACAGTCAGTGGGTGAGACACCTGTCCCGTGGACGCTAGATTCTCTGAAGCCTCTCTCCCTGCAAACTCAGGGAGCGCCACGCAGAATACGAACAGCTGAGTTCACAGGAAAGAAGGGAAATCTCCAAGGGCCCAAATGCAGAGCAGCCTAAAACCAAAGCACAGAGTGTGATCTAGTGCTGGACTGCTGGGCAGGCTTGGGGTGGGGGTGGTGGCTGAGGGCACCATGGGCTGAAGTGTTGCATCCTACAAGGACAGATGACAGTTTCAGTTCCAGCGAGGCAGAGAGTGGAACTGGAACCCCTGCGTGAAGCTGAGGCCTTGAGAAGAGCTGCCCCATTTAGTGAAACACTAGGCTAGAAACCAATGTATCCATCAGTATCACTAGGTGACGTGGAATCTTGTCTGTCTTAACTTGGACTCTGAATGAACAAACAAACAAAAAAAGATCTCTTAAGAATTTGTAAGCACATGCCTGCCCCCTCATAGGTTTTGGTGAGTTCCGTAGCCGCACTGAGCCTTAGTTTCCGTGTTTGTGAAATGGGGTGGTCATGAACCCCAAAAGAGTGAACAAGTGTAGAGTGCCTGGTGCATGGTAAGTGCAAAGTCAGAGTTAGATATTGTTATTTATTATGTAAGAAATTGGGAGTTAATGGGACTTTTTAGGTGGAGACTCTCCAGTGGTGTGCTGGGGAATGTTCAACAAGCAGCTCTCTGGGAGGTGGGAGGTAACCTGATTGGAAGTGTTTGCTGATTTCTGTGGTGCACATGCTACGGCCATGGCCAGTTTTGAGCTACTAACCTGCTATCACTGAGCACAGAGTTGCTCTTGTGAGCTGGTAGGAGCTGACGCTGGCACTGCTGAGACCACCAGGGCATACGTGGTATCTCGTGTGGCTTTGGCTTACATTTCCCTGGTGGCTAATGATCACATACTAATTTAAAGTTTTCCGTAGCCACGTTATAAGAAATCAAAAGAAATGGGTGAAATTAATTTTAATAATATATTTTATTGAATGCAGTATATCAAAATACTATCAGCATGTAATCAACATAAAATTTACTGAGATATTCTGCGTTGTTTTTGTTGTTGTTGTTCTCAGGCTTTGAAATCTGGTGTGTATTTTACCCTCAGAACACACATCTCTAATTCAGATTAATCACACTTCAGGTACTCAGTAGCCACACGTGGCTCGCAGCCACCGCATGGAATAGTGCAGGGCTAGGGGATGAAGGTGTGGAAAGGTAAAGGGGGCAGAGAGAAGAGTCTGGGGAAAGGCGCAGAGGTGGGACGGAGCTCCGAGTGTTTAGGGGTTGGAAGGAGTGGCAGCAGGTGGGGCTAGAGGGGCAGGGGGACAGGGAGGAGCTGGTGTGGGAACCTCAGCCTCTGTGCCTTACCTTCAGTGATGAAGATATGTGTCAGAAGTTCCTCAAGGAGAACAGCTGGAATATCTTCCGGAAGGACCTGGTACGGCTGCTGGTGGAGCCTCGCCGGTGTCCACCATTCACCCCAGTCCAGACCAAGAAGAAAGGGATCTACAATCCCAAGGCTATGATGCTGGATTTGTGTAGTTTAGACAAGAAGACGAAACGTCGTCATCCCATTTTTATGGCGCCCCAGAAATATCTCCCCCCATTGAGGATTGTCCAAACCATTATAGCACCCCGCTACAAAATCCGAGAACTCCTGCCTCAGTATAAGAATGCAGGGGTCCTTGTTCAGAATCAATAAAAGATGCTGGATTGACCACCGTATTTCCTGAATCACCACCATGGGAGCTGTGGGGCTTAAGTGGGGGATCCTGGGGGCTGAGCTATGGGTGCGAAAAGGTGTTTGGGGGCAGCAACTGGGGCACTGTCTCCCTTGACACGAGTGGGGCTTAGTGATGGTCAGGAGGCTGGGTGGGGATGGGTTAATCACTGGGGGTGGCCTCAGGGTGCGAGGGTCTTATCTGAGGAGATAGATGGGAGACAGAGGCAAGACGGGGTTGCAAACTCAAATACCTTTCGAGGCCAGACAGGTCATCTCACGGAGTGTAGCAGAAGGACTAGGGAAGCAGCAGGGAATGGGGGGGGGGGGGGACTGGTGTGTACATTTCCCATCCAGGTGGAGCAGGTGCTCCGTAGCCCCAGTCAGCTGACGCCATGCCAGGAAATAATGCAGGCCCGCTACTGCCCATCTTTAGATTTTTCAGGAGAACCCAGAAAGGCAATGTTTTAGATGATTCCTACTGGTTTTCAAATGTGAGCAACGAATTCAAATTGTTTTTGAAATAATGTGTTAGGCAAACAAAACACACATGTAGGCTGTGTTTGGGCCCACAGGCTGCTGGTTTGCCAATAGCTTGTCCAGCAGCTCTGTCAGAATGACAGGGTGTTGCCAGAGACTGGAGTGAGGCATGACCGTCGGGGGAGGTACAAGGAGCCCGGGACAGATGGGCAGCATGACGGGAGCCAGCGTCCTGGGTCAAGGACGAGGAGCAGGCAGCCTGAGAGAGAGGATGCAGACCAGAGACAAGGAGGTAGTCAGTGGGACTTAACGAGCGCTCCTTGGTCCCTCTGGTTGGTCCTGAAAGCCGTCAGCCACTGGCCTGGCTGGCTCTCCTTGTTGGTAGTGCTGGGCCTAGAACTCAGGGTTCCTGTCTCGCTCCAGCCCCAGCACCACAGACCCAAGACCAAGTCACCTCTCTTCCTTGGGAAACCCCATGGTTTAGCTTTGAGAGCCCTGAGGGGCCTGGTAGAGGCCATGGCAGCACAAGAGCCCAGCCTGGTGCTGCCAGGAGAGACAGGAGCCCTCCCCTACCCAGTACCCAGCCACCCACCTACGCCACCGCCGCAAGGAGTGGACTCAGAGAAACACCGGGCGCTGAGCCGGCGTCGGGAGTTCTGGAGAGCCTGGCTCTGCTCCTGTCTCACGGCACCCCCTTGAGCACCTCGAGTCCTTCACCTGCACCCCGGTTTCCCCAGTGGCAAAACGAGCATGTTGGATGAGATCAGCGGTTTTCACAGGTGAGAGCTGAGTATAGTTTGAAAAGCATATTCAACGTTATACTTTTGTTTGTTGAATTTAAAAGAAAATTGTTTTCATGTTACACAGCAAAGGCGGAGGAGTAGGGGATTTGTCTATCAGAAGGTGTGGATGTGAGAGAGGAGAGAAGCAGTGGACTTAATCATTTCAACTTCCCTGATAGCTCCAGAGGGTCGAGGAGTCTGGGACATCTGTGGCAGTTCTGGAAGGGCTGCCTGTGACCTACAGGGATGGGGTGGCATGGTTTTGGGACCAGGTAAGCTGGGGTATCTGACTGTATTTAGAGATCTCTTTGCGTGTAGGGCTGTGGCCCCAAGATGATGGTGTGGACATCTTGTTCATTCATTTGAAATGTATTTATTAAGTTTTCAATACTTGCTCTGTAGCAGATCTAAAGGAGGGTAAGAGGCAGCCTGCATTCCCTCTTATTCTCTAGGCTAGGGGTTGGCCCCTTCTATTCTATAAAAGGCCAAATAATAAATATTTTAGGTTTTGCAGGCCTTACGGTCTCTACTGAACTCTGGTGAAAGCGCCTTTAATGTTCCAATAAAGCTTTATTTACAAAACAGGTGACGGGCTGGATTTGAACTGTGTGCCATTGTTCGCTGACCCCTTCTCTAGACAATAGGGAGTCCTTGAAGGTTCTTGAGCAGACCTGACACGACCAGAGAAGGGGTGGGAAGCTTTTTATTGAGCATTTATTCAATGGCAGCCATCTTGCTAAGCATCGGACTGGAGACGAATGACTTGGGCTAAGGTCCTAGGTCTGCCCCTTAATGGCTGCTGAGGATGAAAAGAAGTGATACATGTATAGCAAGGTGGAGGGTTTCATTCACCGAGACCCCTGCGTCCAGCTTCCTGGGAAGTGGGGGAAAAAACTTCCCGTGTGAGAGGCAGAGCATGTTTTCTAGGGGTGAGAAATTAGAAGAGCAACCTGGAAGCAAGGGCGCCATGTGTGGGGGAGAGGCTGTGAGGCCTGGGGCTTTGGGAAGTCTTGAGGGGAGCAGAGAAAGCAAAGCTTTTTCTGAAGCCACTATGTAACAGACAGAACTTGAGAATGAGAAATGCCCAGAGAGGTCTTCAAAGAGCTTTCCTGTGCACTGAGGATGTGTTTCTCCTGTGGCATTTTCTTGCTTTTTTGGGGGCTATGTTGGGTCTTCTTTGCTGCACGTGGGCTTTCTTTAGTTGTGGCGAGCGGGGGCTACTCTGTTGTGGTGTGCAGTCTTCTCAGGGCAGTGACTTCTCTTGTTGCAGAGCATGGGCTCTAGGCATGTGGGCTTCAGTAGCTGCAGCACACAGGCTCAGTAGTTGTGGCATGCGGGCCCTAGAGCGCAGAGGCTTTAGTACTTGTGGTGCGTGGGCTCAGTAGTTTCAGCGTAGGGGCTTAGTAGTTCTGCGGCATGTGGGATCCTCCCAGCCCAGGGCTCGAGCCCGTGTCCCGTGCATTGGCAGGCAGATTCTTAACCACTGCACCACCAGGAAAGTCGCCAGGTAAACATCTGAGTAGCTTTTATTTATGATTTTATGCAGTACTGCTGTTTCTTTGAGTTCAGTAACCAAGCAGACAGTGGGCAGCAGGAGGCCCCAGTTACGTTCGGTTTCACATGTAAAGTCCCTGGTACCTGGTATGTGCTCAATACACGTTTGATAAAGATCACGTTGGCCATCCAGAGATTCTCTTCCACCTTCAATGGACTAGGAAACCGGGGCTTTGGAAGGCTAAGCCTTCATAATCAATGATAAAGACCGTCTCCAAGGGATTTGGGATAGGAGGGTCCTGGCTGTCATCTCACCCAACCCCCACATCCTTCACCAAGTGAAGAAGTTAATATTAAGGGGCAGCCTTGGAGGGAGAGGGCAGAGGCAGGTCACCAAAGCACTAACTAGCACTAGGGGCAAGGGTGCAGTCTGAAGGAAAAATGGGGAGGGGAGAAGTGTGGGGAGGGCTTGTGGTTGTGGGTGTGTGAGAGTCTCTTATCTTCCACGCTGTGAGCTTCAGAATCCTCTCTCCTCCACATGCTCTGCAATGAGCAGCAGGGATCAGAATCAGACAGGGAGGACACATTAGGATTTATTTGGGAGAAAAGCTCATTGAGAAGGAACCAGTTTGACACGCCTTGGCACAAGTGATAGCAGCAAACATGTTTTCAGCGCTACAGAGGTTCTCACTGCCCACCTGGCACAGATCCAAGGGTCAGGAAGCCCACTGTGACCTGTCACAAGGGAGAAGGGCTCGGCTCAGGTATGGAGGGCCCCCTGCCTGCCCGCATTGTGTGAGGACTCTACAGAGGCCATCACTTATCCTGAAAATACTTCCTGGCAACTAACCAGGTGGCATTGTCCCCATTTGATAGATGAGGAGCCTGAGGCCCAGGGAGCCAAAGGCCTGGTCTAAGCTCACTCGGCTACCAGGAAACTCGAGTGCTTTCACTGCACCCTGGCACCTTCCCAGGCAGGCAGCAGCGCAGTGCAGCGTGTGTACTGTGACAGCGCCCTTACTCAGCTATCCCACATGAGCCACCTGTTTCCAAACCAAATTCTGTACACACAACCCTGGAACTGTGCTGGAGAGAATATATTCACCCTCTGGGATGATTTTCCATATGTAAATAAGGCTAGTCATACTTGGAGAGGCACACCCAGGTCACTCAAGCCAAAAATATAGCCCCCAGCACTGATAGCTTCCACAGTTTGGGGAAAATGAAAAAAACCATTTGAGAAACACAGGAGATATTGCCAGCATTTGTTATAGGAAGTGTTTAAGATCCCAACTTAGGGTTGGAAGCAAAAAATACTCTTTAAATCCTCTATTCCTTTTATATAACTCATGGGAAAATCTTACCTTCTACTTATGGGAAGTCTAAGGGGTGAGATGGGTCACTTTGCAACTCCCATCACTCCCACCACAGGCTGTTTTGCTGGGATGCTTTTCTGTTATTTGCGGATCTAAGGGGTTTAACCACAAGGGTGTTAAGTTGCAGAATTTGTAATCACTGGTTCAGAGCTGACAATGAAGACGAGTGGTTTCTAAGTGGCTGAAAAGCGACACCGAAGCTGGAACAAGGGTTTTTCGTGGCTTCTAAAGACTGTGAGCTTTAGCTCTGGGGACAGAACTTGAGAGCATTGGGAGGGTGGCACTTCTGGAGAAGTGCTGTGTGACTTTCAGCCAGGCTCCTTCCCTTTCTGGAGCTTCACTACTGCCATTTGTAAATTTGCAGGGTCTGGTACATATTCTTAAGCCTCCCTCCAAGCCCAACAGAAAATCAGAATCAAGAAGAAGGATTATCAAGACCCTTGGTGAAGTGTGAAAATGAACAGGACATGAGATAACAGTATTAATGTTAGATGTCCTGATGTTGGTAATAGTACTGTGGGTATGTAAGGGAATCTCCTTGTTCGTAGGAAATAACCGAGGTACTTGGCTGCTAAAAGAGATGATTTCTTCAGCTTAATTTCAGATGATTAGAAATATGTTGTGTGTATATTTAGAACAGCAAAGCATATATAGAAAAACGATAATTGGCGAATCTGGGTGAAGGGTACTTAGGAGTTCTTTGAACCATTCCTATAATTTTTAAAAAAATATTTTAAATTGTATAATACACATAAAATTTACCCTCTCAACCATTTTTAAGTTCAGTGGCATTTAAGTACATTTACACTGTTCAGCCATCACCACATCCATCTCTTGTCATCTTGTCAAAATCAACCCATGAAACAATGACTCTCCACTCCCCACCCTGCTGTCCCAGCCCTTGGCTACCACCATTCTACTTTGTCTATGAATCTGACTGCTTTACATACCTTAACCAAGTGGAAACTATACAATATTTGCCTTTTTTGTAAATGTCTTATTTCACTTAGTATAATGTTCTCAGGGATCACCCATGTCATAGCATGTGTCAGAATTTCCTTTTTTTAAGGCTAAATAAGATTCTGTTGTATGTGTATACCACATTTTGTTTATCCATTCATCTGTTGATGGACATTTAGATTGCTTCCACCTTTTGGTTATTGTGAGTAATGCTACTGTGAACATGCGTGTGCAGGTATCTCT
Organism: Hippopotamus amphibius kiboko; assembly: GCF_030028045.1. Taxonomy (NCBI): domain Eukaryota; kingdom Metazoa; phylum Chordata; class Mammalia; order Artiodactyla; family Hippopotamidae; genus Hippopotamus; species Hippopotamus amphibius. Next base: position 24,064,930 of record NC_080197.1, on the reverse strand, counting down.
GAGACCCTGCTTTCAATTCCTTTCGTATATACTCAGACGTGGAATTGCTGGATCATATGGTAATTCCATTTTTAAGTTTTTGAGGAACTGCCATGCTGTTTTCCATAGTGGCCGCACTATTCTTGCAATTTTAGTGTGAAATTATTTCAAAATAAAAATCATAGCTCTAATTAACTTTGTTATTGACTTTGTAGTTAGGTGGTAATTTATTTTATTTTACTTTATTTTTTAATTTAATTTTTAAAAGTTTCATTCTTCCAATTACATTTATTTTAACCTCTTTTTAAGTAAATAAATAAATTGATTGATTGATTGATTGGCTGCATTGGGTCTTTGTTGCTGCATGTGGGCTTTCTCTAGTTGTGGTGAGCAGGGGCTACTATTCGTTGTGGTGCATGGGTCCTCATTGCAGTGGCTTCTCTTGTTGCGGAGCACCGGCTCTAGGCTCGCAGGCTTCAGTAGTTGCGGCACATGGGCTCAGTAGTTGTGGCTCACAGGCTGTAGAGCGCGGGCTCAGTAGTTGTGGCACCCGGGCTTAGTTGTTTGCGGCACATGGGCTATTCTCCGACCAGGGATTGAACCCGTGTCCCCTGCATTGGCAGGCAGATTCTTAACCACTGCGCCACCAGGGAAGTCCTGGTTATTTATTTTAAAATCTAGTGAGAAGCTCCCTGATATCCAGGGCAAAAGGGGAAACACGCTACTTCACTAGAAATGATAAGATGAGGAAGAAAGCAGAGGAAGTCAGTATGGATTTGTATTATACAAGCCTTAGCCATGATGATTATAAAATCTATCTTTGAGCTCCCTGACAGCCAAGGCAAAAAAGAGAAACAGTATTTCCTTATTTGAAAGGAAGAATCTGCTCAGTCCCTGAAGAGAGTTACAAAATTTTTTCTCATCCAAGAAGCTGGGGAAGAAATTTGTCTTTACTCCCTTCTTTTATCTGTGCCTCCTACTAAACATTTACTGTGAGCTCCCTTCTCCTAGGGTACCTTAAATTAGGGGTCTGCTTGTTCTTACTCAGCTCTAGACTTCTTGGCCTCAGGTCCCTTCTGGCACCACAAAGTTAGTATCTAGAATGGTTGGCTTCTGGTGAGGGTGTTCCCCCCTTGCTCCCTTATTGAAGGTTTATCACGTGGAAGGAGGTAGACTAATGTCTTTAAGCCCTAACAACGCTGATCATCTATGATTTTAATGGTTAGAAACTGAGACCATATCTTTTCCTGAGAGCAGGTTTTTGTTTTTTGTTTTTTATAGAATGTTTTTTTAAATTATTTTATTTTTATTTATTGGCTGTATTGGGTCTTCGTTACTGCATGTGGGCTTTCTCTAGTTGCAGTGAGCGGGGCTACTCTTCCTTGTGGTGTGCAGGCTTCTCATTAAAGTGATTTCTCTTATTGCAGGGCACAGGCTCTAGGCGTGCAGGCTTCAGTAGTTGCGGCATGTGGGCTCAGTAGCCATGGTGCATGGGCTTAGTTGCTCCGCGGCATGTGGGATCTTCCTGGAGCAGGGATTGAACCCATGTCTCCTGCATTGGCAGGCAGATTCTTAACCACTGTGCCACCAGGGAAGCCCTGAGAGCAGGTTTTTATCTTGAAAGATACTATCAGAAAGTCCTTCTTCCGGTCATAACTTAAAACTCATGCTACTGTTCAAGACTTTGCCGTGCCATGGGGCTTGTGGGATCTTAGTTCCCTGACCAGGGATTGAACCTGGGCTCCCAGCTGTTAAAGTGCCGAGTCCTAACCACTGGACTGCCAGGGAACTCCCTCAAAACTTTTTCTTGTTTCTTGTCGAGATGGAGAGGAATTGCTCATCGCTCTTCTGGAAGCCTCTTCCCAATAAAGCCAGCCCTTTTCCTGGCCTGCTGTCTGATTTACTGATGTCATAGAGCAGAAGGAGCGGGATTATGAGCGGGAGTTCTGGATTTAGGCTGCTCTGCTTCCAAAGAGCTGTGTGACATGAGGCAAGTGACTGCTTTTTGCCTCAGTTTCCCCATGTGTAACATGGAAACAATAAAAGCATCCACTTCATAAAGTCGTGAAGATTAACTTAAGTAGTCCATATAAAACACTAAATTCAGAATTTGACTCTCAGAAAGCAGTTGCCTGGGGTGGGAGAAAAAAGGGTACCCAGGAGCAAAATAATACAGATAGTAGGTCTGTGAGACTTGTAGACCAACTGGGAGGTCAGCCCTGCCCACAGAATTGAAATAAAAGAGTCCCACACATGGGCACTTCTCAGTTTAACAGATCACAGCAGCTGGGGGATTTGCACATGTAAAAAGCTCTCAGCAGTGAATCATTCTGCATTTGCACATTGCTCTGTTATCATACACATCTTAGCTTCCATGATTACCAGCTCATGGGGTCCTCTGCGTTTTTGATAGAAGAGCCCTGGAGCCTGTTGGCTGCCTCCTTCCTCCTCCTCCTCCCTTTGTGCCAGTGCTTGTCTTCTGTCCCTTAGCGGCCTGGCTCCTGGCATCTCCACTGAATAGGAAGGCATATGGGAACTGGCAGGACTGAACGAAAATCTAGGTGAATTCAACCAGTATATCTGCAATTAGCAGACATGCTGTAGGGAGAGGGAGCTGGTCAGAGGTTAGAGATATAGCACCAAACCAAACCAAAGTCCTTGGCATCAAGGAGCTTACATTCTGGGTCAGTGGTTAAAGAATACAAGACAAATCAGGGTTAACAGGGGATGGAGGTGGGTTCAAGGTTACTACTTTGTAAAGGGTAGTCAGAGAAGGCTTCTCCAAGACCATGATATTGATGAGCACAGGAAGTGAGGGGATGAGCCATGCAGATATCTGGGGGAAGATAGTTCCAGGCAGAGACACAGCCGGTTCAGCATGACTAGTAACAGCAAGAAGGCTGGTGTGGCTGGAATGGAGTCAAAGGAGAGAGAAACTGGAAGAGGGCAAGGGCAGAGGAGGGCCAGGGGCCAGCTCATGATCATGTGAAGGGAGCCTTTGGAAAGTTCTTAGCAGAGGAGGGCTACGCTCTGGCTACAGACCTGGGATTTAAGCATGAGGGTGGGATGGGGAGGCGGGGGTGGGGGACAGTTGGCAAGCCAGTGCCATAATCCAAGCAGGAGATTATGGTGGCTCTGATCACCATATTGATCGTGGTGGTGTCTCGATGGGGCTGATTGTGGATATATTTTGATGGTAGAACCGATCAGGCTTTGCTGAAGGATTGAATGTGAGGGGTGAGAGAGAGGAATTAAGGATAACTCCAAAGATTTTGGTTTCAGCAAGTAGAAGGATGGAGGAGCCATTCCCCAAGATAGAGAAGACTGCAGGAGAAGCTTGTTTAGGGGTGAATATCAGGAGTGTGGTTTATAAAAGTTAAAAAAAAAGGATTTAAGGATGAAGTGACAACATATATAAAGCAGTTAGAGCATCACCGGGCGCTTCATGCCCACTCATGCGAGGTTAGTATTCTCCCCATCTTCACACTGCTGGTTTGGCAGAAGAGCCAGAATTCAAACCTGGGTCTGTTTCTCTTCTTAAACATCCTCAGTCTTCCATGATCCCTTGTCCTAAAGGTTTCATGTTGATACTCTCAGAAAGTTCTTCCTCGTGTTTAATGGCAGCCTGTCCTATTGCAGTTAGAGCCTGACCCTTTGTTTGGGACTCTTGGGTTATGTCACCTGAGGTGTGCAAGCTCCTGTTTTGTGTGGTGAAGCAGGTGGCAGCCCGTGAGCTATCTGCCTCTTCAGGCATTATTGGTAGTGCCATGAAATTTAAATTCCCCTTTCATAGGTCTTCATCACAAGAAAGGTCGTTCAAAACTTCACTGACATCAAGTAATTCCTAAAACATGCTTTAAAAAATATAGATGGGGACCTCCCTGGTGGCACAGGGGATAGGACTCTGCGCTCCCGATGCAGGGGACCCGGGTTCGATCCCTGGTCAGGGAACTAGATCCCACATGCATGCCGCAACTAAGAGTTCACATGCCACAACTAAGGAGGCTGCCTGCAGCAACTAAGACCTGGTGCAACAAATAAAAATAAATAAATAAATATTTTTAAAAAACCAATAAGCTTAACCTAATGAACATAGAGTTTAAAAAAAATATAGACAGGTAGTAGGTAGGTAGGTAGATATTCATCTATATAGAAATAAATATTAGAAAAATTCTAAAAATGTTTTAATTTTTCATAATCCCAAATTTTAAATGTATATAATGAAAATTGAAACATTTCCACTACTTCATCCATCTAATCTCATCTCCCAAGGATAAGTCGATTAACAATTTGGTACATAACCTTCTCAAAGTTCACATAGTCATACCCATTTCCTTATTTATTACTTTAGCAAAAAAAAAAAAAAAAGGAAGAAGCTATATCAGCTCTGTCCAATAGAATTTTCTGCAGTGATGACAGTGTTCTATCATACATGTCCACAAGCCACATATGGCTACTGGGCACTTGAAATGTGGCTAATGGGACCGAGGACTGAATTTTTAATTTTAAGTAATTTAAATAGCTATAGGTAGGTAGTGGCTACCATAACGGGCAGTGCATTTTGGCTTTTTACTTAACAGAGTATCATGGACATTTCTTTTTTGTATAATTTTATACATTTTGAAATCATCTCACAGAAAAGTTGCAGTTACAGTAAAAAAAACAAAACAAAAGCCATTTGAGAGTAAATCAGGACCAGATGCATCAACACACCCAAATAGTTTAGTGTTTATTTCCTTCAGACAAAGACATTCTCTTACGTAACCACAACTATCAAAATTAGGAAATTATCATTGACACATTACAGCCATCGAATCCTCAGGGCCCATCCACATGTTGCCAGTTGTCCCAATAACATCCTTTATAGCAAAGGATCCAGTTCATGATCCTCTAGTACACTTAGTTGGTGGGCCTCTTTGGTTCCCTTCTATCTGATATGTTCTCAGCTTTTCTTTGACATTCATGACCTTGATACTTTTGAAGATTATAGGCCAGTTATTTTAGTGTTCTTTCTACCAGAAGGGGCCTGTTTGATGTTTTCTCATGATTTGATTTAGGTTATGCATCTTGGGCAGGAAATCTCAGGAGTGATGCTGTGTTCTTCCCATTGAATGTTATCAAGTGGTGCAAGATTTCAATTTGTCCCATTACTGGTGGTAACTTTGATTATTGGATTAAAATGGTGTCTCCACTGTAAAGTTACTCTTGTTATTTATTTCTTTTTTTATTTTAAAATGGATGTATGTATGTATGTTGTGGTAAAAAAAAAAACATATAACAGGAAATTCACCATATTAACCATTTCTAGCTGTATATTTCAGGAGAGTTGAGTATATTCACGTTGTGAGAGAGATCTCCAGAACTTTTTCATCTTGCAAATCTGAAACTCTGTACCCACTAAACAACTCCCCTTTCTCCTCTATCCCCAGCCCCTGGTAACTACCCTTCTGCGCTCTGTCTCTATGAACCTGACAACTTTAGATACCTCATATAAGCAGAATCATACAGTATTTGTCTTTTTGTGACTGACATTTCACTCAGCACAATGTCCTCAAGGTTCATCCCAGTTGTAGCATAAGATTTCCTTCCTTTTTAAGGCTGAATAATATTCCATAGCGTGCATTACCACATTTTGTTTATCCATGCATTTGTTGATGGAAATTTGGGTCCTACCTCTTGGCTTTTGTGAATAGTGCTGCTATGAACATGGGCATGCAAATATCTTTTTGAGACCTGCTTTCATATTTCTTGGATGTATATCCAGAAGCGGGACTGCTGGGTCATATGGTGGTTCTAGTTTTGATTTTTTTGAGAAACTGTCATCCTGTTTTCCATAGAAGTCGCACCATTTTACCATCCCACCAACAGTGAACAGGGGCTGCAGTTTCTCCACATGCTTGTCAACACTTGTTATTGTTTCTGTTAGTAGCCATCCTAATGGGGGTGAGTTGATATTGTGGCTTTGATGTGCATTTCTCTATTAGTGAGGTTGAGCATCTTTTCATATGCTTGATGGTCATGTGTATGTCATCTTTGGAAGAATGTCTGTTCAAGTCTTTTGTCAACTTTTAAATTGGATTGATTTTCTTGTCAGAGTTCTCTACATATTCTAGATGTATCAGATACACGATTTGCAAATATTTTCTCCCATTCCATTGGTTGCCCTTTCACTCTGTTGAGTGTGTCTTATTCCCTTTTAATAAGTATTTTGTGAGGCGGTGCTTTGGAACTATGTAAATATCCCCTTCTTTATCACACTTTATTTATTCATTTATTTATACCAGCACTGAACTCATGGCTTCCTATTTTATTCAACGTGTTATAATCTGTTATCATTTTCTATTTTGATGCACAAATTGCCACAGATTAGGCCAATGGAAGCCACTTCAAGTGGCTTCTGGGGTCCTTTTGACATGCTTCTATCATTCTCTGAGGTACTTTATTGTTTTCTGCCACAACAGGATATTCTAGGACGATCTTGTACTTTCCTGTTGCAGCCCTGGAATTAGCCATCTCTCCAAGGACCTTGCTTCCTTTTAGTAAAGACTGGGATTTAGAAGCTTCTGACCCAGACTCTGATGCTGATGAAATTTGTGGCTTTGAAACTCAGATGGGACCAGGTGGCCAGTATTCCCCATCTCATAAGAGAGCTGAGGCCTCTGACTCCCTTCCAGTGCTCTTTCCCTGGCAATACATATCGTTAGCTATGAGATGTGATCCCAGTGCAGCCAGTCTCCTCCCTGGACTTCACTTTCCTCTTCCATCCACTGAGGGTTAGCTTTGCCTGGGAGTCCAGGACGGCCTTTCTGAGAGCTAACCTTGTCTCTTTATGAGCCTACCTTCCTCCCTGCGCCACCCCCCTCCCCGCCAAGACCTTTATGGATGACTGCACCTTAAATTACAGAGCTTCAGCTTTTATCTCCAGCTCTGGTGGATTGGGGTTGCAGACTGGTCCTGGCCTTGGATGAGTTGTCCAAATGCACCTGGTTCTCCCCTTCTAGGCCTGGGGTTCCAGGCATATGTGCCTCCCTGAAGCCCATTTTGGTCAGCTAACATGTCTTATAGGGGCATCAACAGAAGATGGCAATGGGAAGGGATTCCTCTACCTGCCCTCACTGGCTCCCGGCCCACCCACGGAAACACTAGAAATGCCACTTCCCCACATTTGAAGGCCAGCGTCTCTTGAGCTTCACCCTCAAAGCTAGGCATAAGAACCCCTCTGATGTTCCATTAGAGAATGTTTCATGCCCGATTTAGGGGTGGGTGGTCCTGCATCTAAACTTCACCCTCTGGTTTGGGAAGCCCTGACTATTCAACCAGTGCTGGTGGCAGTTATGCAATACAAGGCAGTCTGAAAAGCTGAGCTTTTGTCTCGTGTTCAACTGACATTCCCTAAGCACTTACTATGTGTCAGGCATTGTGCTGTACCCTGTGGTAAAACGATTTAAGCCAGAGCTCGATCCAGTAGAATTTCAGGTGACGATGACAGTACAAGTAGGTTCCATATGTTGATACAAGAGGCACAAGTAAGGGCTGCAAGGGAAAGGGCCTAACTTCTGACGTTGGGTTCTGGCACTTTAATTCTGGGGTGTCAGGTCCTTGTAGGCAAGACTATATAAAATGAGAGGACAATGAAGAATGATTTTGCTAGATGAAAAATGTGGAAAGGGCACTGTGGGCATAAGGAATAGCGTGAGCACAGTTGGAATTGGAGTTACTGTGTGTGTGTGTGTGTGTGTGGTGTAGTGGGGGTGTTAACCTAAGCAATGGAAGGCATCATAAAGACATAACACATCAGATACCTTAGAGCCCAGGCATGAAGGCTGTGGGCACTATGATTCTATGGAGACTTCATTAAGGTTTTTAAAGTAACATTTATTTCTTAAAAGTTAACATGTGCGTAATAGGAAACCAAAGAACACAAGAAGCAAAAAACAAAGTCATCCATCATCACAAGCAGTTTACTGTCTGATGTGTCCTTCTAGGTCTTCTTTGTGTATTTACACAACTAAGCATCCATTTGTATGTAATTAAGATCACACAGTTATGCATCATGCTTTTTCACACATCATGAATATTTACCATTTCAAAGTCCCAAGGCAATGAGTATTTTCATAACCAGGAGTACACTACACCAACTCAATCTGGAAGGAAACAAATGTAATCCTGCCTTTCTTGGCAACAGAAATTTCAGAAAAGACAAAAATGGCAACAGGCCTCTAGATAAAGATATTGGCAGACTTATGATTAAAATACTGCATTCCCTTAAATGTTCAATTAAAAATGAGACATAAAGCAACAGAGTACACAAAGTATAATGCTTTTAAGAGAATTCATTATCCAATCTAAACTATTAAAGTATTAGCAAGGAGATATGTTTCCACTGAATTACTTAACAATGTATTCCTATAGCACAGCCAAGAGATGCACACACATCCATGGTTATCATCAAAATATAAATATGAACACATCCTCATATATCCTTCCCTTTATACTTCCTTCTGCCCCTCTGCTGCCAACCTAATGAACAAGTCCTGATGTATATTTCTCAGAGACGGTTTAACAATTCCATGTCCAAGATGCCTTTCTTTTTAATCAATTATAACAAAGATATTTACAAATTGGCTAATTCCCTAGCTCTACTTTTTATCATATACTGTCCCCTCAGGACATCTAAAAAGCCTAGATGTTGCAAAATAATGAACCTTGTCCATAATAAACATTGGTACTTTACAAAAATGCACATATAGACCTGTGGTTATAACCTAAAACTGTCTTCTAGATATGCAGATATTAGCCAAAAGCCCTTCCCTTCACCCTTCCTCTTACCCCTCCTCCAGCATTTCAGCGACTAAGTGTAAGACTACATCTAGCTCCAAGAGGTGGATTAACATACACACTCCCAGAAGACAGAGCCCTTCCTAAAAACCAACAGGGCATTTATTAAGGATTATTTTACTACATCTACTTTTAATATACTTTGGGCATTAGGACTTGCTTATTATTTAATACCCAGCAATATCAACTAAAACACACAAACAGAACAATGGTTAGACAACCTGAACTTGTCTGAATACTTATGGGCTCAGAACCCTTCTCTCTGCACTTCCTTACCTGTCCCCTCCCCCCTCCCCCACCACCCAGTGAACAGTCAGCTTACTCTCAAGTTTAACAATTCCACTCCCCAAATACAACCATTCCTATGAATTAACAGAAAAAAATACTTAAAAGGTGTTACTTTAACTCTCTACTTTCAACATATGTTGTGCACTTTTACATATCTAGAAAAGGCTAGATGTTTCAAATAAAGATTTGTTTGTCCACTATATACAGTGTAGTAGCACTGAATAAACTGCACACAAAGGCTGTAATTATAATCTCAAAGCGTCTCCTAAACAGGAACACTACTCTGGCCTAGAACCCTTCCCCTTCTCATCTCTATCAACCCAGTGGACAAGTGTTAATAAACACCTGTAAGCTTAGAGGGGATTTTAACAATTTCACTTCCTCCAGTTGTTTTCAGAAGTCTTTCCTATGAATTTCAACACAAAGTGTACACGATGTATTTGTTATTTTTGTCATACATTGGCAACCTCTTTTATCATCTAGGAAGACTAGATGTTATAAATTTGGACATTTGTCCTTTATGTACACTATATACACAGCTAAGTAAAACAAAATGCAGACATATGGGACAATGGTTAATCTTGGTGTAAAGCCCTTTGCACGTTCTTTTTTCTCCCTGAACCAGCACAAATAAAATAATGTGTACTGCTCAGCTCAGAGAGGTGGTTTGATCACTTTGATCATTCCATTTCTAAGACAGTATTTCATATGAATTTTAACAAAAGGATATATCTACAAAATATGTTATTTCACTATCTCTACTTTTAACATACTTTGTGCACTTCTAAACATCTAGAAATGACTAGATGTTTCAAATAAGGACTTAAGTTTGTCCACTATATACACAGTAGTGTTGAATAAACTACACACGTGTAACAATGGCTACATCTGAAAGTGTCTTCTACATAAGAACATTCTAGTCTAGAACCCTTCATTTCTCCCAATACCTCCTTTCCGCCATCTATCCAACGGTGGGCAAGTACAGGCACATGTGCCACTTAGATGTGATTTACAATTCCACTTCCAAAGGTCCTTTTCAGAAGACGGGCTTTCAATGAATTTTAACACAAAGTGTACAAAATGTGTTAGTTTACTAACTCTACTTTTGTCATACATTGGCAACCTCTTTAATATCTAGAGACTAGATATTATAAAATTGGGACCCATTTGTCCAGTATATACATAATATATACAGTAAAGTTAAACAAAATGCATGTAACATATAGAGCAATGCCTAAGTTGAAATGTTCTAGTACACACTAGCAAAACAAATTTTGCAGTCCTCCCTCCCACCTCCCTCAACCCAATGAACAAGCACAGAGTATACTGTTCAGAGCAGAGGTTTAACAATTCCATTTCCAAAGATAGTATTTCCCATCAGTTTTTAAAAACTTTACAAGAAGCACTAGTCTACTACTTCTACTTTTAAATGCATTAAGCACTTCTAAACATCTAGAAAGACTAGATATTTCATATAAGAACTTACTTGTCCACTATGTACACAGCACTGTTAAATAAAATTGCACACGTGTAACAATGGTTATAATCTGAGGTATCTTCTAAATATGACCATTTTGGCCTGAACCATTCCCTCCCTCACTTCCCTTTCCACCACCAATCCAGTGGACAAGTACAGGCATGTGTAATGCTTAGAGGTGGCTGAACAAATTCATATCCAAAAGTCATTTACAGAAGACAAGCTTTCCTATAGAATTTCAACACAAAGTGTACAAAATATGCTAATTTTACTACTTTGTCATACACTGGCAACCTCTTTAACATCTAGAGACTAGATGTTACAAAATTAGGACTCATTTGTCCATTATATACACTATATACACAGCAAAACAAAATTCACATAACATACAAAAAATGGTTGTCTGAAAATGTCCAGGTATGAACACACTAGCATATTACCTTTTGCAATTCTTTCCCTCCCACCTCCTCCAAACCACTGCACAAGTACAGACAACAGTATACTGCTCAACAGAGGTGGCTTAGCATTTAACATTCCCAAAGACAGTACTTTCCATGAATTCTAGCAAAAAGATATTTACAAAGGGATATTTTACTACCTCTACGTTTAACATACGTCGGGCACTTCTAAACATCTAGATGGACTAGATGTTTCACATAAGGACTTAATTTGTCCACTATATACAGAGCAGTCTTGAGTAAACTGCACACATGTAACAGTTATAATGGGTAAGTGTCTTCAAAATATGAGCATTCTAGCCTAAGACCAACCCCCTTCCTCTCTCCCCACTCCACCAACCCAGAGGGCTATAATGCTCACATTTTCAGAAGACAATCTTTCCTAGAAATTTTAACACAAGACATACAAAATGTATTATTTACTAACTCTATTTCTGTCATACACTGGCAACCTCTTTAACATCTAGAAAGACTAGATGTTGTAAATTAGGACTCATCTGTCCTTTATATACACTATATACACAGCAAAATGAAACAAAACGCACCAACATAAAAAAGACAATGGTTAATCCCGCCTCACTATAAACACACTGGCAGAGCGCTCTGCACTTCCTTCTCCTCCCCCCCCCCCACCCTGAACCAGTGCACAAACACCATGCGGACCGTTCAAAAAGGTGGTTTGGCAAATCCCCCGCCCCCCAAACACTTCATATGAATTTTAACAAAAAGATATTTACAAAATGTCTTTTTACTACCTCTACTTCTAACAAATATCAGGCACTTCAGAACATCTAGAAAGACTACATATTTCAAAAAAGTACTTATTGCCAACTATATATACAGTGGCGAGGAGTAAAATGCACACACAAAACAATGGTTATATTACGGAAATGTCTTCTAAGTACGACCAGTCTGGCATAGAACCTTCTTTTCTTCATCAAGGTCTTCTATTCCATGTCCTCTAACCCACTGAACCAACGTGGACCTCTGTGGCTCCTGATGTCGCTTCTAGAGGTGGTCAAACAACTCCATTTCGAAAAGTCATTTCCAAAAGACATTTCTAGGTGTTTTTTTTTTTTTAATAAAAACAAATGGGCATTTACAAGACGTGTGATTTTCTAACTCTACTTTATCATACGTCGGCAACCTCTTTACACCTAGAAGGCCTAGATGTAGCTAAAGTTTCCTTTTGAAAGGTTGGGGGGTAAGTTGAGAGCAGCTTTTTCATATTATATACACAGGCCTTCTATAAACGGCCAGTAACTCTTCCCAGAGAGTGGTGGGCACGTCCTATCGGCCACATGTGGTCCGTTCTTCTACCATTTCTAGCTTCCGACATCAAGGTCTCGGTGGAACGACGACCAACCGCCCGAGGACCCGCCAACGTTCCCCCGCTCGTCGGCCGGGGCTCCGCTCACCTTCGGGCCTGTGAAGGCCTTTGTCCGTCGTCGTCCGGACGAGGTGAGGTCTCGTCCAACTGGGACAGAGGGGTCACCTCCGGTCCCGGATCCGCGCGGGCATCCACGCACACCCGCCTTCCAGGGCCCTCGAGGCTCTAACGGCCCTCCAGGCGTTCGAGCGGCCGCCATTCTTCTCGCCCTGCCACGCCCGACGCCTAAAGGCGCCACGTCCTCGGTGGCCTAGCGGAGGCTTCGCCTAAGCCCTGCAGCAGCGTTGGGTCAAGAGACCCGGCGGTCGGCGGGTTCCGGGACCGAGGGGCCGCCGCCATTAGGTCGCGGAGGTGGGGGTGGGGGAGAGGGTCGCTGCGGCTCCCAGGCTCGGGTCCTGCCAGTGGGCGGCTGCGGCGAGGACTCTGGGGCTCGGCAAGACACAGCCCGAGCCTGTCCCGGGGCCCCCCAGTTCACCTGCCGACCGGAGGCCGGAGGGCCTGGAGGGCCCCGGGGTAGAAGGCCGCAAGCCGCCTCTCGCCGCGCTCTCTGCCGGAACTGACTTGGCAGTTCTCTTCGCTGGCTCGCGAAGAGGGGCACCGGAAGTGCCTTCGCGCCGGGACTCGCGAGCCAAGGTTCCGGGACTGAAACGTTCCGGCAGGGGGAAGGACGAGGGAGGCGTCACGTGAGACAATACGTCCTCCTGGCTTGCACTTGCAAACGGTAGTTTTTCAGAATTCCCCGGGCATGCGTATTTCTCCGTTCCCTCACACCCCCACTGTTGGACATTGAGGCTCCTTACAATCTTTCCTTCGTTCCCTCATTTACCATCTACTTATTGAGCACCTACTGTGTGCCACATAAGCACTGGGGAATGCAGCAGTGAAGGGGCGCGAAAATTTCTTCCCCCTTGAAATTTACACTGTAGTAGGGAAAACAGACGATCCTTAAAATGTGTAAAGGGGCAGATGGTGAAAATAGTATGAAAAAATAAAAGGAGAAGGGGACTATGAGGTGTGAGTGTGGAATTTTTAGATGGTGGCCAGGTGACTTTTGAGCAGACATAGGTGAGGGAAATGGAGCCATCCAAGGGGAGGTCAGGTCGAAGAGCCTTCCTGGCAGAGGGAGCAGCCAGTGCGCAGGCCATAAAGCTGAGGCATGTGGGGCTGCCCTGATCCAGGGACAGCAAACAGCCTGGAGCAGAGTGAGCGAGCAAGAGGGTAGACCTTAAACCGCTCACGTGATGCGAAGAATGGAAAACGGAATTTGGTCTATTTTTCTGAGTGAAATGGGAGCCGTTGGAGGGCTTTGCCCTGCAGCATGGAGAAGAGCTCAAGTGGGACCAGAGGTAGAAGCTGGGAGACCTGCTAATAGGCCATTGCTGTCAATGAGGTGAAACTGGATAGTGGCTTGTACCAGGGTGATGGCAGCAAAGATGGCAAAACGGAGATTGAATTTAGGATAAATATAAGATCCAGTCTGCAGGATTTGCTGATAGACCAGATGTGAAGTGGGAAAGAGGAATCAAGGATGGCGCCAAGGCTTTTGACCTGAGCAAACGAGGGAGGGAATTGCCATTAAGTGAGATCGGAGAATACCAAGGACTTCCGTTTGGGGCATGGTAAGTGTGAGATGCCTGTTTGACATTCAAGTGGAGCTGTCAAGTAGTCAGTTGGATTTGTGAGTCTGGCATTCAGGGGAGAGTCGGAGTTGGATATATACTTTTGGGAGTCATCAGAATATAGATATCTTTAAAGCTATGAGGCTGCATGAGAGAACCAAGGGTGTACACACACACACACACACACACACACACACACACACACACACAGACAGAGACAGAGACAGAGAACTCTCAGGCCTGAGGCCAGGGCACGTAACATGTAGAGATCAGGGCAAGGAGAAAGAACCAGCAAAGGAGACTGAGGAGTGACCAGAGTGGTAGGGGAACAACCACAGAACATGGTATCCTGGAAGTAAATGAAGAAAGTGTTTCAAGGGAGAGTTATCAACAGTGTCAAACACTACTGATAGGTCACGTAAGGTATGGTTGAGAAGTATACTTCTAGCTTTTATAATAAATGCCGTGAGGAACATTCTTGTGGATTTTCAAACTTTGTGGAAGCTTCTGATTTCCTTTGGATGCAATTCTAGAAATGTAAAGAAAGATCAAAGGATTGGTTCAGGCTTAAGACTCTTGATGCAGACCCAGACAGGATTCCCAGGAGGAAAATCCTATGATCAGAAAGACCCTTCTGCTGGAAGGTGGAAAGCAGGAGCAGTGAGAAGGCCAGGGGCTCTGGGCACTGGGGCTCTAGTCCACAGTGAGATGACAAAGGCCTGAGCCATAGGAGTGACTACAGGAGTAGAAAACAGGTGGGGTGAGGGTTTCTAGTTTGCAAAGGAAGGAGCCCCTCAGCTCAATACCTGGAGAGAAGAAGGAGGAGGGGAAGGAGGAGCCACAGATCATACAAGGGTTTAAAACAAGGACTGGCTGGCTTGGTGAATGATTGAAACAATAACCAAGACAAGGAGAAGGAAAGTCTCAGTGTGGAATTCTTGGTCCCCTTTCTGATCTCCTGCCCTTCTAAGCAGCCAACAGGCTGGTATTGCTGGAACCTAAAGATGATGGTGGCAACCATGTACGTATCCTGCTTGATATCTCTACTTGAATGTTCCAACAGTATTTTAAACTCCTCTTGTGCAAAACAAAACTCTTGGACTTCCCTGGCGGTCCAGTGGTTAAGACTCTGCACTCCCAATTAAGGGGGCCTGGGTACGATCTCTGATCAGGGAACTAGATCCCGCATGCTGCAACAAAGATCCCATGAGCCACAACTAAAGATCCCCCACACTGCAGTGAAGATCTGGCTTGCCCCAGCTGAGACCCGGCACAGCTAAATACATACATACATACATACATATTTAAAAACAAAACAGGACTTCCCTGGTGGTGCAGTGGTTACGAATCTGCCTGCCAATGCAGGAGACATGAGTTCGAGCCCTGGGCTGGGAAGATCCCACATGCCATGGAGTAACTAAGCCAGTGTGCCACAACTACTGAGCCTGTGCTCTAGAGTCTACAAGCCACAACTACTGAGCCCACGTGCCACAACTGTTGAAGCCTGTGTGCCTAGAGCCTATGCTCTGCAACAAGAGAAGCCACCGCAATGAGAAACCCGAGCAGCACTAGGAAGAGTAGCCCCTGTTCTCCACAACTAGCGAAAGCCCACGTGCGGCAATGAAGACTCAACGCAGCCAATTAAATAAATAAATAAATAAATAAATAAATAAAAGAGAACCCAAAACAAAACCTTTGGTATCTCCCCAGAGCCTGCTCTTCTCCAAGTCAGTAAATGGTAGTATCATTCACCCAGTTCCGCAATAAAAAATGTGCATCATCCTTAATTCTACTCTTTCTCTCACTCCCTATCCCCCAATCATCACAAGTTCTATCCTCCTCCTAAATATATTTAAGGTACAGCCAACTTCCTGTGCTGTCCAATATCGTAGCTGCTAGCTACTGGAGGCTATTCTTTTAAAAATTGAACTATAATTGATTTCCAATATTGTGTTCGTTTCATGTGTATAGCAAAGTGATTCAGTTATATATGCATATATATTTTTTCAGATTATTTTCCATTATAGGTTATTACAAAATATTGAATATTGTTCCCTGTGTTATGCAGTAAACCCTTGTTGCTCATCTATTTTATGTATAGTAGTTTGTATCTGTTAATCGCATACTCCTCATCTATTCCACTCCCCCTACCTTTCCCCTTTGGTAACTGTAAGTTTGTTTTCTATGTCTGTGAGTCTGTTTCTGTTTTGTATATAGATTCATTTGTATTATTTTTTAGATTGCACTGGTAAGTGATATCATATGTGTCTTTCTCTGACTTCACTTAGTATGATATTCTCTAGGTCCATCCATGTTGCTGCAAATGGCAATATTTCATTTATTTTTATGGATGAGTAATATTCCATTGTATATATCACATCTTCTTAAACCAGTCCTCTATTGATTGGCATTTGTGTTGTTTCCATGTCTTGGCTACTGTAAATAGTGCTGCTATGAATATTGGGGTGCATGCGTCTTTTCAAATAAGAGTTTTCCTCTTTTCCGGGTATATGCCCAGGAGTGGCATCACTGGACCATATAGTAGCTCTATTTTTAGTTTTCAAAGAAATCTCCATCCTGTTTTTCACAGTGGCTGCACCAATTTACAATCCCCACCAGAAGTGTAGGAGGATTCCCTTTTCTCCATATCCTCTCCAGCATTTATTATTTGTAGACTTTTTGGTGATAGCCCTTCTGAGCGGTGTGAGGTGATACTTCATTGTGGTTTTGATTTGCATTTCTCTAATAATTAGCAATGTTGAGCATCTTTTCAGGTGCCTGTTGGCCATCTGTATGTTGTCTTTGGAGAAATGTCTATTTAGGTCTTCTGCCCATTTTTTTTTTTTTGATTGGGTTGTTTGTTTCTTTGTTATTGAGTTGTATGAGCTATTTGTATATTTTGGAAGTGAACTGTGGAGGCTACTTAAATTTTAATTAACTAAAAAGACATGAAATTAAGAATTCAATTCTTCAGTGGCACTAGCCACATCCCAAGTGCTCAAGAGCCATAGGTGGGTAGTAGCTACTGTATGAGCACAGATATACAACATTTCCACCATCCGGAAAGTCATAGGACAGAGCTGATCTATAACTTAGTCTAAATCAGCAATATCTCTAGTCTGGGTGACTCAGCCTCTTAATTGTCATTTTTTTTAAAGAATATTATTGAGATATAATTGACATACAATAAACTGCATATATTTAAAGTGTACAATTTGATATTTTTTTCTTATTAGTAATGTATATATGACAATCCCAATCTCCCAGTTCATCCCACCCCAACCCCCCACCCCTGCTTCTCCCCCTTGGTGTCCATATGTTTGTTCTCTACATCTGTGTCTCTATTTCTGCCTTGCAAAATGGTTGATTTGTACCATTTTTCTTTATTCCACATATATGTGTTAATATACGACATTTGTTTTTCTCTTTCTGACTCACTTCACTCTGTAGGACAGTCTCTAGGTCCATCCATGTCTCTACAAATATCCCAGTTTCATTCCTTTTTACAGTTGAGTAATATTCCATTGTATATATGTACCACATCTTCTTTATCCATTCATCTGTTGATGGACATGTAGGTTGCTTCCATGTCCTGGCTATTGTAAGTAGTGCTGCAATGAACATTGGCGTGCATGTGTCTTTTTGAATTATAGTGTTCTCTGGGTATATGCCCAGTAGTGGGATGGCTGGGTCATACGGTAACTCTGTTTTTAGTTTTGCAGGGAACCTCCATACTGTCCTCCATAGTGGCTGTATCAATTTACATTCCTACCAACAGTGCAAGAGGGTTCCCTTTTCTCCACACCCTCTCCAGCATTTACTGTCTGTAGATTTTCTGATGATGCCCATTCTAACCGGTGTGAGATGATACCTCATTGTAGTTTTGATTTGCATTTCTCTAATAATTAGTGATGTTGAGCAGGTTTTCATGTGCCTCTTGGCCATCAGAGTTAACTTTTAATCAGAAATCAGATCTTGTTATTCTCATTTCAAACTTCAGTGGCTTTTTATTGCACTTTGAACAAAATCTAAACTTTTTTTTTTTTTTTAATCTTTTGGCAGCCCCATGCAGCATGCAGGTTCTTAGTTCCTCAACCAGGGATCAAACCTGTGCCCCCTGCAGTGGAAGCACAGAGTCTTAACCATTGGACTGCCAGGAAAGTCCCAAAAAATCCAAACTTCTTACCATGGCCTGCTGCTCTCTGTCATTACATCCCAGCCACACTGGCCTCCTTGCTATTCTTCTACTCTTTAAGCTCTTCTCAACCTCAGGGCCTTTTAAAAAAAATTTTTTATTTTTATTTTTATTGGAGTATAGTTGCTTTACACTGTTGTGTTAGTTTCTACTGTACAGTAAAATGAATCAGCTATGCATATACATATATCCCCTCTTTTTTGGATTTCCTTCCCATTTAGGTCACCACAATGCATTAGGTAGAGTTCCTTGTGCTATACAGTATGTTCTCATCACCTAATCTATTTTATACATAATATCAATAGCGTATATGTGTCAGTCCCAATCTCCCAATCCCTTCCACTCCCCACCTTTACCCTTTGGTATCCATACATTTCAACCTCAGGGCCTTTATCCGTGTTGTTGACTTTACCTGGAAAGCTCTTTGCCTGGTTCTCGGCAAGGCTAAGTTTCTTCTCATCTTATAGGTCTCAGCTCTGATATTATTTCTTTTGAGGACGTTTCCTGACCTTCCTGTCTCAAAAAGGTTTCTTCCAGTTATCATCATGTGACCCTGGTTATTTCATTCATTATTCATCACAATATTTCATTATTTTATTAATAATTAACATGTCTGTGTACTTCCTATGTGCAAGGCACAGCACACAGCTTTTGGCTTTGTGTGCTTTACCTTATTTATTAATTTGCTACTTTATTTTTTCTCTTTCTTATTTTCTCCTGTGTCCCTGGCACCCAGTACTGTGGCCCATATATAGCCGACATTAATAACTGTTAAACAAATGAATGAATTTATTGAGCACTTACTGTGGGCCAGGCACTGTGCTAAGCACTTTATATATATTGTCTCATTTCATTTGCACAGTGATTTTGTGAAGTAGGTATTATTACTATCTTCCTTTTAGAGATGAGAAGCAATGTAACTTTTCTAGTTCTTAGGAAGAACTAGGAGTCTAACCTAGGTCATGTGACTCCAGAGCTCCCTGGGAAGGCACCGTAGAGGGTTCAGAGGCCTGAGCACACATCAGCCTGCAGCCACCCACAGTTCAGACTAGAAGCGGGGAAATTAAAAGACTTCTTTCTTGAAGGGCTTTTTTTTCACATCAGGCCAGAGATTCTGGAACATCACCGCTCAACCAGGAGGTGGATTCAGGGCCTGGGTCAGGGCTCAGGATCGTGCAGAGTAGGGCCAGCTAGATACTTCAGTTCAATGTGGAGCATCCTCAGTGGGGCTGGGGGACCGGTCTGCTGAGCCCAGACAAGACTGTGAGCCAGGGGTGTACCGGGTCTGACCCGCTGACTCCGCCATGTCTTTCTGCCTATCTCAGATTAAGGATGAAACACGGCGGGGAAAAGTAAGAATAACGAGCTTTCCTGCCACTTCTCCTTGGGAAACATCAGATGTCAGGCCTGCGACATAGAACATGTTTGTTAGGCCAACGGTTCCAAGCTCATTAGCAGGAATGGTGCTGAGCTGCAAGCCACCCACGCAGCTCGTTTGGGAAACAAACACAGGGCAGCATCCATCCCTCCCGGGCCTGGGCATGCGCAGTTCCACGGTTATCAACCTCAGCACGCATCTGCACTGAGGCAGGTCTGATTGGCAGCAGGGCCCTGGGAATGGTTTGTGCGTGGGTGTGTCCCAAAGAGGCTGCTCATATTCCTCATCGTTAGCATCAGTGCCTGAATTTCGGACTTGGTTCTGCTTTAGTACAGAGTTTCTCAAACGTGAATCATTCCCTAACCAGCTTAACAACTTCCTCCATACCTATGTACCATCAATGCCAGTTTTTACTTAATACCTCTCTGTGAATTGACTCAGCACAACCATCACTGCATTAGCATTGTCCTAAGTGATATTTGTGAAATCATCAATTTGACATGCAGATTATGTGTTCCTAAGATCTATTAAAGTAAATATATAACTCTTAAAAAAAGATCAGCTGAGTTCCACTTCAAATCATCTTATTGTAACTAAGATGCAAAACAGTTGGTGTCAAAAGGACACAAGAGACATCCTGAAAGAGCTCCCAATGGCCAAAGCTGGAGCAATTTGAACAACAAAGGAAATAACATGGTACCAGATTATAGCCCAAAGTATAAACTAAATATCCATGAGTCCATACTGATGTAAATAAATAACTGAATAAGTAAATAAATGGAGGAGGAGGGACAAATCTTCCTAATAGAAGAATTCCAAATAATTTATCCCCTCCAAGATGTGGAGCTTAATCCCCCCCGAGAGTGGGCTGCCCTTAGTGACTTGCTTTCAGAGAGTAGAAAGAGAAGAACAACAAGTAACTTCACAGGCGAGAAACTTGGCAAACAGTACCTGGGCCAGGTACTCAAGGTGATCAAGTCACATTGACAGCATGTACCCCTGACATGATGCCATGAAAAGGGCACTTTACCTCTGTGGTACCCTTCACTGAAACCAATGACCCCAGCCTAACCATCAGAAAAACATCAGAGACACCCAAATTGAGGGACACTTTATAAAACACCTAACCACTACTCCTCAGAACTGTCAAGGTCATGAAAAGCAAGGAAAGTCTGAGAAATTGTTCCAGGCCAAAGAAGACTAAGTGAACATGAAGACTAAATGTAATGTAATATCTTGGGTGGGACCTTGGAACAGAAAATGGATGTTAAGGGGAAAGCTAGTAAAATCCAAATAAAGTGTAGAGTTTAGTTAATAGGAAGGTACCAAGGTTGGTTTCTCAGTTATGACAAGTGCACCGTAGTCATGTAAGATGTTAGCAATATGGGAAACTGGGGGAGGAGTATATGGGAACTCTCTGTGCTATGGGAAATCTCTGTACTCTGTAAATCAAAGATTTACATTTATTTTCTGTAAATGTAAAATAATTAAAAAAATTTTTTTAATAAGAGAGGCTAGTGTTATGTATACACTAGGGGTTTGGAGCATGAATTTTTGAAGCCTTGCAGACCTGTGTATTTGTTTCTTGTGGCTGATGTAGCAAATTGCCACAAAGCTGATACCTTAAAATAACAGAAATGTATTCTCTCATTGTTTTAGAGGCCAGAGGTTCAGTATTAGTTTTACTGGGCTGAATTCAAGATGTTGAGAGGGCCACATTGCCTCTAGAGGCTCTACAGGAGAATCGCCCTTGGCTGTCTGCATTCTTTAGCTTGTGGCCACATCACTCTGATCTCTGCCTCCAAGGTGGATTTGTCTCTTGCTGTTCTCTGTGTGTCTGTCTGCCTCTCTCTCTCTGCCTCCCTCTTATAAGGACATTTATGATGGTATTTTGTGCCCACTTCGATAATCCCGTTTGATCTCCTCAACTCAACATCCTTAATTTAATCACATCTGCGAAGATTCTCTTCCCAAATAAGTTAATATCTACAGGTTCCAGGGATTAGGAACCTTATGTCTTTGGGAGGCCATTATTCAACCTACTACAGCCTGGCTGTGTGAAATTTAGGACATCTATAGTATCAATAAGCTTCCTCTAAAATTGAAAATAACAAAAACTATGTAACTATTTTTAAACTGTTCATTTGGGTTTCACCTGAAATCATCTCAGTGCAAGTAGTGGGACCAAGCAACACTTTGCAAAACAACTGGTGCAAGAGACTGGTCTTAGGAGTCAGAGAGACCTAACTCCTAAATCTGGCTCCATCATATACAAACTTGTGACCTTGGGTAAGTCAGCATACTTTTTGAAGGGCATTCTCATCTTCTGTACAAGAGGGATGCTAAGCCCTGCCTAGAGGAATGCTGTCAGAACCCGCAGAACATGTAGCAGATGTACAACACATATTCAATTAACCTTCTCTTCACACCACCTCCACTTTATAGAACATGTTACAGCTCACAAAATATTTTCTACATACAAAAACATGTTTAATTGCCATAAAATTTCACCTGCAAGATAAAGTCAAATTTTCCTTCCCATTGTACAGATGGAAAAACTGAGACTCAATGTTAATTGACTTTGCCAACATCACTCAATTAGAAGGCTAGAGACAGCAGGTGTCTGAGAACATGATGGGCAGGAGTTGAGAGGCAGTGCCCACTTTAGATGGGGAGAATTTGCCAGTCTGGTCACTTGACTTGTTTTTGTGACTTTCATTACCTTTCTGGCCCTGTAGGCATTTGAGTTTATGACCCATGATGTGTTTCTAACTCCAGGCTCACATTGCTGGAATTTGCTCAAAGATCTTTAAACTTGAAGCCCTGAGGCCTTGCTCATAGGGTTCCCCAGCAACAGCTTTCAGTGGCCTCTTGGCCCTGGCTTCTTTGATCTCACAGGCTTTCCCTTCTCTGAACTCCGTGAGACAGACCCATAGTTTGTCCCCTGGTTTGGCCAGGTTCCTGGTTTTGATAGCTCCTTGTTCTGAGTCCTTGAAGCAGAGACTCTAACAGAAGCCTCATGCACAGGGTTGGGTGTTCTGAAATAGAGCAGGGAGGCTTGCTGACGGGGACTCAGGCTCTGCCCTCGATGGTCACAAGGAAAGGGCCAGAGGGTGTGTCTTGAGGGCCCAGAAGCCAATGTCAGGAGTTAGACTGCCTGGGTTCTAATCCTGGCTCACCTCACTGTTCTGCCTCTGGTCAAGTCACAACCCTTCTGTGTTTGTTTTCCCATATGTAAAAAGGAAATCATCATTATTTTCCTCAAAGGAAAATTGCGAGGCTCAAGTGAATTACTGTACACGAAGCTGTTATTACAGTACTTGGTTCAAGGTGAATGTTCGCCCTAGTCATTATTAAGCCCAGAGAACCCTAAACACCTCTTTGCGTGGGCTGTTCTCTCTTCTCCGTATACCCCCCCTGCCTGGGGAAATCTGATTCCTCCTGAGGGAGAGCGCGGGGTTCTGGAGAGGAGCAAGTGACCCAGAGGTTCTGGGTGTCTGCCACTGTATAGCTTGACGTGCGTCATTCCTGGCCTCCCAATCAGCCCCATCTGCACAAGGGGAACGACAAAAGCGCGAGCCACAGCCTCTGCCATCGTGCGGAGGGCAGCCTGCCCACCCCCGCCGCCCCTCCACGCCACCATCGGGACCTCGCCTCCGCAGGCGCGGGAGTCGGGGGAGGGCGCCGGGGGCGGGGAATGCGCCGCTCCGGCAGGGTCCGAAGCTGCCATGGCAACGCCCTGAGGCTGCCGGGAAGGCAGCGTTGGGGCGGCCCTGTGCGGAAACTAGGCCCCGCCCCAAGGGAGGTCCCGCCCCCAACAAAGCTCCTCCCAGAAGGAGGCCCGTGGCCTCAGTCCCGGGATTCCGCGGCTTCCGCGGCGCCCTGATTCCATCAGTGCCAGTCAGACTCCGTGTGACTGGCCGACTGTGTCCGAGTGACCACAGACGCCATCACTGCCTGATAATCCGCGCCTGTCTGGCTGTGTCTGACTGAACACACATTTCAGGGATGCCTGATGGACCAAGACCGCGTGATCTGTCTGCCTGACTGCGGCTGACTGACTGACTGCCCTAGCCGGCTGACAGGATCCGGGCCTGACGGGGCGTGTCTGACGGAGTCGATCTAACTGCTTCTTTCTGACTGACCAGACTCCGTCTGTGCTCGACAAGCTGTTTCTGACTGACCGAGGCCGTCTGTGACTGGCCGACCAGTTCTCCGATCTCTCTGTGCCAGCATTTTGACCCCGACTCGGCTGAGCGGGCTGCGCGGACAGCCTGACCAGCCGATTCTGACTACACCCGGGCCTGCGTGTCTGCCCGAGTCCCCCGGCTGGCCGGCTGACGAGCCGGCTGGCTACGTTGGCCTCACTACAGCCTCTGTGCCTGGTGCGGTCCGCCTGACTGGCCATCTGACGGGTGGACTGACCGCATCTGCCAGACTGCGTGGCCGAGTGTGCGGCTGGCTGGTGCTGGCTGACCGTCTGAGTCTAACTGTATGTCAGGGACCCGGTTTCTGAGTGACTGAGTCTGCCTGACTGTCCCTCCCTGACCACCTCTGCCTGACTCGGCTTGATGGACAGCGGCTGTGTGTGGCTACACCTGCCTGAGGGCTGCCTCCTCTGTATTCAATAATGTCAGTTGGGCCGGGTTGCTACCTGAAGGGCAGCTGACCAGCTGAATCTGACTTGGCCCCTGAAATTCTCTCCTTAATGACCTCCTTCACTCCAGCTGTCCAACAGATGGCTTCTGAGGTTTTACTTGTCCAGAGGCCTGGGGCCTAGACAACGTTTTCAGCTATAAGTCTGGCTTTGGGGCGTGCATAACAAGGGCACCAACAGGGAACGGAACCCAGGACAGAGGCTTGTGGGAGAGGGAGGCAGCAGGCACAGGGTTCAAGGCCACATAGAGAGGGACTTCCCTGGTGGCTCAGTGGTTGAGAATCTGCCTGCCAATGCAGGGGACACGGGTTTGAGCCCTGGTCTGGGAAGATCCCACATGCCGTGGAGCAACTAAGCCTGTGCACCACAACTACTGAGCCCAAGTGCTGCAACTACTGAAGCCCACACACCTAGAGTCTGTGCTCCACAACAAGAGAAGCCACTGTAATGAGAAGCCTGCGCACCGCAAGGAAGAGTAGCCCCTGCTCGCTGCAACTAGAGAAAGCCCGGCAGCAACGAGGACCCAACACAGACAAATAAATAAATAAATAAATAATTTTATTTAAAAAGGCCACATAGGGAGCAGCTGGAAGAAGCTGTGGGGGTCCTCAAGGCCCCAAGCTCAGGGCTGTAATTCTGTAACAGAGCACCTGGAGGAGGTGGACTGATGTGTGGGTGCAACAATGCCTGACTCTGAAAACTTTGTTTCTTCATGTTTGTGGGATGTCTCTGTCAGTGCTACTCTTGCAGCAGGGGCTTTCCACAGACCTCAGGTTTCCTCCCAAATTCCCGAATTTCGAATTTAAATCTTTCCCACAGTGTGTGTGTGTGTGTGTATACTAGCCACATCAAATGCATGGAATGGAAAAAGAGGGGAAAGGAAGTGCAGGGAATTAGATTAGAGGGAATGAAGAAAAAAAGGTAAGCATGTCAAGTGCATGGGTGTGCTATGAATTATAGCTATTGCTATTAATAATGATAAATGAGAGCACTGTACTAGCTCATCTCGATCGAGCTCTAGCATTCTGAGATGCTGCCTTTCCATCAGTAACAGAGACCTAGCCGCTTCGTTGATTTCATTATAAGCCAAGGGAGGAACGGAAGGAAATAAACAGCTCTGCTCCCAAGGGCTCTGTCTTAGTCAGCTTGGGCTGCTATAAAAAAATACCATAAACTGAGTTTTAAACAACACATATTTGTTTCTCAACGTTCTGGAGGTTGGAAAGTTCAAGATTAAGGTGAAGGTGGATTCAGTTCCTGATGAGGCCCTTTTCCTGGCCTGCAGGCAGTTGCCTTCTCACCGTGTCCTCATGTGGCGGAGAGAGAGTGAGAGCTCTGGGCTCTTCCTCTTCTTTTTTTTTTTTTTTTTTTGCACACGGGCTTAGTTGCTCCGTGGCATGTGGAATCTTCCTGGAGCAGGGATCGAACCTGTGTCCCCTGCATTGGCAGGCAGATTCTTAACCACTGCGCCACTTAGGAAGTCCTCTTCCTCATCTTATAAGGATCCTAATCCCATTGTGGGGGCGCCACCTGCAAAACCTCTTCTAAACCTAATTACCTCCCTAAGGTTCCACCTCCAAATACCATCACATTGGGGGTTGGGGCTTCAACATACAAATTTGGGTGGAGGGGAACACACATTCAGTCCCTAGTAGGCTCTTATGACATGAAGGTAGATCTCAGCCAGTGTGGGCAGGGGAGCTTCCCCAGGGGCAGGGGCTCCCAGGGGGCTGGGAAAAGAGGTAGCAACAAGTTGCATGGAATACATATACCTCATTTCCTTATTCGTTCGTTCAACAAGTATTTATTGAGTACCATGTGCCAGTCACTGTGCAGGGCCTTCAAAGACCTTATATAGATGGGCTCCAGGAATTCTTTCCTGTGCCTCTCAACTCTGGTCCTATCAAAGCCAGATAATAAGTATCAACTGCTTTCTTTTTAGACAACCTGCACTGCTGAAGGCGGAAGAGCCAGTAGAGTGCAATGGTTCTCAAAGAGCGATCACCTAAGAATTTGTTAGAAATGTAAATTCTTGGGCTGGACTGTAGATGAGCTGAATCAGAAGCTCTTATGGTAGGGCGCAGTAATCTATGTTTTAACAAGCCCTCCCAGTGATGTTGATGTGTACTAAAGTTTCAGAACCACTAGTGGAATGATTGAGTGTGTTAGCTCTCGTGTCAGACTGTTCACACTGGAATCTCTACTACGTAAGAGCTGTGTGACTTGTGCAAGTTAATGAATTTGTGCTTCAAGTTTCTCGTTTGCATAATCAGTATAATTGTGATCACTTTAAACCCTTGTTGAGAGTATTAAGTCATATAAAGGACTTTGCACAGAGTTTTAATTCTAGGAATGTATCCTATAGACCTATTCCAGCATATGCTGGATGATGTCTGTTCAGGATATTCATTGATGCATTGTTTATGATAGAAAAGAAACACCCTAAATATCTATCCATGGGGGACTGGTTTAATTAATCATGGTCCCACCATATGAAGAATGAGACAGCTCCATGGGGACTTCCCTGGCGGTCCAGTGGTTAAGAATCTGCCTTCTAATGCAGGGAACATGGTTTGGATCCCACATGCCGTGGGACAACTAAACCCGTGCGCTGTCTGTGAGCTCTGGAGCCTGTGCACCACCACTAGAGAACCCATGTGCTGCAACTAACACACGATGCAGCCAAGTAAATGAATAAATAAAATTTTTAAAATTTTATTAAAAAAGAAAAAAAGAATGAGGCAGCTCTTTGTAGACTCATATGAAAAGATCTCCAGAATTTTCAAGTTAGAAAAGCAAGGTACAGAACAGTGTGTCTAGTATGCTCCCATTTGTGTAAAGAAAAAGAATCTATAGAATCTTTAAAAATGCATGGGTTAGCTGTGAAACCAAACTCAGGGTACAGTGGGAGAATAAATGGATGGCTGGAAAGAGGGAAGGAGGGAAATTTATTTTTACCATACATGTATCTTTTTATGACTTAAAATTTGCAGTATGTACATGCACTTTCTGTTCATAAAAATGAAGTTTAAAAAAAAAGGAACTACTTAGCATAGTGCCTGGCAGCGGTGGTGGTGGCAGTGACAGCCATTCCACAGCTCTAAGCAGATGAATCATTGCAGAAATGCAGCCTGGAGGTGTCCACGGTGTGGCCACAGCCTCTCCTCCTTTGATATCCTATAGTCCATGTTACTCCATTCAAGAATCCTTGCATTTTAGAGATGGAAAGGGCTTTAAGATTCTGTGGTATAATGCTTTTATTTTAAAGATGAAGAAACCAAGCCCCAGAGAGGCCGTAACCAGCCCAAGTTTTCCCAGAGGACTGAGGCTCAACCTGGGGCCTCTTTCATAACATCTTAAGATTAAGCGTTCAAAAATTCTGCTTTTAGAACCCCATCACCACTCTGCTTGGAAACTGTAAGGACTCTTCCACATGGCCATTAAGACTAGCTGTGGTTTAGTTCCTAACCAAACTTTCCAGCCTTATTTTCCACCTTCTCCTGTGTGAATTCTCTACCCTAGCCAAATAGGTCTCTTCATTGACCCCAAATGCTCCTGCTTTCCAGACACCACAACTTGCCAGTTCTGTGCTCTCTGTCTGAAATGCCTCTCTCCTTCCTGTCTATTTGTGGAGATTCTACCTACACAGTGAGGCAGAATCACACCTAAATCACACCTCCCCTAGGAAGTCTTCCCTGATTACTCAAGCTCACGGAGCTTTCTTTTCCCTCTGAACCAATTTTAAAGTTTCTTGTAAAACATCTGCTTCTTAAGAGGGGAATAGGATGGTTCTGTGCTCCTTGAACAATAGGAGGTGGACTGAGATAGAGCCAGTTCCTCACCCTGACTCTCCATTTCTGGAGAAAAGTGGGAAAATGAACTTGGCCCTCCTTATTGTCTCGGGGAAGCCCCAGGTGAGGATGCCACTGAGCCAGCCCAGAGCCAGGAGCCTGTCTGCAGAAACTGCTGGGCCCGTTCCTACCCTGATGTTTACTTGGCCAGGAGGCCCAGCGTGATGAAACCTGGCCCTGTTGCCGAGCACCTTGGGAGGCCTCCCTCCAGGGTTGCTCTATGCTCAGACAGTGGCCTTTTGTGGAGCAGAGGAGCAGGACTGAAAGTGGAGCTGATGGAAACCCTTTCTCTGTTTCTCTGCACCGCTCCCCGCCTCCCCCCCACCCCCAACCCCGCCGGCAGTGTGGACCATCCTGCTCCTGGGTGGTCGCTGGCTGGCAGAATGAGGTAGGTCCTCCAGGCAGCCAGCTAGGCTGGAAGGGCAAGGAGAGGTCCCTCCAGGATGGCCTGCTGAAACAGAGGCTGCTTCTAATGGAGCTCTCCAAAGAGGAGACCGGTCCCCCTACAGGTCAGAGTGACACTTTCACCATCCCTCCCCTGCCAACTATGCCCCTAGGATCTAGGGCTGGCCCTTCTGGCATGGGTTGTCCCTTCTGCCCCTGTTTCACTGGACCTTACGCCCACTCAGGGGTGGGGGTTGGGGGATGGGGGATAGGAGGGCAGACTGGGAATCCTTAGATGTCATCCCAAACCTGGTGGGTAGGAATCAAGGGGAGGGACCAGCGGCCACAGGAAGGAAGGTCGTGTGGTATCGGTGAAAGGGCACGCACTGGCTGGGGGTCTGGAGGCCTAGGACTCTAGTTCCTGCTGAGCCACTGACTCTCTGGGTGACAATGGCTAGTTGCTTTCCTTTCCTGTACCGCTGTTTTTCTACCCGTGCCTCACTTTCCCAGCTGCAAATTGATAGCGGCAGAGCGGATGAATGTCAAGGATTTTTGCAGTTCTGATTTTTCAAAATTCTGTGATCACAGGGTGGAAAAGGAAGAACTGGGGGTGGGTTGAAGGTAGGTAACTGACACAGTGCTCTCGGCGATGCACCAGCAGTCGCTAAGCAGCGTCTTCTCTGCCTCCAGGATCCCCTCCCCCCGCTCTTCCACCCCACTTTGAAGGCTTCTTGTGATGAGATCTAGAAGTTGTTTGATTTAGATTTGTTTTATCCCATATTTTGCCCCCAGAGGGAGGGGACTGTGCGCAGAGCAGGTAGGGGGTCAGGAAATAAAAGAGGTAAGTGAGGGATAGAGGGAAGTGTTGAAAGAGAGCTCAGGGAGAGATAATGGGAAGGAAAAGGGAAGAGGGGGATGGTGGAAGAGGGAAAGCAGAAGCGAGAGGAGGTAAGAATGAAAGAAAAAGGGTGAAATGAGATGGGGAAGGGGGAAGGTAGGAATGAAAGAGAAAGACAGGAAGAGAAACGGTGAGAGAAGAGCACAACCTGGATAAATGCACACAGGTGGTGACATCTCAGGGTTTTCTAGGACCAAACCAGTTCAGTTTGGTTGGAGCTATGGGTGTGTATAGGGGAGACAAAATTAGAACCAGATTGTAGAAGGTTTTGAATGCCAGGCTAACAACTTTGGACTTTATAGCTACTATTTTCTGCAGCTCAAATCCCCTGTGATAAGCTGGGTGAGGCCCAGAGAAGCATTTTCATT
Source organism: Hippopotamus amphibius kiboko (assembly GCF_030028045.1). NCBI lineage: Eukaryota > Metazoa > Chordata > Mammalia > Artiodactyla > Hippopotamidae > Hippopotamus > Hippopotamus amphibius. Next base: position 24,035,150 of record NC_080197.1, on the reverse strand, counting down.
CATCCATCCATTCAACATGGGACTGTGTCTTACCCAACTCTGTATCCCCAGAGCATAACACAATCTCTGCACGTAAGAGGTAGTCAGGAAATGCCTGGAAAAATTGAACACTTGAACAAAAAGTGGAGCACTTGGAGAAAGCAGGGGCTGAGACAATCTCACAGAGGATATAAGAATAACCGTAGCATAAGCTACAAAGCACTAGGCACCCTAAGAAAGGCCCAGATAAGAGTTATGGGAGGAAATTTCCTGGTGATGCAGTGGTTAAGAATCTGGCTGGCAAAACAGGGGGACACGGGTTTCATCACTGCTCCAGGAAGATCCCGCAACTAAGCCCATGCACCACAACTACCGAGCTTGTGTTCTAGAGCCCACAACTAGAGAAAGCCCGCGCGCAGCAACGAAGACCCAACGCAGCCAAAATTAATTAATGAAAAAAAAATTTTTAAAGAGAGAGTTATGGGAGATCAGGGGGAAGTGAGACAGCCCTCCCTGTTACCTGCAGCAGGAAAGTTACCTGCAGCAGAGAAGATTGTAATGGAGTCATTTTAGGTCACATACCCAACCTTGAATTAATCCCTGTGCCCAGGAAGATAGATCTCATTGGAGGATACAGAGTTCTGTGTATGAGTGAATAGCAAAGAGTTCTCTAAAGAAAAAGGGAAGAGTATTCCCAGACGAGGGGAAATTAGAACCAGGCATGGCTGCCACAGCCTGCTGTAGTGGTTAAAGGTGAGGCATGTAGGAGGAGTAGTGATTAGGGCAGGGATTGTACACGATTGGTAGGGAGTAGAGGCTGAGACACACCATGCAGAGCCTCTGATAACAAGCTAAGGAGTTTAGACTTGTCTTTTGAGCTAGAGAGGGTTGTTGTTGGAGCTGTGCTTTGGAATATTTAATCAGGCCACTAAGGTATAGAATGGACTGGAGGCCAGAAGACCAGGCACTGATGAGAAATTATTCCAGCATGTTCTTTGATAAAATCCATATGCAACATCCGTCACCCACATCAGTGTGCTTTACATTGTAACTTGGTTTGTTTTTTGATTTGGCCCTACTAGGTCAGAGAGCTCAAAAGGACAGAGAGTCACACCTCTGCCAAAAGGGGCTGCCCCTTCCTTCTCCGGGTCGGCAACCACTTCACCTGGGAAATGGATGCTCCAGAAATTTACAAGGGCAAATGAACACTCGTAAAGTGTTTACTCTTTGAAGACTGTGGGCAGTTTCTAGCCAAACTTCTGGAGAGTGGCAGGATCAGCTGCCCCTGTCACTGGGAACCTGACATAATGATGAGAGATGCTCCAAAGGATTTAACAGGTAACTTCGAGTCGCTGCTTTTGAGCAGGGCTCTAGCCCAGAGTCAGCCCTCGCCCTGTCCTAAATATCTCCATGAAAGAAGACCCCATTCATGGCCTAGTGGGGAGCATAAGGCTTTGGAGTCAGACAACCCTGCCCTTAGTTCTCAGCTATGCTACCTCTTAGCTCTGGGGCTTGGAGTGATTCATGTAAGTTATCTGAGCCCTTATTTCCTTGTAAGTAAAATGGGGGTAGTAATCCCAACCGGAGCGTCGTGAGGGTTGAATAAGCTACTGCTAAAAAGCACTTGGCACAGTGCCACACAAGCCACAGGCACTGGGCAAATGTGAATTCCTATTCACCTTTTAGTAATAGAGCTACATACTGTTAGAGCTGGAGGGGTCTTAAAAATGACTGGTCTAATTTGTAGAGACATGGATGGACCTAGAGACTGTCATACAGAGTGAAGTGAGTCAGAAAGAGAAAAACAAATATCGCGTATTAACACATATATGTGGACTATAGAAAAATGGTACAGATCAACGGGTTTGCAAGGCAGAAATAGAGACACAGATGTAGAGAACAAACATATGGACACCCAGTGGGGAAAGCTGGGAGGGCTGGGGGGGAATGAATTGGGAGATTGGGATACCGAATTGTACGCTCTAAGTATATGCAGTTTATTGTCTGTTAACTGTATCTCAATAAAAGTTCTTAAAGAAAAGAAAAGATGACTGGTCCACCTTCTCATTCTGCAGTGGTGAGAGCTCTCCTGATCGTGACTGTCTTTCCTGTTGGAGTATGTACTGATTCTGTCTTCACCAGAAGCAGAGAACTGATGTCCCTCCTACATAAATCTAATTTGAGTTCTATACCTGACCATAAAAGGATATTTTGACACCTCCATTTTTTCCCCCAAGAACATTTATCTATCATTTGCTCTTTGCTCTGCCAAAGGTGTGATCAATTAATGTACCATATTCAAAGTGATCAGGATTATGTAGGAGGATTGTATTAGCAACACAGTAGGTGAATCAATCCTAAACAGATCCAGCAATCCCGGAATAGCTGAAGGAAAGTGGTCATAATTATTCGTGGATAAGCTAAGAAATAAATACAATTACTTGTATTTTTTTCACTCTGCTTAGTTTTTTTAGGAATACAAATCATTATTTTTATTGTGGCAAGATATACATAACATGAAATTTACTATTTTAACTATCTTTAGGTGTACAATTCACTGACATTAGGTACGTTCACAGTATTGTATAGCCGTCAACACCATCTCCAGAATTTCTTCATCAACCCAAACAGAAATTCTGTACCCATTAAACAATAACTACCTCCCTCCCAGTCCTTGGTAAGCTCTAGTCTACTTTTTGTCTCTATTAATTTGCCTATTCCAAAGACCTCATATAAGCGGAAGCAAACACTGTGTTTCCTTTGGAATCTGGCTTCTTTCACGTAGCATAATATTTTCAAAGTTCATCCATGTTGTGGCATATGTTAGAATTTCATTCCTTCTTAAGGCTGAATAATATGCCATTGTATGAACATAAGTTATGTAATTTATTCATTTAGTCATGGTCACTTGGGTTGTCTCCACCTTTTGCCTATTGTGAGTATTGCTGCGAAGATGTTCTTCACTACAAGTAGATGCTGGTATTATATTCAATATATAATGTGCACCCATTCCCTACCCCAAAGATAACAGGTCCTAATCTCTGGAACCTGCTAATTTATATGGCAAAGATTCTGCAGAGATGATTAAATTAAGGATCTCGAGATGGAGAAATCATTTTGAATTATGAGGGTGGGCCCTAAATGCAATTCTTACAAGAGGAAGACAGAGGGAGATTTGACTGTCATGGAAGAGAAGGAAATGTAACTACAGAGGCAAAGATTGGAGTGATGCAGTCATAAGCCGAGGAATGCGAAGACGCCTGAAGCCGGAAGAGATGAGGGAGAGATTCTCCCCTATAGCACCTGGAGAGAGCACGGCCCAGTGATACTGATTTAGGATCTCAGGCCTCCAGAAATGCATGGGAATAATATTTTTTTTTCTGCCACACCCCACAGCTTATGGGATCTTAGCTGCCCCCACCAGGGACTGAACCCATGCCAAGGCAGTGAAAGCGCCACGTCCTAACCACTGGTCCTAATCACTGGACTGCCAGGGAATTCTCTATCTTTTCCCTTTCTTATGGCATCTTTCGGTGAACAGAAGTTCTACATTTAATGAAACTGACTCTTTAAATTCTTTTAATTTTTTAATCTGTGTCCTGGTTAATGTTACACACCAATCTGATGGGGCCAGGTGTGCCCAGATATTTGGTTAAGTATTATTCTAGGTATGTCTGTGAGGGTGTTTCTGGATGAGGTTAACATCTAAATTGGTAGACTGAGGAAAGCAGATTGCCCTCCCCAATGTGAGCAGGCCTCATCCAGTCCCCTGAATTTGATCTCCTTGCTTCACAGACTTCAAGCTGGAACACGGATCGTGTCCTGCCTTTGGACTGAGATTTGGATTGGAATTTACACTGCTGGCTTTCCGGGGTCTCCAGCTTGCTAGCTGCAGATCTTGGGACTTCTCAGCCTTCATAAGTGAAATAGGAGGGAAGGGGGCAGAGCACAACCTTTAAAAGAATGACATAGCCATAGGGCTAACTAGGTCCAAGATGGCACAAGATTCAACTTCCAGTAGACCTCGGGCCTCATTATATGCTCGTTGTAATATATTAGCATACTAAATGACACACCCAGCAGCACCATGACAGTTCTGAGGCCAACCATAGAAGGTCAAAACATGGGCAGTGGCCCAATTCCTGGAAATCTCCGCCCCTTACCCTGAAATAGTTGGAATAATCCTCCCACTCATTAGCCTATGAAATTACCCAGCCCGTAAAAGCTAACCACCCTATATTTTGGGGCCTGTTGCCTTCTGAGATGGCCCACACTCTGTCTGTGGAATATGGTTCTCTCTAAATAAATCCACTTCTTGCCTATCACTTTGTCTCTCACTGAATTCTTTCTGCCATGAGACATAAAGAAACTGAGCTTCATTAAGTCCTGAGACTAGGTGTGTGATGTCAACTAAAAGACAGCGGATCCTGGCTGCGTCTGAGTCCCAGTCTGTGGGTTCAAGTATCATCTGAGTTGCATGATTTCATAACAACATGAGTCAATTCCTTAAAATAAATCTCTCCATCAGTATAGACATAGATATATAAGATATACATCCTATTAGTTCTATTTCTATGGAGAACCCAGAGTAATACAATATGTGATTTTTATGTCTTGTTTAAGAAATTCTTCTTTACCCTGAGGTCCTAAATGTGATCTTCTTTAGTTACTTCTAAAGATTGTAAGGTTTTGCTTTTCAAATTTAAGTCTTTAATCCAACAGAAGGTTATTATTGTGTGTGCTATTAGGTAGGAATCCAATTTTATTTTTTTCCAAATGAATAAACAATTGTTCAGTAGTACTTTTAAAATAATCCATCTGCATTAATTTTCTAGGGCTGTCATAACAGATTACCACAAATTGGACAGTTTAAAATAACAGAAATTTATTCTCTCACAGTTCAAGAGGGCAGAGGTCCAAAATCAAGGTGTGGGCAAAATTGGTTCCTTCTGGAGACTCTGAGGGAGAAAACATCCCATGCCTTTCTCCTAGTTTCAGGTGGTTACTAGCAATCGTTGGTGTTCCTTGGCTTGTAGACACATCATACTAGTCTCTGCCTCTGTCTTCGCATTGCCTTCTCTGTGTGTGTTTTCTCCTTTTCTTTTTTTTTTTTTTTTTTGCTGTGTTGGGTCTTTGTTGCTGCATGCGGGCTTTCTCTACTTGTGGTTAGTGGGGGCTCCTCTTGTTGCGGAGCACCGGCTCTAGGCGCACGGGCTTCAGCAGTTGCAGCACACAGGCTCACTAGCTGTGGCACACAGGCCCTAGAGCGTGAGGGCTTCAGTAGTTGTGGTGCCTGGGCTCAGTAGTTGTAGTGCAACGGCTGTAGGGTGTGCGGACTTCAGTAGTTGTGGATCGCAGGCTCTACAGTGCAGGCTCAATGGTTGTGGCACACGAACTTCGTTGCTCCGCGGCATGTGGGATCTTCCCGGACCAGGGATCAAACCCATGCCCTCTGCATTGGCAGGCGGATTCTTAACCACTGCACCACTAGGGAAGTCCCTCCTTTTCTTATACGGATACCAGCCATTGGATTTAGGGCACACTCTAAATCCAGGATGAGTTAATCTTGAGATCCTTGACTAATTACATCTGTAAAGATCCTATTTCCAATAAGGTCATATTCTGAGGTTCTAGGTAGAAATGAATTTTGGAGCGATACTATTCAACCTGTGACACCATTCTTTCCTATTCTTTTGCAAATGTCATTTCTGTCTATATATGTGCGGGCAGAGTGATCATTTTATAATGCAAATTTCTGATGAAATGGTTATACATTTTCCACAAGATCATCTTATTTAATCCTCACAACAGCTCTATGAAGTAAGTACTACTAAAATCACTAGGTTATGCTAAGTTATGATGTGATAACAAACAACTCCCAAGTCTCAGTGGCTTAAAACAACACAGTTTTCTTCCTCAGATTACACATCAGTAGCTGTGGGGCAGCTGTGGGTTGGCTGCAGCTCTGTTCTCTGTGTCTTTTCACTTCAAGGTCCAGGTTGAAGGCACAGCCCCCATCCAGGTCACACCATTCCAGTGGCAGAGATAAAAGAGTTTGATTTTAGACTAAAACATGCAATGGCTCTTGAAGTTTCTGCCTAGAACTAGCATACATCTCTCCAGCTCCAATTCCATTGGCCAAAGTAAGTCATCTGATCAAGCCTGACATTGGGCTGGGGAAGTGTACTCCTTCCTCTGGAGTCACATGGCAACTGGCTAGAATGTGTAATCTTACTGCGAAGGAGGAGAGCAAATGATAGGAGACAATGCTATCTCTCCTACAGGGGTTAAGTAAGTTGCCCAAGGTCAAATAGCTGAGAAGGGACAGAGCCAGGATTCAAACTCAGATAGTCTTTCTCCAAAGCCATAGTGCGTGCCATACCTCCCCATTGCCTGCTAGATAGTACGCAAATACATCTAAGCTTTAGGGCTTCTGCTCGTGTGTTCCTGCAGCCTGGAGTGTCCCTCTATCTCTGCATGTTCAACTCACCTTTTAAGACTCCACTGTGACCTCAACTCCTTTGTGAACATCTCTCCTTGAAATTAATCACCATGTGCCCCCATCACTCTTTATAAGTATATATTATTTTGTACTCACTGTCCCATCCCCTCTGAAGGGTAGGAATGCATTCTTATTTCTTAATGTATTTCCTCTGTCCCTGGGCCTTGCACAGTGTCCCCTAAATGTCTGCCGTATTTGGGGATGTGATGAGGAGGGGGGGCCATGCTCCTGGGGATGAGAACACTTGGCCTACTTTTCCACCCCTCCAACCTAAGGTTAGCACCTGGTGCTCTGGTGACTGGCAGGTCAGCTCCCCGTGACTCACTCTGTAAGCCTTTAGCACCATCACCTCCAGGCCTTGGGCTGTGGTGTGTGTGTGCGGGTGGTGGTGAGGGAGGAGGTGGGAATTAACTTTTGCCTTTCAGAAATCCTTCCCTTCCCTTGCCCCAGGAGAAGGACAAGTAAAAGTCCTTCTCGTAAATGTTCTGGGCAAGTCCCTACCAATCAGGCCTAGGAGGACTCGGGAGGCCCTGGAAGGTACAGGGAAGGAGGAAAGCACTGCTGGGTTATAGGAGAGGAACAGGGAACAGCAAAGAGTGTGAACTGCACGTTGAAAGCCCTTACTAACTTGTCCAAGTGATTTAATTTAACCTCTCTGAGTTTCAGTTTCCCCAGCTGTAAACTGGAGACCATGCTGATCCTGCCCTCTTCCCTAAGCTGTTGTAAAAATACATAGTAAAGTGCTAGAAGCCTTCAGGAATGCAGCCTTGACATCACACAGACCTGTATGGGAATCCCCCTCATAAACTATGCGACTGTGGGAAAATTATGAATCTCCGTGAGCCACAGTGTCCTCATCTATAAAATGGGGATAATAATTAGAGCTACCTCCCAGGGTGAGAAAACTATGTAAGTAAAGTGCTTAGCACACAGTGCTCAATAATATTGGCTGTTTTCATATGATTGGATGATACTTATTATTTAAGGGAAGGACCACACCTGGTGTCATTTGGGAACATTGAAGGAGGGGGACAGAGTCTAACTTTTCCTAGAACTGATTGCTTCCTTTAGCCAAGTATGAGGTGTGGCTCAAAGGAACGAGGAAGCAGTTCATGAGGTGACAGCACACAGCACACTGTCTTCACAGATCTCGGGGGAGGAGTCGAGAGTTTAGCTGACCCTCCCCGAAGATCAGAGGTCCTTGTCCCCTGCCACTACCCCCTACACATGCGATCCATTGACTCCTTCTTGTCCCCTCCTACCAATCTAGTCATCAAGTTTTGGGGAGGCAGCCTTTGTAATAATAATGATAGTATGAGACCCAGTGATTTTGTTACTTTGAAGCTTATAAAGGCTGTCTACTACATTATCACAGTTATCCTTCACAGTCTCTTTCCCATAAACAGAATCCAGAGTTAGCAGGGACTTGGAGACTATTCTGCATTTCACAGATGAGAACACTGAAGTCCAGAGAAGGGAAGGGATTTGCCTCAGACCCCACCGTAAGTTAATGGCAGAGGCAGGACTAGAACCTGTAGCTCCTGACTTCCAGCCCAGGGCCAGTGCTCCTGTTGCCACACACTTGTTCTTGGCTTTCCATTCCCACTGTCACCTAACCTACTGTCTTATCTTCTGGACCACTGCAGTGGTTCCAAACTGGTCCTCCCTGCCTCTGGTCCCTTCATATCAATTTGTTCTATATATACAGCCAGATAACTGTCTGGAAGCAAGGCCTTGATCTTGTCTTTCCCCTCCTAATAGAACTTGCTCATTTTTTAGCTTGAAGGGTCATCTGATTCCTGGCTCAGCCTCTAACTGAAAACCCAATCTTTCTTTGAATACATTTATTGGCAGGGAGTTCATCACTCCCAAGGTGGTCCACTGCATTCTTGGATCGTGCTGACTGTTAGAGATCTTTACAATAAGCTGAAGTTCTCCTCCTGGATGTCCACCCACCAGGCTGAGTGAAATTCTTTCACATCCATTTGTCAGTGAACTTGTAGTCAATGTTTAATACGCGGCAGGTCCTGGGTGGATTAGGTGCTGAGGGGAACAGAAAGAGGAATTAGACATGGGTCCTTCCCTCAGAGAGTGGGGCTTAGGGGTTTGCAGAGTTTTTTATTTTGTTTACTAGACCCAAATAATAAGAAACAAATCAAATCCTCTTTCTGTATGACAGCCCTTCAAATGTTTGGAGACAGCCACTATATCCTTCTCCAAGATATTTAAATCATTCACCACACGACATGGCATTTAGGCCCTCAGCATTCTGGTCTCCTCTAGACTTGCTCCAGTGTGACAGTGTACCCCTCAGAATGTGGGGCCCAAGCTGAGCCCCGTGGTCCAGTTGTGATCAGCCCAGGGCAGCACAGAGCCTCTAACAGAGGCTAACAGAGTTAGAACCACAGAGGTCCAAACTTTTGTTTCTGTTCATACAGTATATCATGTTCACTCTCCTGCCCTTCCTTCCTTCTTTCTTTCCTCCTTCCCTCCCTTCCTTCTTTCTTTTTTTTGCAGCCACATTGCATCATTGAGCTTGAGGTCAACTCAAACCTGTGAGTCATTTTCACTGAAACTGCTCTTAATCTAGATTCTTTCTACCCTGTATTTTGGGCACTTGTCCAATATGGCAGCCACTAGCCCCATGTGACAATTTACAGTTAAAGTACTTAAAAAGAAAAAAAAAGAAAAAAAAAGAAAAAAGGTACTTAAAATTAATTGAAATTAAAATTTTAGTTTCTCAGTCGTAGGAGTCACATTTCAAGGTCTCAACAGCCACAGGTGGGTAGTGGCTACTCTATCAGACAATGCTGATTGAGGACATTTCCATCATCACAGAAAGTTCTGTGGGACTGCTCTGGTTTGGACTGAAGGGCAGGAGTTTACATTTATCCCTTGTGGCACCTCACCTTGTTAGTTCCAGCTCAGCGCCAAAGCTGCTGTCTTTTAGAAACTAATTTTGGTTTCCGGAGTGTTTGTGGGCCCTCCCAACTTCATGACAGCTATAGATTTGATTAGCGTTTCATGCCTTCCTCTGCTTCATCTAAAACCACTGATAAAAATGCCCAGCAGAGCAGAGAGAGCTGCAACCAAGCCCTGCACATGGGCCCTCTGCACTCCAGCCTCAGTCATGCAATAGTGTGACAGGTGAGGCCTGGGTACCAGGCACCGGGTACACACAGCAAGACAGAAGATGACAAGTAAAGAGTCCAGCTGTGGTGGGTACGCTAGGAATTCAGATGCCTTCGCCTCACATTCGGGGCTGCTTCTGTCTGGCCCGTAGTGGTTAAGTGCAAGTTTGGGAATCAGCTTCCTGGGTTTGGATCCTGGCTCTGCCACTTTATAAACTATGTAACGTCTTTGTGTTTCCGTTTCCCAAAACTAACCTCCATCCCACAGTGTTATAGGATTAAATGAGTTTAGTGCATGTAAACTCTTAGAACAGTGCCTGGAATACAGTAAGTGCCCCAAACACATTAGCTATTATTAGTTCTCATGATTAATTATAATTTTCCCCTGGGCAAGCCATGCTCAGTCCTACTTTGGGGGTCTCAGCTTCCCCACTTCTGCGCTCTCTTAGTTTGTGGAAGTGTTTCTAGGCCCAAACTAGGCCTGCCCTCCTTGATTTCTTCTGTTCTTAGCTGCTCCACCTGGCCCTGAGCATCCTATACTGGAGGGGCGACTGCAGTGAAGAACTTGAATAATTGTTGAGCTTTATCTTGGCTCTGTGCTGCCTGCTGGAGAGACCCAGGACAAGCTTTCATCTGTAAAATGGGGATGGTCACAGCTGCCACATAGGGCCACGGTCAGGGCTAAGTGAGACAAAGTAGGTGAGAGTTTCTGCACTTAGTAGGTCTTTTCATCCGGTAAAGCCTCTGAAAGTGCTTCTTCCACATCTCTGTGTTTTATGTCGTGTCTAACAAAGGAGGTCAGGCTCTTTATTCCCTGCCCTTGTGAAGGGCCTGTCCCTGTTCTCAGAGACCTGGGCAGGAATTCCCTGTTTCTTCTATGTAATGTGGATACCTAATCGGTTCCCCCCCCTTCTCCTCTCTGCTATCTCGGGCTTGCTGAACTTGGGGTAGTTCCTCCCCGCTGAGCCACAGTCTATACTCAAAGTAGGACCTGAAGCAGCACCTATAAGGGCGGGGGTGATTTTAACTCTCCTTTAGAAAAGCTCTTTACTTTGGGCGTGCCTGCGACTGTGGGGGGTCGGTTAGAGCCAGGGGCCAGCCCTTGGAGACCACCCCTCCGCCCCCGCCCCGCCCCGCCCCGGGTCGAGAGGTATTGCCACCTGGGGGTGTAGGGGGGTGGGGGGGCTGGAATGCGCGGCGGGGTCTTCCTCGAGCTCCGGCCGCGGGAACAATGGGAGGGCGGCGGGGAGGCGGGTGGGCGTCGGCCGGGTCTGGGCTGGAGGTGGAGGAGGCCGGCGAGCTGGGCGCCGGGCCGTGGGGTTAGCCCGGGGCAGCGGGCCGAGAGCCTAGGCGCCTTAGCCAGGGAAAGCCGAGGTCGGCGCTGGCGGGGACCGGCAGGAGGCGGGGGGCGGCGCCCGAGCCCACCGGGCTGGGCTGGGGAGGGCGAGGGGGCCCGGGGAGGGGTCTCCTCCCGGTCGCCCAGCCGCTCGCCCCGGCCGCTGAGCTCCGCGGCGGCACAGGTAGGCGCCCGGCCCACGTGGGGAAGCGGGCGGCGGGCCACGAGCGCCAGGCGGGCTCTCGGGGCTCAGCCCCCTCCTCCCCGCCCCTCCCCGGGGGCCGGCGCGGCTCCTCCCGACGCGCGGCCCCGGCTCCGGCGGCGCTCCTCCGGCGGCTCGCTCGCTCGCTCGCTCGCCCGCGGCTGCCGGGGCGGCAGGGATCGCCGCCGCTTCCTCGCGGGGAGCCGGCCGGGGCGGGGCGGAGCGGGGAGACCGGGAGAGGGGGGCGGGCGGGGAGGGGGCTGCGCCGCGGGAGGGACGGAGCCAGCGAGCGAGCGAGCGAGCGAGCGGGGCATTTGTGCGCAGCTCAAGTGCGCCTGGGAGCCCGCCGGGCGGCCGCCGGACACACGGACCGAGGACAGACAGCGCCCGGAAGCCGCGCCGGCGCCGCCAGGTTAGCCGCCCCCGCCGCCTCCTCCGGGCCCCGGGGACCCCGCCGCGTCTGGGCTGGGGTGTGTGGGGAGGGTGATCGCCGAGGGCTCCGGGCTCGGCCGCCCGTCCTCGAGCACTGACAGGCCGGCGGGCAGGCTCCGGGGGGCCGGACATCACCGAGGCGGGGGGCGGGCGCCGGAGCCGGGAGCCCCGGGCCTCGGTTTGTGCGTCCCAGGACTGGCGCCGGTAAGTGTGTCGGGGTCCACGTCGCCGGGTGTGTGTTCGATGTGAGCGCGTGTGTGCCCGTGGGTCTGTGCAAGTGGATGATCGGTGTGTGCGCGCGTGCGTGTGTGCGCTGGGTGTGCATCTGTGTGTGTGTGAGAGAGAGAGGGTGTGTGCCCTGTGGGTCTCCGCGCGTCTGGACTGGGTGCTGTGTGTGTGCGCGCGTGTGTCTATGCGTGAATGTGTCTATGAGAGGGTGTGTCTGAATGTGTAGCTGAGTGTGTGTACATTCGGATGAGGGTGTGTGCTGGTGGCTTCGCTTGTGGCTGGAACCTGTGGCGGCGTGTGTGTGCGCGCGCGCGCCAGTGTGAGTCCCCGTGTGTGCGCGTGTGAGGGCGGGTGTGCGCCCGCGTAGCCCCGCGTAGCCCCCGTGTGCGTGTGCGCGGCTTTGTCTTCGCACAGCGGGGAGGAAGGGGTGGGGGCGGCCGCCGGAGCGCTGCCGTCGCCCGGAACCCGGCACCTGGCCGGGGCGGAGGGTGGCGGCGGCGGCGGGAGCGTCCCCGCCGGGCCGAGACTCCCTGCCGGCGGGTGGGCGGCCACACCCCGGGGGCCGGAGGGAGCCGGGCTGACAGCGGAGCCCGCGTGCCGGGCCGAGCTGGAGCGGAGGGCGTGTCCTGCCTGCAGCCCGGGTGTGTGTGTGGGTGTGGGTGGTGGTGGCGACAGCGGTCCCCAGGCTGGTGACCCAGTCGGTTCAGGGATCCATTTCCTGTCGTGGCGTGGGGACAGTCGCCCAGAGCCAGACCGGGCCTGACCAGGTCAGCCGCACTCCCACCCTCACCCCTCCCTGCTCCCTGGGGTAGAGCCGCACCTTAAGTGCCCAGAAGGGAGGAGGGAGGACCACTCTCTTAAAGGGCCAGTGCCCCCGCTCCAAGGAATCCCCCCTCAGGAGAGGTCTACTTTGAGAGAGGTCTCTGGGTGTGTCTTACTCCTTTCTCCACGTATTGGTGCAGCGTATGCATTTGGAGATGTGGGCATGTGTGTGTTCTCTCTGTGTGTTTCTTGTGCATTTGGGGGCGCAGGTGTATTTTATCAGTGAACAGTGAATAATGCATCTCTTGATGTCTATGTGTATGTGTTGTTTTTTTTTAATGAGTTTTGATATATTTGTTTTTATGTACACATAGCTGCTTGTGTGTTAGTGAGTCTGTGCATGTGGGTTTGCAAGAGAAGTGGCATTTTGCTGCCAACTGGAATAGGATAGAGAAATTCTGCCCAGGGCCACCCTCTTTCAGAAAAACTGGGTGAAAAGGCGGTTTAGAAATTTAGCCCCTGGCTTTGTGGGTTTCAGGTGCCAGTACTGAAGTGTAGGCAGATTGGGATTAGACTGGATATGAGGATAGAAACTGAGACTCTTTACAAGAGGAAGGAATTGTTCTGGAAGAAGGCTATCCAAGTGTAAGAATTCACCCTGCACTTCCAGTTCTTCCTACCTAGAACTTCTCCTCCCCCTCTGCTACTCAGCTTGCCAGGATAAAGTGCACAGGATTTGGAGTGTAAAGGGAGAGAGCTGAGAGTGTGAAAGGAAGAAGGGTGGATGGGTGATAGGATTGGGGACCAACGGCAGATTTCTGCAGTTTTAAAAATGTTTCCCTACTGAAAGCAACAGAAGCTGGGGGAAAGCTGAGCTTGCTGTTGCCTTTTCTGAATCCCTTTCCAAGGGCAGAAAAGGCTCTAATCTGCAGATCAGGAGCCCTGGAATTTGGTACAGGGGTCTCTTTTTGACTTTGGTCAAACCTTTCACATATTTACTTGTTCACTCAACACATTTTTATTGAGCTTCTCTTATGTAAGAGTCTAAGTCCCCTAAGCCTCAGTTTCCGTAGCTGAGCAGCTAGTAGGCTAGATTCTGGGACTTTGAGACCCCTTCCCTTTCTCAGAGTGCTAGAGTTTGTCTTATTGTTACCAGATTTAGGAATCTACCCTTCTAGCCCCCAAGGATCCTGGCCATGGGCCCCACTCATCAGTCTTCCTTGCCCCCATATATGCCAGTCTAGAGCAGTGGTTCTCAAAGTATGGTCACCCCACCAGCAGCACAGGGTTACCTAGGATCTTGTTAGACTTGCAAATTCTTGGGCTTCCCACTAGATCTACTGAATCAATAACTGAGGGGGTGGGGCCCAGCAGTCTACGTTTTAACAAACAGGTAATTCTGATGCACACTGGAGCTCAAGAGAGGTGCAGACAGGGAGCTGGAATCTCTTATAGGATGAAACACCTGGAAAATGTCTTCTGCCTTCTCTCACACACATACCTAAAGTAGCTGACAGCCCTAACCTGGCAAATAGAGGTTCTGGTTTCAAGTCCCAGGTCTTCCTTATGATCTTGGACAAATCACTCCTTCATCAAATAATGTAATGACTCGTTGACAGCATCTGCTCTGAGCCAGGTTCTGAACAAGGGTTTTCCCTGCTCTGCTTTGTTTCTCCACTTCTTACGTTGATCTACAAGACTAGCAAGATTGAGTCCCTGCCCATCTCTCTAGAAACCAGTCACTCTGGCCTTCTTTTAGTTCATCCAGACACCAGGAGCTCTTTTGCCTCTGGGATTTTGCACATGCTGTTCCCTCCACCTGCCACACCCTTCCCTGATTCTTATCTTGGTTAACTCCCACTCTTCAGATTTCAGGGGAGCTTTCACCAACAACTCCTTAAGATGAGTCGGTTTTTCCTGTTATACATTCTTATAGCTCCCTGTATTTCATAGCACTTGTGAGAGTTTGTAATTATACATGAACTTGTTTGTGGTTTGTCTGTCTCTCTCGCTGGGTTGCAGATGCCATCTGGGCAGGAATTTGTTTATCCATCTTCCCAGTGCCCCCACACAGTGTCTGGCTTACGACTGGTGTTCAATAAATCTGTTGAATGGATGACTTTATAAAATGGAGATGGTATATATATATATATTTTAAATGTATCTATTTATTTTTGGCTGCGTGGTGTGGTTGCCCCGCGGCATGTGGGATCTTAGTTCCCAGACCAGGGATCAAACTCGTGTCCGCTGCATTGGAAGGCAGATTTTTTAACCACTGGACCACCAGAAAGTCCCTGGGAGATGGTGTTAAATGATACCTAAAGTGTCCTCTCAAGCCCTGACACTGTAATATCTAAGCAGGCCTCAGACTTCTTTGAAGTAGGTTTATCTGTCTTTTTTACTGCTATGTCACCTGGCCATAGATTTGAGCCTCTATTCTAGTGCCCACGCCCATACCGGGCTCTGCCCTAGGGAGGCGGGAAAAGCTCTTCAGGAGACACAGCCTACTGTGATTTACGTGTCCTCCTGGATTAAGATCCTGTAAGAAGAAGAAGAGGAAGAACATTGAATAAGGAATCTAAACATCTAGGTGCACGTCTTGTTACCTGACTGTGGGGAAGTCACTTTTCCTTTCTTACTTGTTTTCTCTTCTGTACAGTGAGGGTATCAGGATGGGTGATGTACCTAACGTTGGTTACTAGCACTGGTGCTAGAATATGTAGCCCTGGCTTTGCCACCTACTAGTTGGGTGGACTTGGGCAAGTGACTCCATCTCTCCATTTTCTCGCCTGTAAAACAGGATCAATAATAGTATCTGTTTCAAAGGGTTGTTTTTTTTTTTTTTTTTTTTGCTGTGCACGGGCTTTCTTTTTTATTTTTTTAGTTGTGGTGAGTGGGGGCTACTCTTCATTGTGGTGTGCGGGCTCCTCATTGCCGTGGCCTCTCTTGTTGCAGAGCTTGGGCTCCAGGCGCGTGGGCCTCAGCAGTTGCAGCACATGGGCTCAATAGCTGTGGCTCACGGGCCCCAAAGCACAGGCTCAGTAGTTGTGGCGCATGGGCCCAGCTGCTCCGCGGCATGTGGGATCTTCCTGGAGCAGGGATTGAACCCGTGTCCTCTGCATTGGCAGGCGGACTCTCAGCCACTGCACCACCTAGGAAGCCCTCAAAGGGTTGTTTTGAGAATGAAATGAATTAACATACAAGGAATGCTTGGCAGAGTGCTGAGCACATATTAAATATTTGGTAAATGTTAGCAATTATTAGTTATGGCTACTCCACAGTTCAACATTCTTGGATGCCTCTGTCCTGGACCCTAGGCCTAGAGAGACAGAGATGAATGTGACGGTGTTCCCAGGCTGGGTGTGCAGGGCAGACAGGTAAAGGTGTACAATGTACAAGGTGCCAGGGTGTGACCGTTCATGGAGGAAAAGGCAGTGTTTGGGCTGGATTTTATTTTCCAGGTAGTTGGAGTAGCATGTGCAAAGACACCATGACTTGTTAGGGGAAATACAGATAGTTCCCTGTGGTTGGAGCAGAAGGGCATGAGCAGTGGGGACAGGTGGAGTGAGTGGCTGGAGATAGAGAGGAAGTTTGAGGCCAGATCTGGCACAGGCTGAAGAGCTTGAGTCCTGCAGGTGGTGGGGAGTTAGGGGAGAAGCTTAAGCTAGCCCGGAAGGATCAGATTTGCATTTCAAAACCACAGCTCTCCAGGTGGTGGTAGAGGTTAGCCTGGGTGAAGGGGGAGGATAGTCCACCTGGTGTCGGCCTTCTGCCTTCGAAGGGTGCTTATTTGCATGATAGATAGAAGGGCCCAGTGGGGTGGATAGAGACCTGGAACATGGAAGAGGCCCAGTTGTTGGACTTCAGGACAGTCTGGACCAGGGAGGTGAAGGAGAGATGAGAGGGGCTCCTCCCTGGGCCCTAGGCCTCCTTTAACCTCCAAGGCTGCCTAATGACTGGGAATCTGAAAACTGGAGTGTAAGAGTCCCAGGTCTGCTTCATCAGTGGACTAATTTCCTAGGGGTGCTTAATGAAATACCACTATCTGGGTGGCTTAAAAAAAGCAGAAATTTATTTTCTCACAGTGTGGAGCTAGAAGTCAGAAAGCAGGGTGTCAGCAATATTGGCTCCCTCTGAATGCTCTGAGGGGAGGGGGT
The DNA here is from genome assembly GCF_030028045.1 of Hippopotamus amphibius kiboko. Classification (NCBI taxonomy): domain Eukaryota; kingdom Metazoa; phylum Chordata; class Mammalia; order Artiodactyla; family Hippopotamidae; genus Hippopotamus; species Hippopotamus amphibius. Next base: position 24,018,421 of record NC_080197.1, on the reverse strand, counting down.
CTGTTCCGAGACCCTCTCCTAGCTTCTGGTGGCAGCCAGCAATCCTTGGAACTCCTTGGCTTGCAGCTGCATCGGCCTCTGTTGTCACATGGCTTTCTCCTCTTCCTCCTGGTGTGTCTTGGTGTCATCTCCTCTTCTAAGGACAGTGGTCATATTGGGTATAGGACCCACTCATATCCAGCATGACCTCATTTTATTTATTTATTTATTTATTGGCTGTGTTGGGTCTTCGTTGCTGCACACGGGCTTTCTCTAGTTGCTGCGAGCGGGGGCTAAATCTTCATTGTGGTGCACAGGCTCCTCATTGTAGTGGCTTCTCTTGTTGTGGAGCACAGGCCCTAGGCGCATGGGCTTCAATAGTTGCAGCACACAGGCTCAGTAGTTGTGGCTCACGGGCTCTAGAGCACAGACTAAATAGTTGTGGCGCATGGGCTTAGTTTCTCCGAGGCATGTGGAATCTTCCCAGGGCAGGGCTCGAACCCGTGTTCCCTGCATGGGCAGGCAGATTCTTTACCACTGCGCCACCTAGGAAGTCTGACCTCATTTTATTTTAACTAATTGCGTCGGCAACGACTCTATTTCCAAATAAGGTCACATTCTGAGTGTCTGTGTAGACATGAATTTGGTGGTTGGCGGTGGAGGGGGGGGGGGGCGTGGGGGTGTGGGGGTGGGGGGCGGAGAACACTGTTCAACCCAGTATATAAAGGAAGATGGAAAAGAGGGCAGGTCTTGGAGTCCTACAAGCCCAGGTCCCAACCCAGGCTTTGCAGTGGAACAGCCACGAGGCTTTTTCTCAGCCTCAGTGTCGTCTTCTCTGAAACGGGGACCGTGGCACCTGCAGTGCTTGTGGTGGTAAGGCTTGGTCAAGATAACTGATGTGAGTGAGCCTCGTGAGGCGGTGCCCAGCCGGCACCTGGGAACTACTGCTCCCGCTTTGGCTGCCCCTTCTCTGCACTTAGCAGCCTGGACGAGTCACTTCAATCTTGCTGCACTTTCCTTATCTGCCAAATATGAATACTCATCTTCCACCTCTACCTACCTCACCAGATTGTGAATCCCAGGGGATGAGGAGGAAGCTCTTTGTAAACTGCTTTAGGGTTTGTGGCTGTGATTTTTAGTTAAAATCGCCATCTCCGTAATAACCCTTGGCCATTGCCACGTCCCCGGCACTCTCAGCAGAGCCCGGCTCGGCCCACTCCTCTTCTGAGGCAAGTCCTCTTTGCATCTTTGTGCTCCCCGGTATCCCACCAGCAGGATTGCCGCTGTCGGAGTTGGGAGAACCTTAGAGAAGCTCCTTGTCCTCTGTTGCCCTCATTAACCAGAAGAGGGAAACGTGCTCTGAGGGAAGTGACACCCCAGTGGTCACACAGCTGGTCAGTGCCAATTGGAACATCTCGTCTGTGGTTCCTGTTGTAGAGTCTGAATGGTGCTTTTTCCCTAGTTGCAACTTTGGCCCCAGAAGCAGGACCTTGGGGCAGGTAGAGGGCTGGAGAGAGGGCTCCACACGGGACCCGGAGGTGGGGACCCAGCGGGGAGAGTCCTGCCGAGTCAGGATCAGAATCCCCAGCAAGGGGGTCCCTGAGTCCTGGGTGAAGGAGCAGTGCCTCTGCTGGCTGAATGGGCAGGTGGTTCTGTTCTCTGCCTGCTCCGGGGGAGGAGGCCGCCACGGGCAGGCAGCAGCCGCGCGGGGAGCCAAGCCTGGAGGCAGCCCAAGGCTTCAGTGTCCCTGTTGCCAGCTGGGGTGGTGCTTCTCAGCAGGCTGTGTCCCTCTAAGGCTTGCCTCGGCGGGCCTAGGGGAGGTTCTGGAAAGGAGAGGTGGCTTATCCTGCCTTGGCAGTTTCCCTGAGGTCATCTTCTTTCCCCCAAGCTGGGGACGCCAGGCCCCTCCTCACCCTCGATTTTCCTTTCCCTTCCTCTCTCCTCTTCTCAGGGTTTTTCTCTCCCTTCTCGTGCCTTCCCCTCCCCTCTCTCCCCATCATCTCTCCAGATTAAAGGTCTAAAGATAAAGCCTCCGGACCCAGTTCAGGTGGGTGGTTTGGAGGTTGCTTGAGGCCACCTAAGAATGAGAAAGCCTAGAGTCTTCCTCTCAGAGACTCACTCTGGTGACTGATACGCAAGTGCTTACGTTTATTGACTCACCACGTGCCAGGCCCAGTGCTAAGCGCTTTATGCCTTATGTCTTTTAATCCTTTCAGCGACCCAGTGAGGCAGAGATTGCGATCCCCATTTTATTAAAGGAGGCTAAATAACCTGCCCAAGGCCTACCCAGTCCTCAGCCAGTAAGTGGCACAGCTGGGATTTAAATCCAGGTCTATCCAAAGACCACGGGTGCTCTCGAGTCTTCCGTGTATGGCCTCGGATGGAGCCTGCGAGAGCATTAGAGGTTCACAGAGGGATGCACACTTGCTTAAATCTGGAGAACAGCTTGTTGGCTCAGAGAGTGGGGTCTCCTGCTTCCTAAGCCTGTGTTGTCACCACATCAGGGACTGGCCTTCCTGCAGGGAAGGGCAAGGCTCTGAGCCCCTCTGGTTCTAGGTGGCTGCCCACCTGTGGGAGAGAGTCTGCATCAGGGGCAGGTGACAGGGCAGGACTGAAGACACTTGGCTTTTTCTTTAGATGTTGTTTTGTCACTGGCCGCCTTAGTTTTTCATTGATTATCTTGAGTCTCCCAATTAAATGAGCTTATCATCTGCAAAGAACGATAGTTTTATCTCCTCAGAAGGCTGCTTGAGGGCTTGGAGGTCCTCTCTCAGGCTCAGCGATGGAGGGGAGGGCGGCACAGGCTGGAGCCAGGAAACTGAGATTCAGGAGCGCAGTGGGTTAGAGAGGGAAAGGAAGGGAGCCAGCCGCGGCGGCCGGCGGGCCAGAGTGAGAGTCTGGAGAGGGGGAGGAAGCCTTCAGGCTGGGATTGATAGGAGCCCTGCTCTCACCCCAGGTTCAGCCCAGGAGTCCAGACTCCTTCCCAGGCAGGGCTGCTGACCTCAGAATGTCGATTCAGAATCTAGCCAGCTGAGTCAGCTTGCTGGGCCTCCACCCACTCCCACCATGACCGTGACCATGGCCAGCTTAAGCAGGTGGCTCAACCAGAAGGGACCTTGATTAATGAGCAGTGGCCTTAGAACGTCTAGCCACGGAGCCCTCTCTATGTTCAGTATATGAAACAGCTAAAAGGAGAGCGGCTGAGCGCTCTGTGCTGGGGCCCTGGAATCAGCCTGTTTTAATAGGTTCCAGTCAAGGAGACTGGGACACAGAGGGTTCTCAGATCGCCCGAGGGGGACGCTGGTCTCAGATGTCTGTGAACTTCCGACATGGCATGTTCTCTGTCCTCGGGAAAGGACCCACAGGCACCCTGTGAGTCTTTGAGTCACGACCCATGACAGTTTAAGAACTACGGACTTCAGGGTTGTTTTATGGAGTGGGAGCCTAATGACTGGAGAAAGGTCACTGGGAGGTCACGGCAGAGGGAGGCGCTGAAGGCAGATTTCTCCCACCTCTCACCACATGGCTGGTTTTGCTGTGCAGGTGCTAGGGGACCGCGAACGCGTCTCTTCCCCTGTCTGGGCCTCCGTTTTCCCAGCTGTAAAGTGAGAGTTGGACAGGATGAGCCCAAGGTCCCATGCAGCTTTGACCTGTAGTTCCTGAAGCCAGGTCTCCTGCTGCCCAAGTCACATTCTTTGCCCCTTTCCTTGTTGCCTCCCCAGCTTCACCCGCTTCTGGTGGGACCACCCCCTCCCTTGAGCATCTCCTGTCTTCAGAGAGTCTATACAGAGCCTGGATTCTAGCCCCTTGAGCCCCTCCTGTCAGACCACATATCCAGGCATTCAGCCCTTTCTCCCTTTCCATGCCCACTCACCAGGATGGACCAGGTGCCTGGGAGTCTGGGGACCCTCGTGGGGACCTCTCTTCAGGGAGGGTCCCCTGGGACCAGGGCCAAGGGGAGGGGCTTGGGGAATGCGTTTGCTGTGGCTCCTGGGACACGCCCAGTGCTTACCTGTGTCTTTGCCCCGACTTCCTGGGTTCATCTCTGCCAGGAATGCCCTTCCCCCCATCCTTCCCCAGTCACTGCTGAAATCCTGTCTGCCTTGTCAAGGCTCAGCTCAGATGCCAACCTCTGTCCCCCAAAACCGAGTGAGCCCTCCCATCCCCACCCCCGCGGTGGGATGTGCCTTTTCCTCCACTGCATTCCCGTAACACCTTATCTGTTCCCCTCTGGGGACAAGTTCTGCTTGCTTTTCGCTTTACCCTGGGACGTGGCTTGTCTCTCTTGCTAGATTGTGAGAACCAGATGTCTATGTAACATTCTGTGCTCCCAGCACCTAGCATAGGTCTTTGCACGGAGCAGGTACTTAATAGAAGGTTATTAAGTTTTATTTCCCGAATCTGCCTCTGGCCCTGGGCTGGGCTGGTTTCTCTGGAGCCCCCAGGCCCTTGTCACTGGCAGGTCACAACTTCTCACCTATCCCCCCCTTTAGGTGTGGATAGGAGGGAGGCCTCGTAGGGCAGTGGGGAAGGACTTAAATTTCAGTCTTGACTCTGCCGTGTCGTGGCTGTGAGACCTTGGGCTAATCATTTCACCTCTCTGAGCCTCCGTTGCCTCAGTTTCAAACAAAGGGGTAGGAATGACAAGTCCACTTGAGGCTTAGGAAGATTAGCTGAAATGATACGTGTAAAATGCTGAGATCTGAGCATTCTAAAGAGTGAATGGTCGATAAGCAATTATAATTCATGATTTTTCAGGCAATGATTATGACTTTCAGCAGGCACCCACTGTGTTCTCACGGGGCTGGGGAGCAAGGATGAGGGGCAGAGAAAAGTCACTGCAGGAGTTCCTTGGTCTGCAGGGTCTTAAGGTCACGTAGGGCTGGTGAGACTTGACTCTGGGGAGTAGTGTCTGGAAGAGACGTGGTTGAGTGAGTTGAGGAGTGAGTGATCAGTGTAGACTCCATGTTGGAGGTAACATTCAAGCTGGATGAGCCTGAAGCAGGAGGGGGCAGCGGGAGGTAGAGAGACAGGTATTCCCTGTAAAGGAGGCGAGCGCCAGACCGGAGATGGGAGAATGGGGCGCATGCTTGGGGCGTTGCGGGAAGGATGCAGGAAAGGGCGGAGTGGAAGCAGAGGCAGCTCTAGAATCTCCACTTAGAAGGGCCTTAGGGTACCCCAGATACAGGGGGAGTTTCAAGCTTTGTTTTGCCAAGAAGACATTGGGGGAGTGGTAGCTCACGATATGGCTACCGAGAACGACAGAGAAGACTGGAAAGGTGGGGCAGGAATAAAAAGTTGAGGCTTTCTGGCGGAGGTAGTAGGACCCAGTGAGCACGGAGGGCCTTTGTCCCTCTGCCCAGGCTTGAGCTGAGAATGGTCAGAGGTGAGCTGCCGCTCCGGGCCTCTGCAGACCTGTCTCAGAGTCTATCTCATAATATCAAGGCTGCCTGTTTACCTGGCCAGAATCTGGATTCTGGTCTGTCTGAAGTTAAAATGCAAATTGATCCTAGAGATGTCAGCATCTCTATATAACAGGAGAAGCAATCTCTTACTCCACCCCCCTCACCTCCACGTTACCAGATGGAAGCAGAGGCCCCAAAGGGGGAGCCCCCACCCCAGAACGCCAAGTGAACGGGCCACAGTGAATTCAGCGCCAGCCTGGGTTAGGGGCTGGGGGAAGAGGGCGAGGAGGGGGCCCAAGGAGGGATGTCAATGACACGCACAATGCCAAGTTAGGAGCAGTCTGTTGCCAGCGTATGTGTGTGTGATCCCAGGTGAGTGGGATGTGAGTGGGCTGGAGCCTTCATCATCCCGGGCTTTCCTTCCCGGAAAGGAAACAGGGCCACACAGGTGGGATCCAGGGGAATATTGGGATGTGGGGGAGTTCAGGGGGTGGCTTGAGAAGAGGAGGCTGTTGCCAAGCAGCGAGAGACACGACTGACGACTATTACAGCGGCGCAGAGCATCCCAGCCTCTTGGGCCTGGCCCTGTGCAGCCCTGTATGTGATACTGTAGTGTTGTCTGTCACCCCTTGTTTGTGGGGGAGAAGGAGGGCTCTAAAGGTCATAGCTAGGAAGAGCGGCGCCAGGGCTGGGGGACCTCAGAGCCATTTCCTGGCATGTCCTGGGTAGTTGCCCTCCTGGTCCTCAGCCCATTTTGGTCTCAGCAAGGACCCAGGACAAGTTAACTTTTGCCTTCCTTCACTTTTTCTCCATCACCCCACCCCCTTATTCATTAATTAAAAATATTTATTAAGCGCCTACTCTGTGCCAGGCGCTGCCCATGACCTGTCCACGCTGGTAGGATGGGATGAGAAGGGGGAGGTGGGTTGCTTCGGTAACCACGCCTTCCTCCCTTCACACCAACCCCTCCCTCTCTATCCGCTTCCAAGTGCCCCTACCCCAGATGGGACTTTTTGCTGGACCTGCCTCCTGCTGAAATGGAAACCAATCAGAGTTAATTGTTAAACCTAATAGCTGGCGAGAGTTTCACCCGGTTAGGCTGGAGGGGGGGCTTGAGCGCTAGCTGTGCTCCCCCCAGGAGAGGGGTGGAGCCACCCAGGTTTTTCTGGCCTATACCCTTTCCCTTCTCTGGAATCTGCCTCCAGGGCCAGCTCCTCCCCTCCTCTCTCGGGGTGGGGGATGGACGCCTCTTGGACCTTTTCCCTTGACTCCAGCTGAGGTGACCCTGGGAGGTAAGTACAGGCTCTGGCCCTAGTCCAAGGGCCTCTGAGTGAGTGTTCTTGGGAGAGATGTGGGGGAAGGCATGGCACCTAGCCTTGGGGACCCAACCCAGAGGGCAGGCAGCCAGTGGACCTTGCTGGCTTTGCCTCCTGCCGCGTAGGGATGGGGGGGGCGGTGGGTGGGAGTGGTACCCCGGTGGCCTAAGCCACCCAGTGCAGTCCATGCCACTTCCTTCCCTTTTACCCTCTTCACTTGTGTCCTGTTTGGGGCCATTCTCTGCCACTAGACCAGGGGGAGGAGGGAATTTAGTGGCAAAGCCTTCTTTATTCCTCTAGAAGCCTGAGCCCCAGACGAGGCCCCTGCCAAGCTTTAGGGACAAAGCTTAGGCTTCCAAGTCAAATAGGCTGGGGTCAAAGCTGGGTGACCTTGGGGTGGTGGCCCATCTCTCTGAGCCCTAGTGCCATCCTCTGAGCAATGGGTACTCTGATCCCTTGTCACCGGCACTGTGAGTATAAAGGAACTAGAGGTAGATATTAATATCAGGCTCCTTAGGGGGTTGGAATGAGTAGATACCATTCTATTGACGTTTGACTTTACTTTGGGAGGCCTAGCTCTGGCTTAGGGCCAAGGAGGCCACCGGCCTCACCATCTAGGACTTGACCGTTAGAGCTACGCTGCCTCATACAGTAGCCATTAGCCACGTGTGGCTACTGAGCACTTGAAATGTGGCTATTGCCACTGAGGAACTGAATTTGTAATCTTATTTAATTTTAATTAATTCAAAATTTAAAAAGAATACTCCAGTTATTGGAAAAGCTCTACGTATGTTTGTGAACTTAGATTTGTGAAAACACTTTTTCATTTGTAAAGGCTAAGAGAATCTAAATATCTGATGAAAATTTAGTGTCAGAATTGAGATGTGCTCTAAGTGTAAGATGTACACTGTATTTAGAAGAATTAGTATGAAAAAAAGATTGTAAAATATTTCAATAATACTTTTGGATTTTTTTTTTTTTTTGGTTGCATCGCATGGCTTGCGGGATCTTAGTTCCCTGTCCAGGGATTGAACCCAGGCCCCCAAGGCTCCCAGCAGTGGAAGCACAGAGTCCTAACTGCTGGACCACCAGGGAATTCCCTCAATAATACTTTTGATGTTGATTACATGTTAAATAAATATACTATTAAAATTAATTTCACCCATTCCTTTGTACTCTTTTAAATGTGGCTACTGGAAAATTTTAAATTGCATATTTGGCTTGCATTATATTTTGATTGGACAGTGCTGTTCTACCCTGAGAGTTGAGTTGCTCACATTTGAATAATAATACAAGACTATAAAGACTAGTTATTTGGGGAGGTTTAGGGGTGAGGGTAAAGGCTGGCTATTCCCCCACTTGCCACCACCCCTATATCTGGGCCATACCCCATCGTGGAATGTTACCCTGAATAACCCCATAGCCTCAAGGATAAGATAAGGACTTCTGGTGTCAAATGAAGAGCTTTGTCTGGGTGGCCATGCTACTCACTTGCTCTGTGGGTGACCTTGGGCAAGTCACTTCACTTTGCTGAACCTTAGTCTATCATCTGTAACTCTAGACTGAGGGTGGGATTTACCTCGTTGATGGAAGGGATTACCTGAGGTATAATCCAAGGGCAGCACTTCGCACAGTGCCTGGCACATCTGCACAGCTGTGGCAGTAGTTACTATTACTGCTAGTGGTAGGGTTCTTGCTACTGGTGCTGCATCCATCAGCTTGGATTCAGTTATTCCATTTGTCCAAATGGGACATGGGCCAGAGGGAAAGGAGAAGGTAAAAGAGCTTGAGGGTGGGAGTAGGGATGGGGAGTCAGGGGATGCTTTGTTCAGTACCTCAGGGGATTGCTTGCTTTTAGGGGAAGCTCCTTGGATCTTCCGGTTCCGTAGGTGATCAGGCAAAAATGTGTGCCCATTTTACAGGTGAGGAAGGTGAGGGGAGTGACCTGGCTATAAAGCCAGAGCCTGAATGCAGGACTTCCCATGCGTAGCCTGGGAATATTAGAGCCAGCATTAGGAGGCCCCCTTCGCGGGTTGTGAGAGCAGGGCCTGACCAGGAGGCCGGTGCTTGTGAGAAATGGTTATGATTAGTCTTCTATAACTGGACGGGATCTTGACACCATTCAGTACAATTGTCTCATTCTTGAGTTGAAGAAGCAGAGACCTGAGCGTGTGTATGTGTGTGTGACCTCCCTAGGCTCAGCCAACAAGTTGGTGGCCAAGCTGGAACTGTTTCTGTTTGTTTAGATTCAGCCCTCAGCTCAGCCCTGGCGGGACGGACGGCCCTGCCTGTCAGCCCGTCCTCTCCTGCCCAGTCCCCGGTGAGGGCTGCTGAGAAAGAGGCTTTTGTTTCATAAGATCCTTCTGGTTTCCTCTCAAGGTAGCTTCACCACCACCCTCACTCCATCTGCCCAGATTTGCATTTGTCCCTGTTCCAGGTTTAAAGGGCCCTGAAATCTGAAGCTTCTCCACACACATCTATTGATACTTTCTAGATACCCATGGGCAGACCAGGGGCTTTTTCATCAAGAAAGCTTGGGTTCAAATCCCTCTTCTACCATGAACTCCCTCTGTGGCTTTGGTCAAGTCACTTGTAATTTTTCAGTCTTCATCTAAAAAAGTGGAACCCAAGGGGTGGGCATCTAACCCAGCAGTTAGGAACCTGAGCTCTGGTCTCACCCCTGTGCTGATTCTCTGATGATCTTCAGTGAGTCATTTCACCTTCCTGGGTCCCAGGGTCCACATCTGTAAATGGTGCTCCTCCTGGCTTGTTGCGATGAGGAACTGTGCCAGGTTCTCCACATGCAGCATTTCATTTAATCCTGTTTGTTAGCTCTGGAAGCAGATACTGTGACTCCTGTTTTCCACGTGAGGAAACCGCTGCTCTGAGAAGTGAAATGACTTGCCCCAGGCCACTTTGCTAGCGAGTGGTGGGGCCAGAATTCAAACCAGGTCTGCGTGGCTGCAGAGCCCCAGCTCAAACCACTGCACCGCCCTGCCTCCCGGGTCCCTCGGCACCTGGCGCCCAGGGTGAGCCTGGGCGCGGGGACACAGTGGATGGGGAAGCATGTTGTAAGCTGCCGGGTGACGGGTGTTACAGCTGCCGTGGCAGTGTCCTGAGGCCCCTGCTGGCCTCTGGAGCGGGGGGGTGGGGGAGAGCAAGGTGCTCAGGCACACAGCTTCTGCTCCTGTTGTTCCAGCCTCAGCCCGGGAGGTCTTCCTGTTTGCTCGATTCTTGTGTTCTGTGTGAAGCGGAAACACCTCATCCCACCTGGAGGTTACTGTTCTGAGTGTGTGAATCTAGGGGACCTGAGGTTTCTCCTTCCAACGATTCTGCCCATTGTGTACTCGGCCAGGCCTGCCGTTGGGGCTTAAAGATGATTGAAAAAGGACTTAAATACTCTGTGAGTGAATTAGACCAGAACAGAATATTAATGCTAAAAAGGCCTTAGGGACCCCTGAGTCCAACCATGTTTATTTGACAGAGGGAGAAACTGAGGTAAGGATAGGCCAGGTTGACAGAACAACGGGTATGTCTCGTCCTGGGTGCTGGAGACCAGGGGACTGACATGAAAGGGGCACCTGAGGGGTAAGCAGAGCTCTCTCTCCCTCATCCCCCCAGATCTGGTCCACTGCCGAGTTCTGGGGATACCGCCACTCAAAGAGCTCTGGATTCCATCCACCTTGTTCCAGCTCTGCTGCCCCCACCCAGCTTGGGCCCTTGCCACATGCCCTCAGACAGCCACGGCAGCCTCCTAACTCATACGCCTAAAGCTACTCTTCTTGCCTGTTTCCAGTCCTTCTCGACCCTACAGGTCAACGATTTCCCATTGGTCTTAGACTCAGGACTCAATTCTTTTTTAATAAATTTATTTATTTATTTATTTATTGGCTGTATTGGGTCTTTGTTGCTGCACATGGGCTTTCTGTAGTTGTGGTGAGCGGGGGCTACTCTTTTTTTTTTTTTTTTGTGGCACACGGGCTTAGTTGCTCCGTGGCATGTGGGATCTTCCTGGAGCTGGGATCGAACCCGTGACCTCTGCATTGGCAGGCAGATTCTTAACCACTGCGCCACCTAGGAAGCCCCAGGGGGGCTACTCTTCATTGTGGCTTTTCTTGTTGTGGAGCGTGGGCTCTAGGCACGTGGTCTTCAGTAGTTGTGGCACACAGGCTTTGTTGCTCCACAGCATGTGGGATCTTCCTGGAGCAGGGCTTGAACCTGTGTCCCCTGCATTGGCAGGCGGATTCTCAACCACTGTGCCACCTAGGAAGCCCAGGACTCAATTCTTTACCTTGGCCTCCAAGGACGTTCACGGCCTGGCCCCTGCTGGCCGCTGCAGTTTCATATTTGTTACTTTCCCTTTTGCTCTGCGTAGTCACACGGGCCTTTCTGTGTAACAGGTTCAGCAACTTCCGAAGGTTCCTCCGAGAGTCAAATGCCAGCCTCTCAATTTCCAGCTCCATGCTGGGTCCACGAACTCAGTTCAGAGGCGCTAACACTGTTTCCTCTTTCCAGGTGCCTGACTTCTGTCCTTGCCCCCGGGGAGCTGGTGTGGTCGGAGCAGGGGTGAGTGTTACAGAGGCACAGCCTCATATTCTGTCTCTTCTGCTCGGGTTGGACACATTGGTCTTTCAGCTTTCGGGCTATTTTAATGTATTTTACTGCTGGGGAGGATGGAGGGTTTGTCTAGGCCACAGATTCCTGGTAGGTTTGGAAAAGCGGGGGCAGCACTGAGGGTGCTCTTTGGTTTGGGCTTATTTTGAGGAAGGGACTGAAGTGGGTCTTCATTAAGTGCCTCTATGTTAGGCAGTGAGCTTTGCTCAAATTGCTTAGCCATCCACCATGGCTGGGGACAGATGGCCTTGGACCTGGAAGCTGGATCTGCTGACCCGCAGCCCTTGTTTTCTTTTGCTTAACCACTCCGAGGTTGTAGACTCGATTCAGAAGAGGGTGTTTTCATTCTGGTTCTGCCACTGACTCCTGCGTGATCTTGGGCAGCCACCTCCCTCTCTGTTGGCCTCAGGGTCATATATGCATTGTTAGGGCGGGGAGTGGGGGTGGGTGGGGGTGGTGGAGGTGGGGGCCGGGGAGGTGGTGTCAGAGTAAATGAGTTGTTTTCAAACTTTCCAGCAGTGAAATCCCCATTTCAAATGAACCCCGAAGAATCTCAATGTACAAAACAGTAAAGGGATTGCAGCCGTGGTCAAAGTTGGGGTGGGCCTGGGCTCTAGCCCTCAGACGATGACACGAAACCCGCCCTGGGCTCTGTGCGAGACACTCTGCAAACCACTGGCCTGGGGCATGTCAAAGCCCCTTTCCCCCTCCTGGGTGCTGTGACTCTGGCACGATGAAAGCGTGGAGAGGGAACTAACTGAGCCAATAAAGTTATACTGATTGGGAAATTGCAAGGTAATATGCAAATGTCACTGGGGGCTTATTAGTAAGGCACAACTGCCAGGGCTGTGATGTTGTCACTCCAGAATCCTCTGGTTTTTGTTTTTGATTAGATGTGAGGCACCTCTGTACCCTAGGGGAACTCTCCTGTGCGTGCGTGCGTGCGTGCGTGCGTGTGTGTGTGTGTGTGTGTGTGTGTCTAGGGAGCAGGGGTTATGAGTGTTGAGGTGGGGCTGAGCCAGGCCAGGGAGGGTAGGATAAATGCCACACAGAGCTGGAAGCATGTTGCTCCTGGGGGTGGCAGGGACAGAGGTGGCTTTAGCTCTAGTTAAAAGGAGTGAGCTGGCTCTTTCCTGCCAGCACATGGGCCCCACGGAGATCTCTGGGCAGGAAGCACTGGGAACAAGGAATCCTCTGTCCACAGTCACAGCACAGCCAGGACAGAGGAGGTGGATTAGGAGTTCCCAGGAAGGGGCCTGCTGGGCTTTCCCTGACATTTGGGCAAAGGGGCGGGGAGAAGGGGAACGAAGCGTCTGTGTACATGGTAGGGGGGAAGGTCGAGGTTGGTTCATACATTTATTCCACAAGTTTCTTGAGCTTCCGCAAGCCCTCCAAGGAGCCACACTCAGAGGCGGGTGACTCTGTAGGGGTCAGAGCTGAGAGAGGTGAGACTCTAGATATTAACCACCATCTGTTTACTGGAGGAGACAGGAAATGTGAGAGGTGATAGCTTTTCACAGGCAGCCTGGTGCAGTGGGATCCATTTGGCCTGCAGCCCTGCATCCAACTTCTTGCTCTGTCACTGACTTGCTCTGTGGCCTCGGCCCCATCCCCTCCACTTTCTGGGCCTCCGATTCCTTTTCTGGAGAATGGGAATAGACACAGCAGCCTTGGTTACTTCTTAATGCTCTTCTGAATATCCATTAGAATAGGGTATTTCAAATCTTTTGGGGCAGAAGAATGCCAGGGTATAAGCATTTGCAGCAGAACTGCTGTGGTTGAATTGGCAGCAATTTACCCAGAATCTCGTTGCTCTCCTTACTGCCCTTTGTTCCGTGGATGTTTTTGGAGGTGTCTCTGGAGATTTCCAGGACTCCGGGAAGCAGTGTCTGAAGGCCACTGGGTCAGAATGGTTCTCGAGAACATGCTTTGCGGACTGTCCTCTGCAGCCCAGATGACAGGGATTGTGCCTGAACACACAGGAGCAGTCATAATACTGCCTCTGCCCTGCCCTGCCTATGGCCAGAACAGACTGTATCTTGGTTAGAGCCTGTATAATTGGGCCTGGTTTTTTCAGAAACAAGTGACAAAAACTCTATTCAAAGTGGCTTGAACCAGAAAAGGACTTGAGTGGATCCTGGGGCAGTTCATGGAATTGAAGGATGAGGAATCAGGTAGACTGTCCATCTCTCTCCCATCACGGCTTGTCTCTCTCTGCCCCTGTGAGGAACTGGCTGTCCACTACCCCGGCTTAGCAGCCCAAACGGAAAGCGGGAACTATTTTTCTTCTAGGACCCACATATCAACCCAAGGGTAGGACCCTGATTGGTCCAATCATTGTTGCTGGGGGATAGGGGCATTCCCTGTAGCGGCCAGGCCTGGGTCAAGTGTCTACCTGTGTAGCAAATGGAGGAGCAGAGCTCTCACCAGAGAAAGGGGGAGTGGACAGAGCCGTGCGAACATACTAGCATGTTAGTGGGATCTTGGGTTATAGGAGAATGAACAGCTTTTAGGCCTGCAAGACTCCATAACTCCCCTCTTCAGTGATGGTAATACAAACAACAATGATAACCATAGGTAATGTTTATTGAATTACTCTCCCTATGCTGAGTTTGGTCTATTGCTTTTCATGTATTATTTCATTTAATCCTCATGACAATCCTTTGGACAGGTGCTATTACTCTCCCCATTTTCTAGATGGGAAAACCAAGGCACAGCTAGTGAAGGTCACACACTGAGTAAGAGGAGAAGCTGGGGTTCAAGTGCAAGGAGTCTGGCTTCAGAGCCTACGCTCTGATCACTATGTCTGCTACCTCCCGTCAGCAGTTCAGGTGAATCCTACATCTGCTCACAGAGCTTGTGACCTGCAGAGAGAGCCCAGGCCCAGGTTCCTCTGCTCTGCTGTTGGGCAAAGCTTCCTTAGGTTGTACACAGATCCGTCTCCATAGAAATGCATTCATCCGGTGTGTGGCTGTGTGGTAGGTGTTTCAAGAGATGTAAAGAAAAATCATCCATGAACCTGCCTGAAAGGTCACCATAGCAAAATAAGTCACGTTACCGAGCTCTCGCCCTGTGCCAGGCTCTGTGCTGAGCACTTAACGTGTTTTGTCTCATTTCATTGCAGAAACAATTCTATGGAGTAGGTACTATTATTGCTCCCGTTTTCCAGAGGAACTGAGGCTCGGGGAGGAGAAGTGACTCTCCCATGGTTAGGTGGCTAATAAATGACAACGCTGGCATTGGAATTCAAGTCTGCCTGGCACTGAGCCTGTGCCAGAAACCACTGCAAGTCCCCTGTGCCCCCCAGAGGGGAAATCAATAACTGTGTGCAGGTGTGGCCGTGACACAGCCAACAGTGCAAATCACCAATAGAAAGGGAGAGGAAACTGATGCTCAGGGAAGGGGGTGCAGTCCAGGGCACGGCAGTCAACATGTGCTTCCTGGAGGAGGGGGCGTTTGGTCTAGGCCGTGGAAGGGGCTGCATTGGGACGTTCTGTTCAGGGAAGGCTCTTTCCAGGAGGAGGGAGCTGCCTGGGAAAAGGCATGGAAGGGAGAAGCAGCGGTGGTTCAGTTTGGCCAGAACTGCAGAGTTGGGGTGGAGGAGGGTAGCTAGCCACCTTTCAGGCTTCACAGAAGGGCCCCCTCCTTCCATACGGTTCTCTTCCGAGACGTGAAGAAGCTTGATCGTCTCCAGCTGCACACGGGTGCCCAGGTCCTTCACCTTTTCTCCCAGGCCCCACATTGATGGTGGACAAAGGCATCTGGACACCAACAAGTGTCAGACCTTCATTCCTGGTGGCGAATGATGGGAAAAGGGCTCCCCTGTGGTCCGTTGCCCAGGGGTCAGCCTTTCCACCAGCCGCATGAGCTCAAGGAACCAAGACTGTTTCTGAGAGCCTTGGTGAGTGGTAGGATTCCCCATCCCCTCGCCAGCCAGCATGCACCTCGCACCTACGGAGAGGCCTCGTTTCCTTTCCCCCGTCCCTTCCACACAGAGCGGATCTCATCCACCTTGTCAGGAGATGGATAACACCCTCAGGGCCTGCACTCTGTCCTGAAAGTGCCTTCAGATGTTTCCTTCAAATAACTCAGGTGGCAAATTGGGGGAAGAGGATGTTAGCACTGGGAGCCTCCAAGGTTTCAAAGGATGGGAGAACGACAGGCATATTTACTGAACTGGACTCACGGTGTGTCGGAGGCTTTATTCACCCCCCATTTTACAGAGGAGGAAAATGACACAGGTACAGTGGTCCCCTGAAAGGTGACATCATTGTCTCTTGCAGGAGGGATGGAGGTGGGGGAGATTCAACAGAAGGATGCCCACCCCACCCCGCAACAGCCTCCTCCTAGCGACTCCTCCTACAGGGGTGGCTGGGAAATGCTGACTCTGGTTCCCCTGTCGGCTCCCAGCCTCTCCCCCTTGTGGATACAGACCATTTCCCCTGCCTGAGAGCTAGAGGGGCTGTCTCAGGGGGCTGAGGATGCCGACGTCACAGATGTCATCCAGACAAGACCCCGATGTCCAGTATTCCTTTCGTGACCCCTTTTGTCTCTGGGCTCCCTGGATTTCTCTGACCATTCCTGGAGGGATCCCAGCATTTCTGTAGGGGGAAAAGAGGTGGAGAAGGGCAGGGGAATGCTTTCACTGGGGTGGGGTGTGGGGGGGTTGTTCTTCATCCCCATAGCTCTAATCACCTGGACTAGAAGCAAATCCCTTATATTTTTCCTACAAGGGCTTTTCTTTTCACCATCTCATCAGATTTTCCCCATAATCCTGAGAGGTAAGGTAGGGAGGATAGAATTAGCTCCATTTTGTGGATGGGTTAATTGAGGCTTAGAGAAGGTAAGTGACTTCTCCATGGTCACACAGCTGCGCGTGGCCGAGCAGAACGAAAAGACAGAAACCCGTGTCCGGAATCCTGATCTTTCTTCTTGTTGCCCAGTGCCGATGGCTATAAGGACAGCCTCTGGGACTCCCTTTTGGTCGAGCCCCATATGTGGGGGTCATGTCTCCAGCTCATACTTTCCCAAGCTGCCTAAGGCCTGCAGAATAAAGCTTCATCACCAGTTCTCAATCTGAGCGTTCCCTAACCCAGCTCGAGCCTACTGCTCTTGCCAATCTCAGCTGACATAAGAGGTTGGCCTTTTTCTTCCAACACAGTGGACGAGATTAGCCATTTGTTGGGGACGGTCCCTCTGTGGGATGTTGGAGACACATGTTTCAGCCTGCTGCCCAGGGAGCAGATGGGGAAACTGAGGCTGGAGCGGCACAATTGTTGCATTCAGGGCAGCTAGAGAGGCAAGGCTGGGAAAAGGCTTGGGCTTGGGCTGGCCTGACATGGTGGACCCCTTTCCCAGAAGATCCACAACTTTGTTTCACTAAGTGGAACACAGTGTCCACTGAGTGTTTACATTGTGCTCCACTTCTGCCCCAGAGAAATTCTTCCTAGGGGCACTCTGGCCTTTCCCAGAAAATTGGCCTCTGGGCCAAACCAGGCAGGAGCCCTGCGTTGGGGGCTGCAGCTCAGCGCTTGCTAAGAATAACTGGGATTCTGGAGTTAGTGGTGATGGTTGCACAACTGTGAATATAGTGTGGGCATGTTCTTTACCTCCAGCACTCCCTGGACTGGGGGCAGCAGGAAGCACAGGCGCCGAGACCGGCCTCCCGGGCTTTATGTGGGCCTGGGGCAGCCGTGTCGGCCTCTAGAACTCATTGCTGACCAAGCTAGTTGCCCCATTTGTCAGTCGGGAACTAAGACTCAGACGAGGGAAGTAATTGGCATCAGTTGCTGGCCCCGGATGCAGTGGGGGTGGGGCAGCTCGCGGTGGGGTGGGAGGGGGGCAGCGTTATAAAACCAGAAGAGTGGACACTGCTTTCTTTACGTGTATGTCTCACGTATGAAGAGAGGTCTCAGGAAAGGTCTGAATGAATGACCTGGGCAAGTCCCTTTCCCTCTCTGGACCGCAGTATCCCCCTCTAGATCCACTCTCCACAGTCCTCTACGATCAGGGAGTTGAGATACATGGCTGCCAAGTTTTCCCGGGGGTCAGTGCCTCATTTGTCAAACAGGGATGACAAAATCAGCTAGTCCTACCCATCTCAAGGATTACTGCTGCAAGGGTCAGAGAAGTGACCATGTTGCTTTGGGGCACGTCAGGCTTTGGCAAACGGGGAGTTGCTTTAGCAAGGTGACATGCTCCCGTGGGGCAGTGGATGAGCTGGAGCTCCAGATTCAGACAGACTTGGGTGTACTCTCTCCCTACTCCACCACCTACTGTATGAATTCGAATGGGATACTTCATTTCTCTATGCCTCAGTTTTATCATCTGTAAAATGGACACAATAATAGTTCTTCCTTCAGAGGTTATGGAGCCCAAATGAGAGAAGGCAGGTGACGTGTCTGGACACATTCAAGTGTTGAGTAGCTGATAGATTTTACTGTGGTTTTGGTGGCCGTAATGAAGATCATTGACCTTTAGAGACTGGGATTCTCTGGGGGCCAGCTAGGCTAGCGATGGCAACGTTATTGTTGTGAATATTCTCTGTATCTCTTTGGCACTTTGCAGTTTACAAAGCATGTTCACACCCATCACTTTCAGCGCGTTCCTTAAGGGAGGCAAGAAGGTGTCATCATCTCCATTTTATAAATGCGGTTGTGAGACTTAGGAGAAGTGACTCGCCCCCGATTTCAGCTCAGGTCTTCACATTTTGGGAGCTCAACTCCTGGCCAGAGGTGCTCTGGGGGTCAGCCTCTTGGTCTGGCAGCACTGACAGGGAGGTGGGGGGGCGATTATTAATGACCCTGATTTTCACGCCGTAGGAGGGAGGGAGATAGTGGCTGCGTTAAACGACAGAGTGGCTGGCTTGGTGGCCTTGCCAAGTCACAGAAACACACACACTGGTCTTTTTTTCTGGCCGAGCCACATGGCGGGATCTTAGTTCTCCGACCAAGGATCAAACCTGTGCCGCCTGTAGTGGAAGTGTGGAGTCTTAACCGCTGGACCGCCAGGGAAGCCCCCCACACAGGTCTTAAAGTCCATACTTTCAAGGTGATTGGGGGCAACTTGTGTCTCCTTTTGGGGCCCAGGATTTCTGAAGCTCTGGGCCGTGTCCCTGCTTGTTCAGTGCAGCCTGCCTGGGTCCTGAGCCCCTCCCCTTTCTCTCTTCTGTTTCCTGCTCCCCCCACCCCTGCCTAGAAGTGGATTTTGCCTCCAGTTAGTCCTGCATTGAGTCTTGACTCAGTCAACCAGTTTGCACTGAGTTCCTGCCGTATACCAGGCACTGACCCACGTGCTAGGACACAGAGGTGGACAGAGCAGGTGTACATGTGATCCGTATTGAACGGCAGAACTTCGTACCAGTCTCTGGCAGTTTCCAAGCAGTGGAGAGGAAGGTGTCTCTCCGCTCCTCCATGGGATGCGTGATTTCAAATTTGGGGAAACGAATGTGCTATGGGAGGCAGCACGTGCTGGAAGCCTGGGCTGGGGGTCAGGCCTGGGCAGTGCTTCCACCTCTGCCGTGGCCTTGCTGTGTGATCTTGGGCCAGTCCCTGCCTCGCTCCGGGCCTCCTCCTCCCCGGTTACCAAGGGAGGGGATTGGTTGAGATATGAGAACCGTCCCTGACGTTCGTGGGGCACCTGCCTGGCCCATGTGTCCCAGGCTCACAAAAGGCCAGACTGATGCCAGAGTTCCTTCCTGCCAAGCCGTTGGCTTCTGGGTCTTGCAGGCCTAGGTAGCACTTGGGAAAAGTTGATAAAATCACCAGCCCCCCCCCACAGTCTGGCCTGTGTCCCCGGCTGACAGAACAGGTTGCAGCAGGGCAGCTCCTGACACAGAAGCCAGCCCTGTCCATCGGGGGCCCTGCACACCGGCGGGGGTAGCGTCTTATGCTTTCCTTTGAGCAGGAGGTGGTGAGAGGTGCGGTGGAGGTGGGGTGAGGGCAACACTTCAAGGCTCCCTGAAACTGTGGAGTTGACTGGCGCCCCCACGGGAAGGGCGGTGAGACTGAAGACGGAGAGGACAGGTGTTCTCAACTCCACACGGAGTGTCGCGGGTCGCAAAGCTACAGAGATACCTAGGAATGCCCAGCTCCTGGCCCCTCCCCCGGCCGTCGCATCCTGTGCTCAGCTGTGTCCTGGGTCTTGGTCACTGGGGTGGGGGGAGGGCAAGAGGTAGAGCATGTGCGTCCCCATCGAGGCAGAGAGCGTGGCGGGACTTCATCCTGGTGGCTGTGGTTGGGAGGGGAGACGTGTTTGTGTGTCATTTTTGTCACCTTTCCCTGCCTCCTGTCATGTTTCCCAGGTAAGTTCCTGGCTCTCTTGCCCTGGTGGCACTGACAGCTGACATGCTGAGTGTCCAGAGGGGGAGGGGAAGCACAGGGCCGGCCTTTGTGCCAGATGGGGACAGGAGGCTGGTGAGTCCCAGCTGTGCCTGATGCCAGGTGACGGACCAGTTCAGCCCTGAGCACCCACCCTGGCCCTGGGGCAGTGCCCACGCAGCCTGGCTGGCAGGCCAAGGAGGGGCCTGTGTGTGTCCTTCTTGCCCCTTAGCTCTTGGCGTCCACAGCCTCCTCATGCCCTGTAGCTCTGGGCTCTGCTCCTTGGCCCGGGCCCAGGCACTGGTTTGGCAGGTTTTGCCACACCCATGAGCAGTGGGAGGGCCCGAGGAGGCAGTGCTGCCCTGTCCTTGCCTCCCTCCCCACCCCCAAGGCCAGCCTCGCCTCTGCCCCCTTTGCCATCTTTCCCAGCAGAGGCTGCGCGGGGAGCCGGAAAGCGGAAGCTGTTCGGTCGGACTCCTAGTCCTGGCCCCGTTGCATACTCAGCGTGTGACCGTGGGCACGTCCCTTTCCCTTCCTGGACCTCGGTGTCTTCATCTGTACGACAGGGTTTTCAGCTCAGTCATCCTCAAAGAGCCACCTACTATGATTCGAGTTCGAGCTCTGTGATGTTCTTTCCATCCTTAGGCAGGTCGTAGCACACTGAGTGTCTCAGGTTCTGAGTGGGTAGAATGAGGGCCACAACTCTTCTCGTTTCCTGGGGATGGGGATAGGATCCGCGAATATCCTAGCAAGCAGCCTGTCTCCATCAGGAGTGTTTTCTTTCTGAGAATTCCCTGGTGGTCCAGTGGTTAAGACCCGTGCTTCCACTTCAGGGGACATGGGTTCGATCCCTGGCTGGGGAACTAAGATCCTGCAAGCCACGGGGCGTGGCCAAACAAAACAAACAAAAAGAAGTGTTTTCTTTCTATAGTCTGGCTTATGTGGCTCAAGCAGGAGAGAGTGTACCGAGAGGGAGGGCTTATTCCAGCACACCTGTCCCCCATCCTGGGCCCATAATTGCCTGAGAACCAGGCTTTCAGAGCGTCTCCATGCAGAGGTGGGGGGAGAACCCAGGGGGAAGGCCTTAGCACTTACTGCCTCGTCCTCCTGACTTTCACATCAACCCGGGGTCCAGCTCAGGGGAAAGAGGGAAGGCAGGAAAGTTCCACCATTACTGCAGCCCCGCTGTGTGACACTGGGTACTTGGCATCCTCTCGCTGGTCCACATCTAACAGTAAAGCGTATACAGATCGTTATGTCCTCAGAAGATTCAAATTATGACAGTGTGTAGGTCAGAAGAAGGAATAGAGTTAAAGAGGACATTTGCAGCATGGGAAGGGAGTAGAGAGAGAGAAGGAGAAGAAGGTTAACATTGACAGTGCCAGTTACTTTGCATACCTTACATATATTAATGTGTATTCTCAAGTCTCCTTTCCAAATGGCAGGTC
This sequence comes from Hippopotamus amphibius kiboko, assembly GCF_030028045.1. Taxonomy (NCBI): domain Eukaryota; kingdom Metazoa; phylum Chordata; class Mammalia; order Artiodactyla; family Hippopotamidae; genus Hippopotamus; species Hippopotamus amphibius. The sequence goes on along the minus strand of NC_080197.1, from coordinate 23,997,341 downwards.
TTTGTAAAACACAAATCAGACCATGTCGCCCAGTGTCTTTCCTCTGCTTCTAGAATAAACTCTGAACTCTTTACCATGGCTTCAGGGCCCGGAATGCGCCAGTCTCTGCCCCCCACCTCCACTCATGGATCTCCTCATTGGTCCTTTACGTCTCTCTGTTGATTTAACAAATTCTTCCCTACCTCAGGATCTTTATGTGTGCTGTTCCTTCTGCTCTGAATTCTCTTTCCCTGGCTCTTTGCAGTCTGGGATGCGTCTTATCCTTTACAACTCAGCTTAGTTAGACACCTCTCTCCCCGGCCCCACTGCTGTGCTCTCTGCCTCCACCTGTCGATTCCCCACAGTGCTCATCACGATTTGTAACCATTTGTCTTTCATTTTATTTTTTAAATATTTATTTATTTTATTTTATTTTTTGGCTGCGTTGTGTCTTCGTTGCTGCGCTTGGGCTTTCTCTAGGTGCGTAGATTGGGGGCTACCCTTCGTTTCGGTGTGCAGGCTTCGTATTGTGGTGGCTTCTCTTGTTGCAGAGCACGGGCTCTAGGCGCACAGACTTCAGTAGTTGTGGCACACGGGCTCAGTAGCTGTGGCTCGTGGGCTATGGAGCGCAGGCTCAGTAGTTGTGGCCTTAGTTGCTCCGAGGCATGTGGGATCTTCCCAGACCAGGGCTTCAGCCTGTATCCCCTACATTGGCAAGTGGATTCTTAACCACTGCACCACCAAGGAAGTCCTGTCTTTTATTTATTTATTTATTTATTTATTTATTTATTTATTTATTTATTTATGAACTTTTATTGAGATACAGTTAACAGACAATAAACAGCATATATTTAGAGTGTACAATTTGGTATCCCAATCTCCCAATTCATTCCCCCCCAACCCTCCCCGCTTTCCCCACTTGGTGTCCATGTGTTTGTTCTCTACATCTATGTCTCTGTTTCTGCCTTGCATTTCCTCTTTCATAGTTGTTAGCATTTGCCTGATGGATTGAGGTGCTCCTATATTGCGTGCATAGATATTTATAATTGCTATCTCTTCTTGGATGGATCCCTTGATCTTTATGTAATGTCCTTTCTTGTTTCTTGTAGCATTTTTTATTTTAAAGTCTATTTTATCTGATATGAGTATTGCTACTCCAGCTTTCTTTTGATTTTCACTTGCATGGAATATATTTTTCCATCCCCTCACTTTCCGTCTGTATGTGTCCCTAGGTCTGAAGTGGGTCTCTTGTAGACAGCATATATATGGATCTTGTTTTTGTATCCATTCAGCCAGTCTGTGTCTTTTAGTTGGTGCATTTAGTCCATTTACATTCAAGGTTGGTGCTATACAGTAGGTCCTTGTTGGTTATCCATTTTAAATATAGCAGTGTGTACATGTCAATCCCAAACTCCCTAACTATCAATAATAATTTATTGTGGCTAGAACACTCACGCGTGGGGGCAGGGGAGGCAATGGGAAATTAAGATTGAAAAGATGAGCTGCTACCAGATGCTGGTGGTCCCTTGATGCGAGGTCAAAGAGCTTAGACTTCCTGAAAGCCATTGCTGGGAGTCACTGCTGGGCCATTGCTTGTAACTGCAGCACCCTACTTGAGGGGGTGGGGGGAGGGGGCTCAGACTCTTTGTGTACTTGAAGGGGTCCGTGCTGTGTGGCTGGGAGAGTGCAGGGTTGGAGGCAAACTCAGAGAGGAACAGGCTGGGCCCTCTCTGGAGGCACTCTGAAGCAGGCTATTCCCAAAGGCCCAGAAAGAAGGGGTGCTCCTGGGAACAATCTCCATGTCTCCACAGCACTGTTCCCAGGGGGCCCCCTAAGAGTCCGATGCTTGGATTTCTATTCTGGCTCCTCCCCTTATCAACCACGTGACTTCCGCCAGGTTCATTCACGTCTCTGATCCTGTTTCTTCATCTGTAAACAGGCTGCGTTAAGTACCTGCCTCCCAGGGTCTTGGTGAGGATAAAAGAAGTAGTGCCTGCAAAAGGCTTAGCAGGGAGGCTGGTGCACACGGAACACTCAGTAAAGGTGAGCTCTTATCTCCATCCAGCGTTGGGGGGTTCAGAAAGGGCATTCCAGGCAGAAGGAACCGCCAGTGCAAACAGAAAGGCGCAGAGGCATGAAACAGGAGGATGCGTTGGAAGAGGGAGAAGCTTGCTGTGCGTGTTGGGGATGACAAGAAAAGTAGACCACAGGCAGGCCCAGATCCTGCAGCACCGGCTGCAGTACTGGGTCAGGAGCTGGAGCTTGTCTGGAGGGCGATGAGGGCCACTTCAGGGTGTTAAGCTGGGAATGATGTGATCTGATTTCTGGCGACAGGAGGATGGGTTAGAGGGGCAAGGCTGAGGCCTGGAGGCCAGTGGGCAAGCTGTTGGCGTGGCCCTAGTGAGAGGTGATGGGCCTACGCTTGGGCACGTGGAAGGACAGGAGGGAACAGATGAGAGGGTGGGTGATGAGGGAGAGCGGGCAGAGCATGGGGCCTGATGGGTGTGGGGCTGCGGTGGGGAGAGCAGCCGTGTTCTGGATGGCTGCAGGGTTGCTTTCCTTTTCTTTTCTTTCCTTTTTTTTTTGGCCCAGCTGCTCAGCTTGTGGGATCTGAGTTCCCTGACCAGGGATGGAACCAGGGCCCGCTGCAGTGAAAGTGCAGAGTCCTAACCGCTGGACCGCCAGGGAAGTCCAGGTGCCTGAGGGACCGTAGGGCTGAAAGCATGGCCAGTGCACGTGGGCTTGGATGTCAACAGTTTGACTTTTCTGGGAATTGAGAAGCTTCCTAAAAAACCTCTCTTTTTGTTCCGGCTCTCGGTGTGGAAAATCTTTCTAAAATCTCTGAGTGACTGACTCCTCCCTGAGTGACAGGAGAGCCTTCTGTGGGGATACTGTGCACCACCTCATTCCTGCTGGGCTAGGGACTGGGCAGGGGAGAGGGTGCTGGCTTGGCCTCTAGGTGGCTAAAGCTGGGGGGTTTATTTGGAAGCTGTTTTTCCGAGCCCATCCGTTTTCTTGTGATTTTCTTCCTTCTTCTCAAAGTGTATACAAAGAGGCAATTCCCGTGAGTGGAATGTTTTATGTATTCCAAGGCTCTGGACCAGGGGCCAGGCAACCTTTCAGAAGTGGTATAAGGGGGAATTCCCCAGCAGTCCTGTGGTTAGGACTCTGTGCTTCCACTGCAGGGGCACGGGTTCGATTCCTGGTTGGGGAACTAAGATCCCCCAAACCGTGTGGTGTGGCCAAAACAAAACAAACAAAAAACCCCAAAAGTGGTGTAAGGTAAGCTTCTGCCTGTGCCCTGTCCTCTGTAATTTTTTGGTGAGTGTGGACTGGGAGCGGTTATTCCAAAGAACCATAGGTCTTAGATTGTAGACTTTACAGATGGAGAAAATGAGACCCCAAGAGGAAGGGGATGAGACTTGCTCAGGTCCAGTTGTGAATTAAGCCGAAGCTGGGCCTGGACCGGACGCTGTCCTTCCAGCTGCAGGCTCTCCTGTGGCTTGCAGCTGGCACGGCCTCTCACAGGCGTGTGGGAGTGACGAGCCGACAAGCATCCACACAGGCCCCCCCCCCCCCCAACTCAGGGCCACACACCTGGGGAGAGAGGACCCTCGCAGACAGGGCAGGACTTAGCTATTGCCCTAAGTCCCAAACTCAGAGGCCCATCCCTACCCCTCCTCCCGATCTGAGATGGGTCCAAAGACCTGGCTGGAGGCTGGGAGCTAAAACCAGAAGAATTGGGTTGGTTCCGTCCTTATGAGAAAAGGAGCGGGGAGCTCGGTCTGAATGGGGTGGAATCCAGCCCGCATCCTACTCCAGCTGATTGCTGTGCTGAGCCGAGGCCTTTGTCTGCGTTGCCAGGGGAACCAAAGTTTCTGCCTCCTTCTGGGGGCTGTGATTGGCCCCTGGTAGAGCTTGAGCTTTGGTGAATGGCGGGGCCTCCCTCCTGCCTACATCTTCCGTGGAGGTGAGAGACTCGAGCGAGGCTGGTGTCCCCATGGAAGCACCTCGTAGGTTTCTGTGCTCCGCTCCTTCAGCTCCAGCGGTGATGGGTCCCCTTTTAAACCAAGCAGTGTCTGCTCCAGGCTCTTCATTCTTCCAGGTCTAGGAAAACTAACCTACGCGTCAGAGGACCTGACATGGCCGCAGACTCACTCTTGGCCTTGGGCGGGTCTCTTCTCCTCCCTGGGCCTCAGTTTCCTTACCTGTAAAGACCAAGGCATTGGGTGACCTCTCTGGTCCTTCCAGCTCCGACATCCCTGACCACACAGCCCATATCTTCTCCTTTTTGACCTCCCATCCTCCCATCTTGCCTCTTGTTGAGCTCTGACCATGCTCTTTTTTGCAGGTGTCTATGTCTATGTAAGATGCAGGGCAGAATAGGGAGTTGCAACCAGCTCTTAGCATTGTTTCATTACGGTTTTTTTTCTCCCTAGGAAAGTTGTGTTCTCTGAAGCCTCTCCTAGAAGCCCCAAATCCTGTAGCCCCTCTTGTCTCACCCCTTCCACTTGGACCCAGGCTTGGGGTGAAATGCCAAGGAGTCGCTAATGATGGATGCCTACCTCTGCTCAGGGCAGGGTGGAGCCGCAGGCGGGGCAGAGTGCCCTGCGGCGGGTGGGGGTGGTTGGAAGAGCCCTGGGGCTCAGCAGTCTTGGGTTCCCGGCCTGACTCGGCTGCATGCTGGCTAGGTGACGTTGGCCGGGGTGCTCAGCTTCAGTTTCTGCATCTGTGACACAGGAATAATAATGCCACCCTTGGGGTTTTTGCAAAGGTTGAACAAGATGACATGCCCGCCATACAGGAGGCACCGAGTCCCCTTCCCTGGTCTCTCCCCTAAAAAAGGCAGGGAGCTGGGGAAAGTCCAGACTGAGGAGAGCTGGGGGTGGCAGGGCCTGTGGTGCCACGTGGCAGACTGAAGCCGCTGCTCTTTCCTGGCGGTGCCAAAAAGCAGGGAGCAAAGCGTTGCCTTGGGAGGGTGCTGTCTGAGTGGGGGAGGCTGCGTGTCAGAGCTAATGTTTGAATAACACTTTTAAGATCCTCCAGGGACCTCAAATGAGGATTTTTCAGATGAGCTGAAAATGGAGCAAAGTCATAAGGCTGCGCTCACTGGCAGGAAAGGGGGCGGCCTAATTGGTACTGGCCTTGTCTTGGCCCAGCCACGCTCATTACCACAGGCTGGCTGGGAGGGTGGCCCCTGCATCTGGGCTGGTGGGCTGCAGGAAGGAAGGTCAGTTCTCTCAGAACGAGGGTGTGATGGGTGACATCTGGTAGTGACACGGCCCTGCTTCTTGTTGACTGACTAGATTGAGGGTCAGAGGTGGCTTCTTAGGTCACTGGCCTTCAGAGCCTGGTTTAGCGTTTAACTGTGACCCAGCCGCCTCCGCCTCCGGCCTGTGGGAGCGGCAGGCTGGGCCTGGCCGCTGCCTGCCCTGGGTGTGGCGGGAGGCGGGGGTAGGGCAGTGAGGTTGATTGTGCGCTTCTTGGGGACCTTCCCTCCTCTGCTCAGGTTTGCCCCGGGGCCTGTGATGAGGTGAGTGGACAGAGGAAGGCGGTTCTCAGGAGAAGAACGCAGGCTAGTGGTGTGGCTCTGGGCCTGCTGGGCGTCTGCCTACACAAGGAGGCCCAGCAGATAAGGGACAGGTCTCAAAGAGGCTGAGCAGAGGCCCAGGGAGCTAAATGTGTGTGTGCCCCTGTGTGTGTGCTTGTGTGGAATGCGGTCCCCATGGAAACAGGTGGCAGAATTGGTGAGTGGCTATGGACTAGGAGAGCCTTGTCCTGAAGATACGAGAAAATCCTCCCTGGGCGCTTCTACCTGAGGCCTCCTCTGCTTTACTCGGGTGGCGCTGGGAGCGGGTGGCCGTGGGGCGCGCGGTGCTACTTCTCCTGGGTGCCTGGCTGGCGCTGGCGGTGCTGCTCCCAGGGACGCTGGCCACTCTGAGACTCCTCGGGGGCAGTGTGTGGGGGCCCGTGACTCATTCTTCTTGGAGCCTGGCTTGCCTTGTGAATGCTGTTGGGGCCACAGGGACAAGCGTCAGGTCACCAGCGCCTCCCAGGCCACACCGACCCCAGGGATCCCCACTGCCTTCTCTTCCCTCCGTGACACTACGCCCTTCTTTCCAGCTTCCCCCACTACCCCCCTGGCCGGCTCGCATATGCCCGTTCCCCCTCCTCTCCTTGCCTGCTCAGTGTGTGGGGTCCTCAGGGCTCCATTGCAGTTATTGTTGTTTTTTTTCCTTAATAATCCTTTTTTTTTTACATTATCAAAGTAATAACAGTACAGAGATTTTGGAACACAGGAAGAGGATAAAAATGACTCCTGAGTATTGTTGAGAGTTTGGTATATTTCCTTCCAGCTCTTTTCCTTTGCTCTTTTCTTATACAGCCATCATCCCCGCCATCTTCAGGGCCGTCTGCACGTTTCACTTAACTGTGTATGTGAAGCCATCTTCAGTGTCATTACAGAGGATTCCATTAAATACGTTTTCCTATTGATGGGCAGTCAGGTTGTTTCCAGTTTTTGCTCTTGTAGATAACGTGGCAATGAACATTGCCTAGAAGTGCTTCTTTCTATGTTTCACATGATGTCTCTTAGGCTGGGGTCCCAGAAGGGGAATTCTGGGTCAAAGGCTGTGGATGCCTTTCAGGTGCTCAGTAAATCTTGCCCAACGGCTGTGCCACTTTACAGCTCCAGCGTCCAGGGTGACGGGACAGGAACTGCTTCGGATTCCTTTTAGGTCTGAAGAGCCTGTTCGTGGTGTTCAGCCCCTCATTCACTCTAAGATGGGGGGCAGAGGAGGGCTGTGGAGTGAGGCTGCCTAGGTTCAGACCATGCCCCCCTCTCTACCTGTGTGAGTCCGTTTCCTCGGCTGTAAAATGAGCACGATGGGAGTGACCGCCTCACAAGGTCATCGTGGGGCTTTATCATCCATGTAAAGTGTGGAAGTGCACAGCCTGGCACTTGATAGATGCTGAGCCAGTGACAGTGGCTCAGAGAGGAAGTTACCTAGTGACTCAGACTGAGCTGAGACCAGCACCCAGGCTTCTGCCTTCCGGGAAGTCTCTTTCCCTGAAGCCAGCCTACCCCTGGGGATGGTCTGCTTCCTGGGGATCCGTGTCCCTACATTGGAGAATGTGGTTGAGGGGCTGAGTCCCTGGAGTGAAGCTGGAAGGTAGCTTCTCCCTTTCCTCCCTGAACCATCCCTTTTTCTGGGGTGCTGTTTCCCACAAAGGTGTCTCTCTGGCCTATTCCCTAGGGGTGATTCAGGGTATGTTCTGGCCCTAGGAATCTCCCTGGCTGGCCCTTGAGGAGAAGATTTCATCAAGGATATATTAATTAAAAAAATTTTTTTAGTTTTATTTTTCTGGCCACGCCACATGGCTTGTGGGATCTTAGTCCCCCAACCAGGGGCTGAACCTGAGCCCTCAGCAGTGAAAGTGCAGAGCCCTAACCACTGGACCGTCAGGGAATTCCCTACATTAATTTTCTATTGCCGTTATAACAAGTTGCCAGAGGCTTAGTAGCTTAAAACAACCTGAATTTATTAGCGTATAGTTCTGGAGGTCAGAAGTCTGAAAGTGGGCCATATGGAGCTAAAATCAAGGTGTTGACGGGGTTGTGTTCCTTGTAGAGGGTGCAGGAGTGAATCTGTACCTTGCCCTTTCCAGCTTCTAGAGGCCACCCACACTCCTTGGGTTGTGGCCCCCTTCTAGCAATGGCATCACGCCAGCCTCTGCTTCTGTTGTCACACCTCCTTCTCTGACACTCGCTCCATGGCTTCCCTCTTTTACTTATAAGGACCCTGTGGTTACACTGGACCCACTCGGATAATCCAAGATAACCTACCCATCCCAAAATGATTCCCCTAATCACGTGTATAAAGTCCCTTCTGCTATGCGAGGTAATATATTCACAGATTGTAGGGATTAGAATGCGGTCATCCCTGGGGGGGCCATTATTCGGCCTACCACAGTGGTCGATACTGGGGGTCTCTCTGGATGAGTGGACCCCCAGGTACTGCTCGAATTGTACCACCAACCTCCAGAGTGGAGGAAGGGTCAGGGGAACCCAGATCTAACTATGGTGTCGGTGGGGAGGGGCATTAGAGACTGTGTCACCAGATTCTCTGCGGTGGAGGGCCCCGAGGGGAGGCAGCGTACCCTGTTGTCGTGTGACAAAGGTGTTCCACAAGGCCAGCATCAGAGAATGTAGCCCCTGGCCTTCCCTGATAGGTGTGGGCCTGCTGTGAGGAACTGCCACAGGAAGCCAAGCAGCCCTGCGCTCCACTGCCGTCACTGCCATGTGTATATGTGTTTGTGTGTGTGTTCACTCATCTGCGTCTCTGCAGCAGTACTCTTGGGAGGGGCCAAGGAACAACTCTTTTAAAAGGCCCTTTCTGTTCTTGTTCTAAGCAAAATAATTACACAAGTGACTAATTTTATCCCTAATCCCGTAATTACTTTATTATGTCGCTGGTGAGAGGACTCCGAGCTGTGCCTATAGTGCCACGTTGGCTGCCGGCCCAGCTGGCCTGGCCTGCCAGCACGGAGCCCCGCCCTGCTTCTGCCCTGGGCCTACCATGAGGCCAGGGTTGCTGCTATAGTTTCATTCTGGCTGAAGCCAGCTGTACTTTGGTATTTGGGGTCTGAAAGACCATCCTCCCTTTCCCCCAAATCCACCCACAAACACGGCTGCCTGGAGAGTAAGAGCTCATGCTTAAAGAATTAAGTCTGTAGGAGTCAGGAGATCTGGGCTGTAGTTCAGCTCTTTCGTTAACTTGCTCCATGACCTTGAGCTAGTCATTTCCCTCTGGATCTCGATTTATCTGTAAAATGGGGCCCTTGCCAGCTTTAACATTCCATGACCCCATGAGGGGAGCTGGGAGACAAGAGCTTTGAGATGGAGGTGTCTTCTCGCTGCCTGTTGGCAACATGCTCCAGTCATAGCGTTAGAGATAATAGTACTAACAATAGATATCATTCATTGAGCAAGCATTGCACCAGGTTCTTAATGTTTTTCTCATTCTGTACTCAAATGACTGTGTGAGGCAGGCTTTACAGAAGAGGAAACGGAAGCAATGATTGGTAAAGGGACTCGCCCACCAGCAAGTGGCAGAACTAAGACTGTAAGCTCCACTCCTAGCTGCCACCTTCCACTGTCTTCTGATATATAAACGAATGGAGGGCCACTCAGCTGGGAAGTGGCGGAGTGGGGGTTTGAACCCAGGTCTGTCTGTCCCTAAAGTTCTTGCCTTTCCCGTAAAGCCAGCATCCCAAGATTAGTCTTATGGGGGTGACTAAACCTTTAGAAATTTGAATACGTAAGCTTAAAGGTGACACAACAAAAAAAATAAGCAAGGCAAAACAGGGAACTGCAGTAGAGCAGGGAGGCAGGTGGCTCAGGGCTGTGTTACAGCCGTGCTGCTGGCTCACATTGTGACCTTAAGCAGGTCCCCACTTATCTCCAGGCCTCAGCGTTCCCAACTGTATGACGAGGGGAGGAATGTGATGGCCTCCAAAGGCCTTCCTGGTGTTGAGGCTGTGTGATTGTAGGTCACCTGGTTCTGGAAGGTGCCGTGGGTGGGGGTCAGCCCATGGTGGAGGCCAGTGGGTAGGTGAGTTGGCAGCCCTGGTTGTTTCTATTATGTCCAGTCCCATAAGAACGGAGGCTGCTCAGATTACATCCCGCTGAGTGTCTGCGGAATCCCTTAGGCAGGCCATGGAGTCGAGAACGCAGTGGAGGAGATCATTTCCGGGATGTTTCTGCTGCTCATGCAAGGTTCCTGCCCAGCCTGGGCTCTTAGCTCTTTCCGGGGTCTGCGTCTGGCCTCTGCCTTGCTCCAAAGACTGCAGCCAGGGACAAGCAACGGCTGCAAGTCTGTATCTGGGGTCTGTGTGTGTGGGGTGGGGGGGAGCCTAGAGGCCTAAGCATAATCAGTAATAAAAGCTACTTTGTGTTTCTCAGAATTACTGCGTGCCAAGCACTTTTCTTGCATTATGACGTTTGATTCTCTTAAAACTATATGACATAAGTGCTATGGTCATTCCCACTAAACAGCTGAGGAAACGGACACTCAGAAAGTTAAGTAATTTTTCTCCATATCACACAGCTAGAGAGGGATAGAGTGGCATTTGGCATTCTGACTCCAGAACTCATGGTCTTGGCCCTTATGTCCTGGTATCCCATGGGCTGCAGGAATAAGCATGAGGTGAGGAGCCAGCTGGTTTTTAAATCCCTACTCTCTGTTTACCATCTATGTTTCCTTGGGTAAGTTACTTTTATCTGAATTTGCATTTCTTTCTCCATAAAATGGGTACATGTACACCTGCCTGCTAAGATTAAAGGTTACTGAGATGCTGCTGTAGGACAATGTCCAGCAAGTGGTAGGTGGTCCATACAGGCCTTTTACCGTTTGCCCCCCTCTGTCCTTCCCACCTCCCTCTACAGACCAGAGGCTTCTGCCACCCTGGGGTGCTCCCCACATGTAATGCATATCTCAGGGCCTTTGCACATGCTGCTCTGCTGCCTGGAGGTTGCCATCTCTACCTGTTATTCCTTCCTTCACTTCCTCTGGGCTTTGCTCCTTCCCTGTTTCTCTGAGGATTCTGGGCAGTGGTAGAGGTACGAGGCCAGATTCTTCCACAGGCTTGTGCTTCAGAGATGATCAAAATAGCCCCTTGGTGGAGACAGAATTGAGGGTAGAGAGCAGGCCCTGAGCATCCTGGAAATGCAGATCCCTGCTGAATATTCCTCCATCTATGCTCGATGGCTTTGCAAGGGTGTGCACGCAAAGTGTGTGTCTCCTCTTTGGGTCACCCCATTTCTGTGTAACGATGCTCTCACTTTTTCAGTTCTTTCTATTTCTCTAGTTTGGTCTCAGTCTTTTACTCTCTTGGTTTTCAGTCTGGCACTTTTTGTTAAACATTTTTTATTGTGGTAAAATGCTCATAACATATAATTTACCATCTTAACCGTTTTTAAGAGTCGAGTTCAGCAGTGCTGGGTACATTCACGTTGTTTTGCAGCCGTCATCACATCTCTCTCCAGAACTTTTGTCCTGCAAAACTGAAACTCTATACCCATTAAACAATAACTCTCTATTCTTCTCTCCTCCCTGGTAACCACTGTTCTACTTTTTGTCTCTCTGATTTTGACTACTGTAGATACACCATATAAGTAGAATCATACAGTATTTGTCCTTCGTGATTGGCTCATTTCCCTTGGCATAATGTCCTCAAGGTTCATCCATGTTGTAGCCTGTGTCAGAATTTCTTTCTTTTTTAAGGTCGAAATTCCATTGTATGTATACACTGCATTTTATTTACCCATTCATCTGTTGTTGGACACGTGTTGCTTCCACCTCTTGGCTATTGTGAATAATACGATGAACGTGGATGTACAAACATCTCTTTGAGGCCTCGCTTTCAATTCTTTGGGGTAAATACCCGGAAGTGGAATTGCTGGATCATGCAATTAGCACTTATTTTCAAAGCCACTGTTTATTGTGTGCTTCCTATGTGCCAGAAACTGGGTTAAGCACTTGACATGTCTTGCCTCATTGAATGCCTACATTCACTCTGTATTGTAGGGAGAATTATCCACTTTGCAGCTGAGAAAATAAAGGCTCGGAGAGGTAAAGTTGTTTGCTCGGTCTCCCAGCTAGGAAGCACTGCAGCAGGGCTTAGAGTTCTGACCTGCTGCCAGTCCTTGACCATCGTCCTGTACTGCCTCCCTGTGGCCTCTTGTTCTCCACTTGTCTGTCACACTTTCTGCCTCTGCTATGTAGTTTTCCTCTCCTTCACGCTCACATTGTCGTTCTGCTTTGTGTGTGTTCACACTCTCTGGAGACTGTGTTCGCCCTCTCTGGAAACAGAGCCACTTGAGTAAAGGCCCTCTGATTGCTAGGAAGTTTTTGTGACTTGGAAACCTACAGAGAGAGAGGCCTGTAATTTGCTTCCTAATCATCGTTCTCTGGATTTACAGCTGCCTCTCTCCCAGTGGCCGATGGGATCTCCTTCTGCATCTTGTGGCTTGTGGATCCACAGAGAGCCTGCCCAGTAGGGTCAGTTTCCCAGGGGCAGGGGTGCTGTATGCCCCAAAGGGGCAGTGTGGGAAGGGAGAGGGCCCAGCCAGTCAGACTGGGATTCTCTTGGCTCACCGGTTTCCTAGCAACAACACAGAGGCAGAAAATTTTACAGAAGGATGGAGAAGGAGAGCCTAAGATGTGGCTTCCAGTACGCTTGACTTTTCCTGACCTTCAAAACAATCAGAGCAAAATATCCCTAAGTTTGGGTGATTTTACTGATTATCGAGTCCAGCCAGACTGAAAATTTACATATTCATCAGCCATCTTTCTAGAGTCCTTTTAAAACTTTTTTGTTATGGAAAATTTCAAACACGCAGAAGGGTCCTACAGAGAATAGTATAGTGAACTTCCATGAACCCATTGCTCAGCTTTGACAATTTTCAATAAACAGTCACCGCCCATCTCTCCAACAGTGTGGAATTGAAACAGTTTATTATTCACATTCCCAGCTCAGTGCATCACGCGTAGTAGTTATTCAGTAAATAAATGCGTGCTGGATGATTTTAAATCCTTTCCCCTCTCTGGGTCTCAGTTTCCCTATCTGTATGGTAAGAGGGAGGGGCCAGATAATTTCTAAGAGATGCGATGTGGTGCGGTGGTCAAAGCATACACTTTGGTGTCAGACACACGTGTTCAAATCTTTTTCATTCCTTAGATGAGAGTCTTTAGGCAAATTACATCTCAGGTTCCTCATCTGCAAACTAGGAGTACTAGCTCCTGCTTCCCAGGGGTGGTTTTGAGCACTGAATAAAGTAGCTGTTTTGTGGCTAGTACTTATGACTGCTATTTTTAATGTTAACAGTGTGATGGGAAGATTCCATGTGTTTCAAAAATGCAAAAGTAAATTGGAATTGACTAGAATTCAAACCCTAGGATTCAGCTTCTTTTTTTGTCCCAGTCAGCAGATAGTCAGGGGCTCAAGGCAAGGACAGTGCAGCCAGAGCCAGTGCCCCAGATGTGGAGCTGGGAGCAGGCCCAGAGTGGAGGTCATGCGGGTGGATGCCATCTCCACTTCTCCCTCCGCTACCACACACGGGTGCCACAACCCCTGTGAGAGGAGCCTGCTGGCTGCCCCCTCACTCAGTGAGCCAGGCCCGAGCTGGAGAGCCTAGAGGTGGAGAGAGAGGCACCACAGGATGTCTCGTCGCTAGGATACCCAAGGAGGTGACATGGATCCTGTTGCCAGAGCTGGGAGGGAATGATGGGCTGGTGTGGAGATGCAGGGCAGTGGCCCCAGATAGGCTTTTCTGGGGTTCTGGGCAGGGGGTGGTGGTATAGCAACAGTGAGCTCAGCTGGGAGGAGGGGCTCTGTAGAATTCAGCTCCTTAGAAGTAGGCTCGGGATAACCTGTTTGGTTCTTCCATTTAACTCCTCCTATGCCGAACTCTGGCCTGCATTTGAATCCTGGTTCACTCTGTGACCTTTGGCAGATGTTGTCCTGCTATACTTGTCAGGCCTCAGTTTCCTCATCTGTACAATGGGTATAATAATGCCTGCCTCACAAACCATTGGGAGGGTTCAGTGAAATGTGTAGAATAAAGTGCTCTATAAAAAAGAAGATGAAGTGTCAATGTGATGATTCACTACCACTCTTATTATAATAATTATTATTTCTCTTACTGTTAAATGAGACACACTGTCTGGGATTGGACTCTGTCTGGGTGGGATTCATGAACAGGGGACCCTAGAGGAAGGGACTTCCGCTGTGGAGGCCTGTGTCAGGGGACTCTGGGGAATGGCTGAATGGGGCCCCCAATTAGTGAAATCCCAAGGGGCAACTGAGGAAGGCAGTGAAGTTCAAAGCCAGAGGGAGACTTGATAAGAGTGGTGGCTGAAGGGGTGGAGGCTCTACTGAGATTCCAGGAAGGGCTTTGATGGTTCAGGACAGAAGCTGTGAGTGAGGTGAGGGTAATGGACCTTTCTCATTGCTTCTCACATATAAGTAATATATGTTCACACACATACACACAGCAGAAAAAAAGCAACAAAATAAAACCAAACCCAAACAAGCACAAAAGAAATTCTTCTATCATAAAACAATCTCTGGGAACATTATTTTTTAAATATTTCCTTCCAGTTTTCTTTTTTCTGTGCATGCACACACATATTTTATAGAAATTGAGTCACATATACTTTTAAAAAACTTGTATTATGTTATGAACTTTATTACACAGAATCATATAGATCCATGACATTATATTTTAACAGCTGCCTGGTATTTCAGGATGTGTATTAGCACTATTTATATAAAATACCCACTATTTTTGGATGTTTATAATAGTTCCAGGGACTTCCCTGGTGGTCCAGTGGGTAAGACTCCCAATGCAGGGGGCCCGGGTTCGATCCCTGGTCAGGGAACTAGATCCCACCTGCCTGCCGCGACTTAAAAATCCCACATGCCGAAACAAAGACCTGGTGGCGTCAAAACAAACAAATAATTCCAATTTTCCACTTTACTCTGGTATACAAGAGCCCTGTATATAACAGACAAATGTTCTTATAGCTCCATCTTGAGTATATCCATTGGTCCATAGATAAATTCACAGAAGAGGAATTTCTGGGTTAAAAGGTGTGCACACTTTTAAGGATTATCATGCACTTTTCCAAAGTACCCTCCAGAGGGAAATTCCCTGGCAATCCAGTGGTTAGGACTTTGGGCTGTCACTGCCAGGGGCCCAGGTCCAATTCCTGCTTGAGGAACTAAAATCCCATAAGCTTCGTGGTTCAGCCAAAAAAACCCTAAAAAACAAAAATAAAAATCAAACAAACAGGACTTCCCTGGTGGCGCAGTGGTTAAGAATCCGCCTGCCAATGCAGGTGACATGGGTTCGATCCCTGGTCCCAGGAAGATCCCACATGCTGCAGAGCAACTAAGCCTGTGTGCCACAACTACTGAGCCTGCTCTCTAGAGCCCACAAGCCACAACTATTGAGCCCATGTGCCACACCTACTGAAGCCCACGTGCCTAGAGCCCATGCTCTGCCACAAGAGAAGCCTCCACAATGAGAAGCCTGCGCACGGCAATGAAGAGTAGCCCCCACTCGCTGCAACTAGAGAAAACCCGTGTGCAGCAACGAAGACCCAATGCAGCCAATAAATAAATAAGTAAATAAATATTTAAAAACAAACAAACAAACAAAAAAACCCCAAAGTGCCCTCCAGAAGGGTGAAACCAGTTGATGGCTATATTGACACTGTCCAAGTCTGCCTGGATAACTGGGTGCCTATTACCTTAATAACTAGATTGCAGTGGTGTGGGGGGTGGGTGGTTTACAGATAGGCTGGGGAGGGAAAGACACATCAACAGAAACTCCAAAAGGACTTGTGCAGAGAAAGACCCCTGGTGGCCTGGTGACGCAGGCTGGGCTGGGCTGGGCTGGGCAAGGCTGTTGGTCTGGGTCAGCTGCATTGGCTCAGGCTGGGTGTCTTACCCCTGGTGTGATCCAGGGCTCATGCTGGTGTGATCAGCATGGTCACCAATCCAAGGCATTCATTCCAGAAGCCAGTGCAGCCTCTCTGGCCGTGCTGACAGACGTGGACATTCTCATGGTGGGTAGTGATTCATCGGAGCTGGTGGTGGCAGCAGGAGCTCTGACAGAGTGGAACTGCTCTCACCCGTCCTGTCACTTGGCCTCTAAAAATAACTCTCCCCCGTTCCAAGTGACTGCACCACCAAGTGTCTGGAGGTGTGGTCCCTTGGCTGTGGCTGTGTGAGGGAAGGCATGCATGTGGCTCTGTGTGTGTGTGAGTGTGTGTGTGTGTGTGTTGGGGGTGGGGGGGTGGCATCTGGGAGCCTCTTTAGTGGTTGGCATCTGAGCCAGGGATTTGGGGTAGGGGAACAAGAGGCAGGCCAGGCTCCTCCTCTTCTACCTTCTCTTGGCTGGGGACAATCTGTCTACTCTTTGGGAAGTGCCAGAGACAGCTGGTGGGGCAGGGGTGTCTTTCAGGACTATGTGCTCACTCTCTGCTGTGTCGGAGGGGTGGGGGAGCAGGAAGGGGGTGGGAGAGACTGCCAAGGCCATATGACAAACAAAGGTTGTGGGGTAGGCTCTTGGAGGGATGCATAGCATTTAACTGACCAGCAGTTGAATCTTATGAAAGCCCATTTCACATCTCATCTTTTTGGTGAAATTTTTTTAACATAAAGTTCCTTTAAATTAGTTACAAATACAGCTGACTTCTTATTGTGATGACTAGAGACCATCTGGCCAAGGTTTCTTAACCAAGTGTCCATGGACCCAAGAGGTGAGTTATGTATGGGTTTCATGAGGTATCTTGATGCCTGAATTCATAATAAGGTTGTGTGTGTGTGTGTGTGTGTGTCTGGATGTGTGCCTATGTGCACTTTTCTAGAAAGAAGCTCTGCAGTTTTTTATTGCATTCTTGAAGGAAACCATGACCCATAAAAGGTTAAGAACCGCATGAGTTCAACCCCTTCACATTAGACATGAGGAAATTGAATCCAAAGAGGAAAATGACTGCCCGAGCTCTCACAGCCAAGATCAGAATCCAGGTTTCTTTCTTCCTTTTTTTTTTTAAATAAGATTTTAATTAATTTATTTATATATTTATTGGCTGCATTGCATCTTCATTGCTGCATGCAGACTTTCTCTAGTTTCAGTGAGTGGGGGCTACTCTTCATTGCAGCGCGCAGGCTTCTCATTGCGGTGGCTTCTCTTGTTGCGGAGCATGGGCTCTAGGCAAGTGGTCTTCGGCTCTAGGCACAGCCTTCAGTAGTTGCGATGCTAGGGCTTAGTTGTTCCACAGCATGTGGGATCTTCCCGGACCAGGGATCGAATCCGTGTCCCGTGCTTTGGCAGGTGGATTCTTAACCACTGGGCCACCAAGGAAGCCGAAGAATCCAGGTTTCTTGACACTGTCCTTCCCTGGCTGGGTCCCCAAGTTAGGATTAAGCTATGTGCAGTAGACAGGACTCAAGGTACCATTTCCTGTGCCCTTTTGGCTGGCATGGATCCAAATGAACAGGCTTGAGGCATTTGATGGCAGTGGGCAGCTGGGTGCTCTCCTCCAGACATTCCTGTTCTCAAGTGGTCTCGTAGGCGAAGACTCCTGGGGCATATCCCGACTTGCTTCCTTACAGGACATTTTAGCTCAAGACATTAAATCTGCATCTTGTGCCTTGATTCTCTCCTGGCAGAAATGCCCCCTTGACACGGGAAGTGTCCCTGCCTTCCGGGAGAAGAACTGGCACTCTGGGCTGGGAGAAAAGTGAATGGTGGGATGGGGAGTGGGCCCAGGAATATTATATGATGGACAAACAGGTAAGAGACAGATGCTGGTCCATTGTCTGTGGGAGGAATTCAACTTTGTACCATAGGAGTTTAGAAGTGGTCTGTGAGGATTAAAAATAATTAACATTCATTGAACACTTACTATAGGCAGAGCATTCTTCTAAGAAAAGAACATGTATTAGCTCCTTTGGAATTAAGCACAGCTAGTAAACAGCTGAGCCAAGACATGTGCAACATGGAGCCAGGTATTCTGACTCCAGGGTGTAGAGGTATAGAGTCTGGAACCAGAGTAGACTCCTAGCCTCTATGCTGGGAGCATACATCAGCATCAGGAGAGGGCTGATAAAAGCCCAGGTTGCTGCTCTGAACCCCCAGTTTCTGACTCAGTAGATCTGGGGTGGGGCCCGACGATTTGCACACCAAAAATTTCCCGGGCGATGCTGCTGTTCCAAGGACCACACTTTGAGAACCATGGCTCTCTGCTTTCCTGTGTACTGATGGGAAGAGATGAACACAGGGAATAGACGTGGTTTGATCTCACCGGGATTATTGCAGTGCCTGCCCTCGGTCCAGGCTTCTTTTACCTCTGGGTATCCACCCTTTACCAGGGACAAATTTATCTTCCTAAAGCCCAGCTCTGATCATGTCACACCTCTGTTTAGTCTTCTGGGTTCTCTGCTGTGTGTACCAGCGCTGTCCAATAGAACTGTCTTCGGTGCTGGAGATATTCTACACCTTCACTGTCCAATATGGTAACCACCAACCACACATGGCTATGAATTTTACACTTTTTCCCATTTTAGTTAATTTAAATTTAAATAGTCACATGTGGCGGTTCTAGTTGCCAGACAATCCAGGAAACCCCTTGATATGCCATTTGAGGCTCCCATTGGCACTGTGTGCCTTTCCAGCCCAGCCTCAACCCTTAGCATCCTTGGTTCCAGGTCATTCAGCGCCAGTTTCCTGGGAATTCCCTGGCAGTCCAGTGGTTAGGACTCAGTGCTTTCACCGCTGGGGCTTGAGTTCAATCCCTGGTTAGGGAACTAAGATCCCTCAAGCTGCGAGGTACAGCCAAAAAACAAGAAACAAACAAACAAACAAAAAAAGCAAAAAAAAAAAAAAACCAAGAAAGAAAGAAAAAGAAAAAAGGCCAGTTTCCTCAGTCTACCCTGTACTTTTCAACCCTCTGCCTCATTTTATGCTATCTTCTCCATCTAGACTGTCCTTCTGCCCTGCCTTTAATGCTAACTCTGCCTTGAAACTTTCTTTGACACCTACTCCTCTCTCATCTCTTTCTCCTCTGAACTCCCAAAACATTTTTTCCCTTTCTGACATCCTTTAGTATTTTAATCTTCTATTGCAGTTTGCTAATACTGGTGTTTCCTCTTTCCCTAAACTTTCAGCTTCCTGAGGCTGTGACTGTGTTTTCTAGCGAGTCTGCGCCCCCAGCACAGTTCCCTCCAGGCACACGGAGGCGCTCAATAAATCCTGCAAACATTTGCCCTAGTGCCGTGGGGAAACAGAGATGGATAACGTTCCCTTCCTGTCTTCAAGCTGCTATAGGCTCTCACGAGAGTCTGACTTGTGCCCAGAGAACCACTGAAGCCAGTGGTTATTTTGGGCAGGAAGATAAAAGCCACAGAGGACCCAGTTGGCCAGGAGAGTCCGGCAAGAGCCGCCCAAGCAGAAGGCAGTGTTTACACACACAGACGGCTTCTCTGCCCAGCCTGGCCTGGTGCGAGGAGACGGGAACATGCAGATGTGGCTGCCTGGCCAGCTCATGAAGTTGGGGATTAACAGTGATGCAGCGGCTGGTCTGGCCCTCTGGGGCAGATGGGTGGAGGAGGTGAGGGTGGCAAAAGCTGCAGAGCAGTGCCAGCTTCTGGAAGTCGAGTATTGGCTAGGTGGCACCTGGGCTGGGAATGTATGTGCAAGAAAATGTTTGTGGTCCGAGCAGTGGAGAGACAGCAGGTGAAATTTTGGTGGGTCTGGCTTGGGGGGGTGGGGATATGAGTTCTTCAGAACAATCCCTGTTGAAATGGAGAGATGGTTGAAAGAAAAACAAACAAACAAACCCAGCTTTCTAGCTTCAGACTCTAATACTAAGAGTATTTCACATCCCAAAAATCTCTAGCGTGGATTCATCTCTGGGACAAAAACATTAAAAAAACTTTATTGACATTATAATATAAATGCAGAAAAGGACACAGATCATACGTTTACACATATTTATGTAATTACCCCCCAGACAAGAAGTAAAATATAGCCAGTATCTCTACAGTAAATTTGTGTTAAATGAAATGTATGCAGTATTAATGGTGGACAAACGGGCTCTGGAGTCAGGCACGCCTGGGATGGAATCCTGGCCCCCTACCTACTAACAGTGTGACCTTGGACTAGTGGCTTATCTGCTCTGAGCTTCAGTTTCCTCCCCTGTAAAGTCAAGGTGGACTATATCATCTCTGTCTTACAGAGAAGTAAGAAATTAAAACCTGAAAATGTACGCATGTTGTTAGGTACAGTGCCAGCACGTAGTGGGGTCTCAAACGCTCTCCGCAATGATGATGTTGATTGATCGTCTCTCTGCAGCATCTGCTGGCACAGGGGACCACAGACACACACACGCCTTTCTCCTGTTGCCTCTCACTGCTCCCAGCCTCAGTGTGATACTCTCCAAGGTCTCTTCTGACCGCAAGGAATCTGTGATGCTGCGATGATGCAAACCTCAGCTGACACTTCAGGCACCTGATGGGAAGCTGGGTGGATGTCTGAATCCAGTGGGAACGTGGCAAAATCTTTTATGTTCAGGCCCCAGGAGTAGGGCTTCCAGACATCCTACGGGAGGACTGATTTCCCAGGGGCAGCAGGAGCGTGGAGATCCATTAAGGAATGTAGCCGAGGTGGAGTCTGGGTCCGCAGAACTCAGCGACGGCAGGGTCCTGGCATCCTGGGTGAACTCCTGACTCCGGCTTGCTCCCTGGCCTCTGGCTCTGGGAGTGCAGATGTGTCCCAGGGGACACACACCATGCACATATTTTGAGCTGAGCACTGAGGGGGGGCCCAGCTCAATTCACACATCCCAGGGCTGGAGGGCGGAGTGCAGGAGGGAGGGGAGAGGCTAAGAGGTTTCTTCTAGCTGGGAGGGGTTGTTGTAAAGAGGAGGGGATCAGGAAGGACTTCCTGGAGGATGGCTGAAAGAATGACTGTGGGAAAGCGAAAGAGGGTCTCCCAGGGAGAGAAAAGAACACGTGCACAAGCACAGAGGTTGGCTCACTCGTCCGGCTGTGCCCCGCGGGCCCAGAACCATTCAGTTTGACAGAACTCCCCCCACGGATCCTGAGGATGAGGCTGAAGAGGTAGGTGAGACCAGGCTGTGAAAGGTCTGCAGAGTCAGGCCGAGGGGGTGGAGTTGCTTCATCAGAGAGTGCGTGGCCACTGAAGGTTCTTCCTGGGACGGAGCAGAGCGGGACCAGCTCCTCAAGACATGCACAGTCATCCTGACCCACATTGTTTTTTGGCCAAAGATAGTGGCCGAGCATCCAAGCCGCTAGAGTGGGCTGTGAGAGCCTCTGGGATGCGCAGACCTGTGCAGGGGGCTGGCTGTGGGGGCGGGGCAAGGAGAGGGGGAGGGGAGGAGCAAGGGAAAGGAAGGGACAGGCATAGTTCCCGCCTTTGACAAACTGCAGTCTGAGTGGAGGGGTCAGAGAACCTCATCACAACTGAACCCCAAATTCAGAGGTAGAGACAAGAGATGTGTGGTCCAGCAGGCTAGAGGAGGGGCAGGCTGGATGGCAGAGGCAGGGAGGGTGAACTTCCAGGAGGAGAGGTGACCTTTGGAGACTTTGGAGGGACTGAGGGTACCGCAGGGGCCTGCCTAGCCCTTCCGTGGGTATTCTTTCATGTCTTAGGAGTTTGAAGAGGTGGTACTGATATTACCCTCATTATACAGAGGTGCGAACTGAGGCTCAGAGAGGTTTAGGCCCTGCCCAAGGTCACACAGCTCCTGTACTATTAATGCATGTCCCCTGTCCCTGCCCCTGGCCCACCCCCTCCCCGGAGGTAAGCATCGCCCCCAGGCTCTTCCCCAGCACCACACTAAGGATGGAAAAGTGCTTTGCACTATGTGGCCCTCTGTGCGGCTTCATCCTGTTCCACGCCAGAATAGGACCTAATGCAGGAGTGTGCGGTTCCCACGGTCTGGGCTGGAAGCTTCGAGGGGACAGCGAGGTCCCGAGGGCTGTAGTGCTTCGGGAGGCTTCTTGGAGGAGACTGAAGGAGATGAGGTGGGGCAGCTGGAGAGGGGAGGTGCCTGCCAGGTGGGCATTGCTGCCCACCCCCCGGTCTGCTCCCCACACCCGGACATAGCTGCCCTGCAGTGCCTTCCAGCAAGCACCAAGGATCAGTGAGAACTGCCTTGTCAGGCAGAACTTCCCAGGCCTGTAGATCACGCTGCTCTGGAAAGTTTGGCTCTGGTAACTTCCTCCACAAGCTGGCTTAGCTCTCAGCTGCCTGGGGCTGCAGCTCAGCCCACTCAGGCCCTGCCAGAGGAGCCAGAGGCCCTGCAGCAAATTTGCCCTGGCATACCTTCCTCCCCATGACCTTGCCTTTAATTCAGTTCAGTTTAGGTGTCTCCTCCTGCAGGAACCCTTTTCTGAGCCCCATGGGCTGGACTAGGACCTCAGAGAATCTAAATTTGTGCTGACCAGAAGAAATATGTGAGCCACGCACGCGAGCCACATATGTGATTTTAAATTTTCCAGTAGCCACATGGAAAAAAAATAAAGCTAAAAGAAACAGGTAAAATTATTCTAATGATATATATCTTTTTCATGTTTTGTTTGTTTTTAATTTTTTATTTCTTTTAAATTTATTTATTGGCTGCGTTGGGTCTTTGTTGCTGTGCCCTGGCTTTCTCTAGCTGCGGCAAGTGGGGGAGCTATTCTTCATTGAGGTGCACGGGCTTCTCATTGCAGTGGCTTCTCTTGTTGTGGAACATGGGCTCTAGGCATGTGGGCTTCAGTAGTTGAGGCACATGGGCTCAGTAGTTGTGACTCTAGGGCTCTAGAGCGCAGGCTCAGTAGTTGTGGTGCACAGGCTTAGTTGCTCCACGGCATGTTGGATCTTCCCAGACCAGGGCTTGAACCCGTGTCCCCTGCATTGGCAAGCAGATTCTTAATCACTGCACCACCAGGGAAATCCTATATATATTTTAAAAGAGGGACTTTTAATTTGATTTTTAATTAATTAATTTATTTAGGCTGTGCTGGGTCTTTATTGCTGCGTGCGGGCTTTCTCTAGTTGTGGCGAGTGAGGGTTACTCTTCATTGCAGTGTGCTGCCTTCTCAGTGTTTCAGATCACAAACTCTAGGCATGAGGGCTCCGTAGTTGTGACTCGTGGGCTTAGTTGCTCTGCAGCATGTGGGATCTTCCCAGCCCAGGGCTTGAACCTGTGTCCCCTGCATTGGCAGGCGGATTCTTAACCAATGCGCCACGAGGGAAGTCCCTCAAATGATATATTTTATTTAACCTAATACATCCAAAATATTATACTTGCAATGCAAAGGTTATTAAGGAGATACAGTACATTTCTTTCATTAAATCTTCAAAATCTAGGGACTTCCCTGGTGGTCCAGTGGTTAGGTCTCTGCGCTTCCACTGCAGGGGGTGTGGGTTCAATCCCTGGTCAGGGAACTAGGATCCCACACGCTACGCAGTGCAGCCTAAAAAAAAAAAAGAAGAAATAAAAGAAAAAGAAAAAAAATTTATAAATAAATCTTCAAAAGCTAGTGTGAACTTTATACTTACAGTGCATCTCAACGTCCACGAGCCACATTTCAAGTACTCAGATGCCATGTGTGAGCAGTGGCTATCTAACGGGTCAGCAGAGCCCTACAGGCAGGGACAAAAGCATACGGGCTGGAGCTCAGCACTTGGCATCAGACAGATCTGGCAGTCACATCCTGGCCCTGCCGTTTATTAGCTGGGTGAACTTTGGGAAGTCATTAACCCCAAGCCTTAGTGACTCCAGCTATGCAAGGAGTTAATAGTTTCGATGCCTGAGAATTGTTGTAAGGATTAAACAAATGTGTGACTGGTGCCAGGCACAGAGCGAATACTGAGAAAGTGGTGGTGATTCACTTTACAGTACCCTCTGATGTGCGGGTTTGTGTGCCATTGTCTGGCATTGCACTTAACCTGAATTCAAGGACAGAGGCTACCCAATTCCTCTTGTCTTCCCCAGGCTCAGCGTGCAGATCACCGCTCGCTGAATGAAAGAGTAAATCCTTGTACCAGGAATGCTCGCCACCCCACCCTGCCCACCCAGGTGGCTGGGAGTCAGGAGACCATTGACTACCTGGCAAGGTGCTGCTTTGCTCTGGGTCTTGGTTTTCTCATTCGAAAAATAAAAGGGATGGGGTGGGAGGGGCCCTGCCTGAGTATTTTGTTTGGTATCTGCCCCACCAGTAGCCTTGGGGGACTGTAGCGGACACCACGTGTTTTGCCTTCCCAGCCAAGGGAGCGAATCACTTTCATCCTATTCCTGGCTTTCCTGTATCCTAGCACTTTTCCACCATCAAGTACCCTTCAGTAAAAATTTAAGAAGAAAGACTTTCTCCTACCTCCCAGGCAGACCAGAGAGGGGTTGAGGGTTCCTGTCCCTTCTCCTCTGCCAGCATCTGCTAACCTGTCACAACAACTCAGCAACAGAAGTATCGCAAGAAGAATTTCTCCCATTTTGTAGGTGAGAAAACTGAGGCTCAGAGAGGTCAAATCATCTACCCAAGTAACACAGAAAGAAGTGGTAGAGCCAGGGCTGGAAGTGGAATTCAGGAGAGCCCCTCTTTATTGGTGTTGGGGGGGGGACTCCTTTTCCTCCATCTGGGCTCCTAGCATTTCTCCACAGGGGCTTTCATGAGATGTGGTTCTGGGTTGGGTCCTGGTCCTGTGCCTCAGTTTCCCTGCCCTGGGAGTGAAGGTAGCAAAGTAACTGGGATAGTGATTTCAACTGATGTCTATAGGGGTCCATGTGTTCTTCAGAGAGTGCCCCCATCCCACCTCAATCAAACTTCTCTGGAAAAGGTTATTGTGGGGTGAAGCGGAAAGTGTCTGGTCCAGAGAGCCAGTGTTTCTGTCTCATTGTGACTTTGGACAAGTCCCTCTCTGCCCTGGGCCTCAGACTGCCTATTTATAAAATGGGAGTGGTAATAGTATGTCACAAGATGTGAAGATGCATGAAAATACTTTGCAAACTGTAATGTGCTAATAGAAATGTTAGTCAATGATACTAACAGAAAGAGAAATCATGATAACAGTAGAAGGAGTCCAATTTTCTGTGTGGTCCCACTGACCTGAAGGGAATTGAGCCCTTTGGGTATAAATCCAGAATGATGTCTGGGAATGTTCTGCCTTGGTCTTTGGAATGTAGCCTGGATTCTTCTGGGAAAGTGAGAGGCTCCATCTAGCTGAGGAGGGTGGGAAAGTGGCCCTGCCCCAGGGGAGGGGAGCAGAAGGCTTCTGCCTGGGGAAAGAAAGGAAGGGGAGGAGGGTTAGTTGAACTAGGAGGAACAGGAGGGCTCTGCAGGAGCCCAAGGGGTTTGGGAAGGCCAGCAAGCAGAGGAGGCTGAGAGTCCCTTTGGAATAAAAATACTTGAAGGAAGCAGGCAGTCGAAATCTCTTAGCAGATGTGTATATGAAGCATTAAGTTCATCTGGTGTAACTCCTAAGTTTTACTGGTCCTTTCACTCATTCATTTGAATAAATGTGTGGTGAATTAATTCAAGCAGAGCACCCCAGAGTGGCAGAGTGACTTGTCCAAGGCCACACCCCCGAGGGCCTGGGGAGTTCCTGGGAAGAACTGAATTTGGGAGGCTGGGGAATGAAAAATCCAAAGGCAAAGGAGAACATCTGCAGGGAAGTCTGCCCAGCAGGACTCTGGTCCTTCTGGGAATTGGCCCCGTGCTGGTTTGTCCATCTTCCTGTCTGGAGAGAGGGTGGGTCCTCTAGGACTGGGAGGAGCTGGTTTCCTCCTCTCTGTTCTCAGACCACTCCCGAGCGCCTAGTGGGCAGCAGAGAGAGTGAAGGCACCGGAAGCTGTGTCTTGGGATCTGGTGAAGGAGGCTTGATTTGGAGGTGGAGAGAAGGGATACGGTTGCCATCTTGGGTTCTCTGGGGGGAGGGGGGCGGCTAGGGAGGGAACATAGCCTCTTTGTGTGGAGACCCTGGGGTTGGGGTGGAAGGTCACCTTGATGGAGCATCCACCTTGGGAGAGGGAAGTGGAGGGAGGGAGCTGTCTGTCCCAGGAGGGTGGGAGTACAGATGGATACTGGTGAGGTGGACAATGAAGGAAATGCAGGATGCGATGGGGGTGGGGTCCCAGCTTTAGGCCTCTGTGTTTTCCAGTGTGGTGGATTCTGCAGCACCTAGAACAGTGGCTGGCACATAGTAGGTACTCAGGAATGATCTGAAGAATGAAAGAATCGGTGTGTATGCCTGGGATGGTGGCAGTGCTCGTTAGGGAGTAGACGTCATGTGGGCTGCACACGTGTGGACCCATGGGCATAAGTCTTTGGGGATCATGTTGTAGGTTACACAACCATCTTTTCCGGGTCTTCCCCACAGACTGGGACCCCTAGAGCCCGTTACATCCAACCTCTTCTTTCACTGTTGGCAAAGTGAGGCCCAGAGCAGGAGAGCAATGTGCCCAAAGGCACTGGTTGGCACAGAGCTGGACTAGTACCCAGGCTGTCGGAGGTCCTCGCCTGTGGATCTGATAAGGTGGTCTGGATGGCTTCCTGAGACAGCGCTGCTGGAGGGGAGGGGCAGGGCTTCACTTGGTTTTGAGCCAGGACCTCATGGCCTGGCCACCCCCAACCCCACGTTCCTGGAGTCTGGGCGCACACTCGACTCATCCAGAAACATCTGTACACGGGCCCAGCCTCCACGGTTACACTTTTGGTCATTGTCACCGAAGCGCATATGAACAAATGCACGCATACACACACGGGATCCCGGGAGACGTGTGCAATGCAATGCCTCCCCCCCAGTTGGGGAGGAGCGCTGAGTCCCAGGGAAGTTCTGCCCCGCGCTGAGCTGCCGGGGAGGTGAGGGTATCTGGCTGGGCTCGGTGGGCTGAGGCTGAGTCACCCCTTCTGAGTCAGGGATCCTCACCTCTTCTCCCCTCCCCCTCCCTCCCTCGCTGCCTAGCCCCCAAGAGGGGTTGGCCCGAGCCGGGCCGGGGGCCGTCCGAGGCCAGGGTGGGGGCAGCGGAGGCGCCGGGCTTGGTTCCCGCTGCGCTGTCCCGCGGTGGTCCGGGAACTGCCGCTGTGGCAGCGCCCGGGAGGAGGTGCCCTGGGAGCCCGAGCGAGAGGGAGAGGGAGAGAGGGAGAGGGAGACCGGCAGGGAGGAGGCGGAGGCAGGGGCAGGGCCGCCGCGAGGGAGCGGGCAGGCGCGCGGCGGCTGCCCCCGGGCTGGGCGCGGAGGCCGGGCGGGGGCGGGGGCTGGCCGCGCGTCGGGCGCCAGGCCCGGGGCTGTGGGCACGGTGCCCAGCCCCCGGCGCACGCCGAGCCGCCGCCGCCGCCGCCGCTGCTGCAGTCGGCATCCGTCAGCGGGCGGGGGTGTCGCGGAACAGGCTGCTCCGCAGAGCCCGCCCCGCCCCGCGGCCTGCCGGCCCGCAGGAGCCCAGGGGGCGCCCCCCGCCCAGCCTGCCCGAGATGGGGACCCCCAGGCCCAGGTAGGCATGCGCGGGGGGTCAGGTGGCACGCGGGGCTGGGGGCTCGGTACCCGGAGGCCCGGCCTCCAGCCCTGGGGGAGGACGGGGGCAGACCGGCAGGAACTGAGTTTGCAGTCCGGCCCGTGTGGGGGAGGTCCTGGCTGTTCCTCCCTGCCTCCCAGGTCTGCAGCCTCCCCGAGGCCTGGAGAGAGGGGTGGGCAGGCGGGGGGCTGACGCTTGCTGTAGGATGAACGGTTGCTGGGTGCCGGGGTGGCCCACTGCATTCTCTGAGACCACTCCTGCCGCCTCTGTGGAGGCCCAGAGCCCTCTGGATATCTTCCTCCAGGCTTCCGACGCTGCAGGACAGTCTCTTGGCTAGACACTGGGATGCTGGGGAGCTCTCGCCCTCGCCCTCGCCCTAGCCCTCGCCCTCGCCCTCGCCCTCGCCCTCACTCTCTGGTTACATCCCTTTCCCCATTCCGGGCTCACTTCCCATCCAAATCTCTCAAAGCTGGGGAGACAGAACTTAGCCCTAGAACCACCGAGGTTCTGGCCTGGCGTTGTCCTGACCAGAGGCTGCCCCCGACGCGTTAGAGGGAGAGGACTCGTGGGTCCCAGTTGCGTCTGGCATCTTCACTCTTGGAGACATCCAAGGGCCCAAGAGTCCGGGATCTTGGAGGCAGGCATGGTGGGGGGTGGCGGCAAGTGACTACAGCCACCAGGGTACTTGCTAGATGCCAAGGCCACTGTCTGGCAGAGCTATGGCTGGGGGTGTCCTTGGGGACCTTAGGGGGCTGGACAAGTAAAGGACGAGGAAGGAGTTCTGAGGATACTGGTCTCCTTCGCGGCTGCGGGCCATGGTCCTTGCTTCCCACCCCCACCCCCATCCCCACCCAGAGCTCTGAGGATGCACTGGTGGAGGAGAGACACTACCGTATGTTCCTGCCTTCACTCCTGGATTCACATATCGCCTCCTCTGCACCCAGAGGTGGGAGTGTAAGAGGGCTGGGTTTAGGACCCCTCTGGGGCTGTGGGGAGTTCAGCTGCTCCATCTCTCCCCCACCTCCCCGCATGAGGAGTCTTCCAGATTCAGGAGCAGCCGGGCCAGATTGAGAGCTAGGGACACGAGCGATGCCCTCAGAAGCTCCTGGAAGAATCCGTGCTGCCTGTCCCGGGCAAGGGTATGGAGAATAGAGGCGACTGTGTGCCCGCCTGCCCACCCATCCCTCCATATGGAGCCTGTGGCAGCGGCAGCCTGTGCCAGCCTCCTCTCTGAGCCACTGTGGCCCAGGGAGGCTCTGCCAGCTCCACGCAGGGATGAAGCTGGCACCTGCTGGCCAGTCTGAGGTCATGCCTGCCTGGTGACCCCCTGTACCAGATTTGTGTGTGTGCAGAGCATGTTTCCTTGAGGGGTCCCTCAAGGCAGTCCTGGAGGCGATCGGTGCAGGGGACATTATTCCTATTAAAACCTGCCTGGGCCATGTGGCAGTTCCCTGGGCCCAGTTCTCTGAGCTTCATGGAGGGCTGTTTCCCAGCACTGGCATGAGAACAATGCTTGGTCCTGCAGTCCTCACTCAGTAAATATTGAAACGTCCAATGAGGCCTGGAGAGGAAGAATGACTTGTCCAAGGTCACAGGCAACTGGGTGAGAGAGCCAGCACTAACGGACGCAGGTCTTCTCACTGGTTTGGGGTTTTTGCAGCCCAAGTGCCTGCTTCTCTGCTGCTGCGGTTCTTCCATGCACAGGACTCGGGTGGGCCGGGCATTATAGCCTGGCGCCTGAGACTGCCTCTTAGGAGGGGCCTGACATTGGTCTCCCAGCCCTTGCCCCCAGAAGGTGGGAAGGAAAGGCCAGGCTGCCTCACAGATGATGGGCCAGGGCTGAGGCATAGGCGGCCGGTAGACCTGGTCCCTCTTGGGAGTGTCCAGAGCCAAGAGAAGGCTGGGTGCCCGGGCAAGTTCTGGGCCTGAGCCTCCGGGGGCAGTAGAGAGGGTCTCCTGACTAGGCCGGCTGAGGTGGGCGGTGCCTTTGTGTTAGCTCCAGCACGGGTGTCCACGTGAGCCTCTCTGGGCTTCTGTGTCCCCATTTATTAAAAGAGGATCATAATCTCTATCTAGGGTAATACCAGTGATTACACTATCAGAGTGAGAACATTTATTGAGCACTTACTGTATGCCATGCACTGGGATGGTAAGTGCTTTGCATTATCTCACAGCAACCCTGACAGGTAGGTGCTATTATTATCCACTTTTTACAGATGAGTGACTAAGGCTCAGAGAGGTTGTGTCACCTGCCTGAGGTTACACAGCTGGAAAGTGGTTGAGTCCAGAGCCCCTCTCTCTACCATGGCATTATACCGGGGGCAGTATCTGGGAGTACCAGGTTGGTGTCCAGCAGAGCCAGACACCTGATGTACCAGGGCTGGTCCAGGTGGAGAGATCTACATGTTGGGTCTTGTGAGGCAAGGGTGGCTCTGTGACCTGAGTGCTTCTGGGGTCCTGAGGGGTAGGGGCAGAGAGTTACTGGCTGGGAGCCTGAGAGAGGGGTTGGCCATGGCTTTCTGCTTCCTGGCCAGGATCCCCTGGAAGTGGGGATGCTCTGGACTCCCTGCTCCCATTGGCTACAAGGGAAGACTGGTTGGCGCTAAGGCTGGTTGGCTCTGACACTCACCCCTGCCACATTTGATAGGAACCCAATGACCAGAAAATACAAGGGAGGGAATGCAGGGGCACCAGCTGGGACTGTGAAGAGGAGGCCCTGAGGGGAGGGGACATGAGCGTGGGTGGGTTGGGGGGGGGTGGGAGCAGGCTGGCACTGCTTCCTTTGTGGGCGGGAGGCTTGTGGGTAAGAATAGTAGCAGCCAACATTTATTGAGCACTTACACATGCCAGGCACCCGTTTTAAGGGCTTAACTGTACAACTCATACAATCTTCACAAAACCCTTTGAGGTAGGAATTTTTCTTCCTCCCATTTTACAGATTGAGGGAATTGAGGCTTAGCCATGGAGAGATAGTTGCTCAAGGTCACCACAGCTCGGTCGTGGGGGAATCTGGATTCAAATCCAGGCAGTGTGAGTTGGAGCCATGTTCCTGATGGCCATGCCAGCAGCCCGCAGTTTCTTCTTAGAGGTCATACTCAGTTTTGTTCAATTTGAAAAATATTCCCTGAGTACCTCCTGCAGGTCGTATATGGCCTCCAGGGAAGCATCCCTCTCCTCAAGGGGCTCCCAGTCTAGCCTGGAGAGACATGGACGTGACACAGGGGAGGTAAGGGATGAGCTGTCAGCTTTGTCAGCGTGGGTTCCTATTCTGGTGATCAGGGGAGGCTTCAAGGAGATTGGGACCTTTGCGCCGGGCACCAAAGGCCAAGTGAAATTGTGATAGCTGTGAGGGAAGGGCACTCACTCCCCTGGGTCAGAGGGGAGGGAAATAGGGGCGTCTTTGGCGAACGGGCGGTCTGGCGTGCGTGCAGCAGATGGTACAGGGGGCTGGGGGTGCAGGGAGGTGACTCAGAAAGTCAGCTTGTGTTTGGGCCTTTGGCAAAGCTCTGGAATCTGCCAGACCTGAGCTCTAGTCATAGCTCCACTGTGTACTAGCTGCATGCCTTCGGGGTATCACTTAGCTGATCTGAGCCTCAGTTTCCTATGTGGACAAACACACCTATCTCATTGAGACCACGTTAGGGTTGTTATGTAAAGGACCTCGTGCAGTGCTGGCACACCACAGGGACTGGGCGAACATCAGTTCTCTCCCCCTTCAGTCTCTCTCAAATGTCAGACTAAGGTGTTTCCACTTGACAAGGAGCCTGGAGGCTGCGGGAACCTTTGCGGGTGTTTGGTCTGCACAGGGCACGCATTTGGGGCATGTGGGGCATGGCAGAACTGTGTCTGGGAAGGTCCCTTTGGCAACTGTAAGAACCACAAGGAAGGGGTGGGCTCAGCCTTGCGGGAAGAACATCTGCCCTGTGGACCTGGAGGACTGGGGAGGGAGGGAGGTTGAAACCGCACTAAGATGTCCCCTCGGGCGGTTGGGGGAGGAGCAGCTTAGGGTGGGGAAGGCCTGGGGTGGGGGGGCATGAATTTGATTTGCAGCCTCATGAGTTTAAGATGAAGAACTCGTCTCCCTTCAGTCATTCCGAAGGTTGCGCAGCGTCTTCTTTGTACATCTGGGGTTTTTTTTTTCCTTTTGCATAATTTCCTTTGGATGAATCCCCATCAGAGCTTCTTCCATAATAGCAGCAAATTGGCACTAAGTGCCCGACAATAGGAAGATGATTGAGAACGTTTTGGAACATCCAGTGGATAAAATAGTATGCAGCCGTGAACAGCCACAGAAATACTGAGCCTTGCAGAGTATGGAGCTGCACTCGTGAAGCTCCTTTGCATTCTTTCTTCATTTCATTTCCTGTCCCTGTGACAGAGGTGGGACAGGGGTTAAAGCCTTGCCGTGCACAAAGAGGTTCAGGCTAGGCTCTCATCTCTTTGAGGGCAGCTTTCATGTTTTATTCATTATTCTATCTTCATCGTGTGGCTGAGTGATTTGCAAATGCTTGTCTGGTAAAAGAATGGATTGAGTGGGCAAAGCAGAGGGGAAGTGACTTGTCCAAGGTCACGCGAGTAGAAAGACCCAGAACCTGGGTCTCCTCATCCCTACTTGCCTCCTTCTTCTCACTCACCACTCAGTATCTGGGAGGGGAGTAGGATGGAGAGGTTCCCAGCGAGGACTGCGGACAGACCAGGGCTGAAGTCTGGTTTCTGTCCTTACCGACTGTGAGGTCTTGGCAAATCAGTTCAGCTTCTTAAGCCTCAGTTGCCCCATCTGTAATATGGGTAGTCTGTACCAGCTTTTAAGCTTGTCATCAAGACTAAGGGATTTCAGGCATGTAAAATTCTTAGCATGGGAACTAGCACACAGTGAAGCACCCATGAATGTTAGCTGTGATGATGATGATATAATAATGAGGAAATATTTCTGATACAATTCATGTTTGTTTGTTTGTTTTGCCACGCCATGTGGCATGCGGGATCTTAGTTCCCCAACCAGGGATCGAATCGGTGCCTCCTGCAGTGGAAGTGTGGAGTGTTAACGACTGGACCACCAGGGAAGGCCCTCTGATACAATTAATGTTAAATGGAAAAAACCCATAAAACTAGGAGCACTCGGATTAAAGTGTAAAATTAGGTCTGACCATAGATACAGATTGGAAGAGAACAGGCAGAAATGGCGTTACAGCAGGTACTGTGGGATGTAAATAAGACTGACCCAAACAAACCATTTTTAAATAAAATATGTTTACTTTTTCTTTCATTTTAATTACAAAAGATTTATGTGAAAAATCCTAATAATTCAGAAGCATATTCTCTCTGTGGCTCCCCATCCAAAATCCTTCTCTCCAGAAGTAGCCAATGAAAACAGTGTGGTGTGGGTCCTTCCGGAATTTTTTTCCTATGCCTACGTAAGCATACAAACCAGGATGGGACCATAACTTGCATTATTGTTTTATAGTGTACATTTTTTCATTCTATATGCTGACATCTTTCCATGACAATGTGTATAAAACCCATCTCAAAAATGTTCATTATAGATGGGTAATACTTTTGTAATTCATTTTTCAATGGATAAATCCTAGTTCATTTGGCCATCAACATGGAGTTGATGGACAGTTAAAGTAGTTTAAAATTTTACTCTATTCTAAATACTGCTGACAATGAACTCTCCTAGTATTTAAACAAAGAAAATCAAGTGAGAGAGATTCAGAAACTGTGAGATCTCGAAGGGTTGCCAGGGAAGATCTGCTGCTTCTCCTGTCTTCTCTCGCCTCCTTGCATCCCTTCTCAGCAGACCCCGAGAGGACAAGGACACTGCTGCAAAGCCCTTGTTTGTAACTGCAGTTCCGTGCTGCCTCTCACCAACTGCTGATCAGTGAGGTCCAAGCAAAATGATGGTGATAAAAGGATCCTTTAGATTGTAAAGCATCCTGCACGTGGGAGGGGTTGATACTGCTGTTATTATTTCTACATCCAGAGCAACAGTAACTTTGGTTACATGGTTGAGAGCAAGTCGGAGGTGGTGGGATGTAGCAGGATTGAGGGGGAAGAGCATGGGGCCGTGAGCCAGCAGACCCAAGTCCAAGTCCTGGTTCTACTCGAGCTGACTTGTTGTGTGACCTTGGCCAGCCCAGCCTGCCTGGGGAATAAACCTGTCTATCTTGTGTGGCCCTTGTTTGAGCTCAAAGGAGACAAACCCCAGAAGACAGCCGGCTCATTATGCGGCTCTCAGAGGATGTCCCACTACAGGGAGGTCTCTGTCTGCCTCTGCAGTCGCCAGTGTGGTCCAAGTGGGAGGCACTTCTCCTTCCTGATGCTGTTACTCTGCAGTTCTGGGCATAATGACGTGGTCCCTGGCCTACAACTGCACATCAGTCTGTGGCTCCGCGGTGGCACGTGAACCTTTGGGCAGGAAGCCAGTGCTGACGGGTGGCAGCCTCTTCACATTGCTTGGTTTTATTTGATGCGATGCCCATGGGTACCGCAAGCCTCTGACAGATTGCCGGCTCCCCACTGCCGAGTATGGACCTGAGCAGCAATAGGAATGACTGCGGGCCCAGCTCCAGTTTCCACCCCCCTGACTCCATCAGAGGCCCAGCTGGGAGGGCGGCACAGCCCCCCCCTCCCTCATAACAGGCGGTGGTTTCATTCTTGTCCACCTGGAGATTGTCACTCAAGGAAGTGAGTGTTCCATACTGGGGAGATCCCAATGGGAAGTAACATTGTCCCCAGAGGAGAAGAATAACTCTTAGTAGGCTCTCTGTCTCACTGTTTTTGCTTTTAATTCTCTTCTTTTTCTGTTCTGACACCAAAAGTAATACCTGCTCATAGTAGAAACATTGTGTAACACAGAGAACCCCTTTTAAAAAGCCAAAAAAAAAGTCTGTAATTCCTGCTCTAAGGGAATGCTGTTGTGAACATTTGAGCCTTTAGACTCAATACTCAAGGTGAGAATTTCTAATATTTCTTGAGCATTAACTGTGGGTTTTGGCATGTAAGTGCTTTACGGACATGATCCGATTCGATTTTCATAGCAAACCTGTGACGTGGCTAAGATTATCCTCGTGATTTTACAGATGAAGACACTGAGGCACAGAGAGGTGACGGGAGGGTTCGAGGTCTGCTGGTCTCCTATTTTATCCTTAAGCACTAGACTAGACTGCCTCTCCCCAATTTCTCCTCTCCTCCCTCTCTCATTCGTATATCTATTTAGTGTCAGGTGGTGGATCAGTCAGATTCTGGCAGAAAACAGAATTCTACTGAGATGCTTCAACGCTGAGACGTTAATAAAGCCGTGGGCAGGGTGAAGGCCGCCCACAAGGGGTACCCGCAAACCCACGGCCTGAGTGAGCAGAGGGAGGGAATAGTGTTCCCAGAATTCAGTGGTGGCTGGGCCTCTGTAAGGAGCTGTCACAGAGGGGTTCAGCCACCACCAGAAGCACAGGGAGGGCGATTGGGAAGATATACCCCCCCCCCCGCCCCGCTTCCACCCTCTGACCTCCTGCCAGTGCCTCCCATTGGCCACAGACACCCAGAGGTCAGCAGGCAAGGGAGTTCAAAGGACAGTCCAAGGGCTCGGTCTCCTGCTTCTTGGAGCAGGGCATGGTTCTGGGGGTACACGTGGGGACCAACAGCCCAGGAGATGGTCGTAGGGGGATGGGGAAGATATGCTCCCTGACTTCCCCCGCAAAAAGAATCATCTTGGTAACTGTGATTACTGAAAACATCATTCCGGACAGAAGAATCTCACTTTCTGCCTAGCATTCTTTTTGGGTTCGTCTTTTCCACACCCTGTCCATTTCTTTCTCTCTCCACTCCTTCCTACCTTTAGCTCCTACCTGGTTCAGAATTATCACAAACCCCTGGGCAGAAGTTGTGTCTCAGATTTAGAAGAGAGCCTTCCTGGCTAGGGTGTGATTGTTCGTGACCACGGACACGCGTGGCTGTGTGTGCCCTTGTGCTGTTCCATTGCTGTGTGTATGCATGTAAAGGCATGCTTTCAGTACACGTCATAAACATCTGTGATATATTCTGCCTTGTCTTTAGCGTGACTGTAACTTTTGTATTTTAAAGTCCTTTTGTTCTCTGAAACATCCTTTCTCTACACAGCCCTACTCTGAAGTGGGAGGACAGGGGCTGTCATCCCTATTTGACAAGTGGAGAAACTGATGCTCAGAAAGGGGAAGTGACTCACCCAAGGCCCATCAGATAGGAAGTGACAGAACTGAGACAAGAAACCGTGGTCCTGATTCTGAATTCAACTCTTCCCAGTGTATTTGCCTTTCAGTCTCGGGAAGCTTTTCCTTAGCCAGCTTCACCCCTGGGAGAAATTCGTTCAGGACGAACCCCCTGAGGCTGCTGAAATGTCATGTAGTGAGACGGACTTTGGAGTCAGAGACTTGGCACAGCCTTATGACCTTGGGCAAGTTGGTAGACCTCTGTGGATCTGCGTGTCCTCATCAGTAACATAAGGATGATAATATCAGGAGTTTGGATGGAAAAATCAGGTACTTAATGTCTGATAAGTTGTCGGGACAGAGTGGCTGGCTGGGAGCCAGAAAGACTCCTGAGGTGAATACAGCCCAGGTCTCTAGACTTGTCTCATTGGTGCCCCATCCACCCATCACCCATGTGTTTTTCCATTTATCCATCTACCCATCCATCTGACCCCAGACTCCCTGGGTTTGAATTCTGACACTGCCATTTCCTAGCTGTGAGATTTTGGGCAAGTTACTTCACTTCTCAGTGCTTTAGTGTCTTCTTTTGTAAAATGGAGATGTTAAGAGTACCTATTATAGGTTATTATGAAGATTAAATGAGTTAATTGATGTAAAATGCTTAGATTAGTGCCTGGTAAATAGCAAACTCTATAAACGTTAGCTTTGTCATTGTTATTGATCAAGAACTGTGCTAAGCCCTGGGGAAAATGGCAAATGAGATAAAGTGTTTTTTTTTGTTTTTTGTTTTTTTGCTGAGCTGTTCGGCCTGACCAGGGACAAACCCACGCCCTCTGCAGTAGAAGTGCGGAGTCCTAACCATTGGACTGGCAGGGAATTCCTGAGGCAGATGAAGTTTTGTCTTTGTGGAGTTTATATTCTAGAGGAGGAATAGAAGCAAATAATTAAATCAATCAATATAAGTTCGGTTTGTGAACTTATGAAAAAAACCAAACCCGATATGCTTGCTTCATGGGAACAGGGTTTCTGTTTGAGGGGTGATGAAAAATTTTAGAAGTAGATGGTAGTGGTTGTTGTATAACATTGTGAATGTTATTAATGCCCCTGAATTGTTACACTTCAAAGTGGTTAAAATGGCAAAAACAAAGTAAAGCAAAACCAAAAAACCGGCTGTAACCAAAAAAATAGAAGGAGGGACCCACTTTAGACAAGTGGTCAAGGGGCACATAGATTGAGATCAGAAGGGTGAGAACTGTCAAGAGACAGGGGATAAGCCCACTGTCCACATGCCATGCAGCTGGACCATCAAGGTGACCCCCCAAGACAGGGGGTCTGAGGTGCGGACAGAAAGCCAGTATGAAACCATCATCACAGTGATGGTGGCAGTAGGGGAGGGGAAGAGGGGAAGTGGGGGAGGGGAAGTGGCGGGAGCTGAAGCAGCGACCGTGTACAGGGACCTGGAGCTTTGATAAGGAGGTTTCTGTTTTATTTTGATGGGAAGTCATTGGAGGTTTTAAAGAGGGCTTTAAAGAGGGCATCCAGTTGGAGTGTTTTTGTGTGTGGGGGAGGGGATCTTCCCAGCCCAGGGATTGAACCTGTGTCCCCTGCATTGGCAGGCAGATTCTTAACCACTGTGCCACAGGGAAGTCCCTCCTGTAGGAGTTTTGAAGAGATCCCTGTGGCTGCTTTGTGGAGAATAAACCCTAAGGGGGCCCGAGTGGCTACAGGGAGACCATGGAAGGGGTGGGGCAGCCATGCAGGCAGAAGCTGAGAGTAGTTTGGACCTGGGCAGAAGTGGGGGTGGAGAAAAAGAACAAATCCAGTTTACTGGACTGAGAGATGCTGAGTCATACTAACCCTGGTGGGAGAGCTTGATGTATAAACCAGTCGATTCATTTTTAATGAGGGGCACAACTGCAGGCCAAGTGGATATTGCCTCCTTGGGGCGAGCACACCCTCTCCCTGCAGGCCGCCCGGATGGGAAGCCACCGTGTCTGAAGGCTGCACAGTGCCCCCGGAGAGCGAGCCTGGGGAACCAGCCAGTGGTTGCAATGTTGAAGGGCATCAGAGGCCGACAGCCTGCTGAGCTGGCCCCAGAGGGGGCCAGGCAAGCATGCTGGGCCTTACTGGGCCCCTGTCCTCCAGACAGGGCTGGCACAGGCCCTGTCAGCATTTACCTCTCTGGCTGACCTTTCCCTTTCCTGATCCTATGCATTCGGGTTTTCCTATGTTAGTGTCATCAGTCCGGCTTCGCCAGCCTCTGTCTCTCTCTCTCTCCTTCTGGTGGGCCCTTTTTTTTTTTTGGCCTCGCTGTGTGGCATGTGGTTCCCCGACCAGGGACTGAATCCGTGCTCCCTGCCGTGGAAGCGCCGAGTCTTAAGCACTGGACCACCAAGGAAGTCCATGGGTGGGCACTTCTAAACTCCTGCTTCGCAGGCCACGCCCCACTCTGGCTTCCCATCACTGCTGGTGATTCTAGACCCTCTCAGGGTTGTTTTCTTGGGTGCCCTCTCTATGTCATTTTCCTGAATCTCCATCACCCTCCCTGAGAGGGAGGAAGGACTGTCTCTGTGAGGTGACCTAGGCTCAGAGGAGTGAAGTCACTTGTCCAGAATCCCAGAGGGAGCTAGGGGTGGCGCTGGGCTCGGGGTCTAGGTCTGACTGACCTGGGTCTGCCGCCTGCCCTGCTGCCCCACATGGAGGAGTCCACGCGATGACTGTGTACGGAGTTCCTGACGCTGGACCTGGCCCGCAGCGGCTCAGCGACGGGAGCTGTGACCTTTCCAGCAGAGTAACACTTCTGACTCTTGCAAAGCTGCCCTCCCCCCATGCCACTCCCCGCCCCCACCATGCTCCTTCACTTCTCCCTGACTCCAGCCTGTCCCTCCTGCTGCCAGGCTGTGTGGCGCTCACCTTAATAGGCTTCTTGTTCCAAGAAGCCAAGATGTCAAGGCTCCTCCCTGTCCTCTGCACAGCCCTGCTTGTTCCCATATCTGGGCGTTTGCCCGCATGGTGACTCAGCCCAAGCGCCCTCCCTTCCATCACCTGTCTAGATTCTCCCCTCTTCCAAAACCTAACTCCACCTCACCCTGCACTCCCTACCCTATAAGTCTTTGGGAACGCCAGGCCGTACTCCTGATGACCAGGTCCTAGAATCTTCTAGAGGCTGAAATGTACACCAGCGAATCTAAGTCACATCCCAGGTGAGCATCGTCCGCCCATGTTGCCGTGAGCTCCACGGGAACCAGCACACGTCCCTCTGGGTTCCCTACAGGGCCTGGCCGGCCTGGCCGCCCAGCGGGCTCCATCAGTCTGTGCTGCCCTGGGCCTGGGTAGAACTGTGCCCACGTGACTGGCTGTGGCAGAAGCCAAGGCCAGGTTCTTGGCTCACTCTTTGTGCCCCAGTGAGAGAACCGTGCCGTTATCCCTGGACTTGTGAGGTGAAGGATCTCATCATCATAGGTTTAAAAAATAATGTGTTTTTTTTTAATTCACAATTTTTTTTAAAGTTTAAACAGATTTTATTTATCTCTTTCTCATCCTGTCATACCAGGCCATGTGCATTGGAAACGTTTATTTCTTTTTTAAATCATTCAAGAAATCTCCAAGTGTAGTGGAAAAAATGAGAACTACAGTTCAACAGAAAGAAGAAAAAAATAATTTGTATACCTGCCTTCTAGAAACAACCACAGTGGATACTCTGCTGAATTTTCTGTATCTGTATGCGTGCATTAATCAAAATAGGGTTGATCTGTACAAACTGTTGTGTATCATGCTTTTTCACTCAGGTGAAAATTTTCCATGATTTTAAAAAAAATGTATTTACTTATTTGGCTGCATCAGGTCTTAGTTGTGGTGCACAGGCTCTCTAGTTGTGGCACAAGGGCTCCTCTACAGCGCAGGCTGAGTTGCCCCGAGGCATGTGGGATCTTAGTTCCCCGACCAGGGATCGAACCCGTGTCCCCTGCACTGGAAGGTAGATTCTTAACCACTGGACCACCAGGAAAGTCCCTTCCATGATTTTTTGCATCGTCTTTTTTCACTGTCTAGAGTGGATACGCCATCTTTTATCTAACCAGCCCCTGGCCATGGCATTCATCAGTGGTCCATGCCACCTCCTTGGCTTCCAGCCTGGGCCTGAGTGCTTTCTCCTCCAAGGAGATTCTGTTGAGGTTTGCTTGAGGCAGCAAAGTGCAGTGGAAAGAATAATGGACCTGGAGCTGGGATCTGGGGTGTCAGGAGGCTGAGTGGGGAGGAGAGTGGGCGGGAGGGACCAGGGAATACCTGTCTGAGGAAATGACTGTTACTCAAGCCTCTTTTGCTCTCTGGGTCTCACCTGTAAAAGAGGAGGAGGAGACTGAATTATCTCAGAAGGCTTCCAGCTCCTCTCATCTGTGGTTCTGCCAGCACAAGGCAGTCATGCCAGCAGCCTCTGCTGGAGACCCGGGTGGTGAAAGACTGGGATATTTATTTAAGATCACTCCCCTGGCTATTTCCAAGACGATGCAGGCCCAGGGAAGGTTCAGAGAGTGCGGGCTGAAATCAGACTGAGGCAGAGGCGGGAGTAGATGTGCTGGAGCCTCTGGGCTGTCTGGGCCCGTGAGGGGTGTGTGGATTCTGCTTCTCCCAGCACAAAACATACAGATTAGTCTGTGGATTTTTTTTTTTTTTGCAGCAAAATTAAGCAGGCATTTATTTTAAGGGGTCTTCCCTGTAGGCCTTATCTAGTGTAATGGCTGATCTCCAGTGCAGGCTTAGAAGAAATCTAGAGCCAGGCAGATACGTCTCAGTTTGACCCCACGAAGCTGTGAGCAGCCCCAGAGCAGCTCTTGTCACTTTGTGCTCTGGCTCAGAATCAGCACTGAGTGTCATGTAAACAACGGAGAGCCTTAAATATGGCTCTAAGTCATACCCGTAAAGCCACGGTAATGACGTGAGTGGAAAGCGTTTCTGGATGGGGATGAGGCAGTGTGGACCAAGGCCTTCCCTTCCTCCCCATCTTCTTAACAGCAGCACCCATAACAGCAGACCCTCTCATCTATGTTATGAGCTCCGGCTTACAAAGCGTTCCTCTGGTTATCCACGAGGTGGGAATTGAGGTTGCTTGTGACCTGTCTAGGGCCCTAGAGATGTTGGGTGGCTGAGTGGGATGCTGACAGCCCCTGACTTTCTGTCCAGTGCCTCTTGCTTTGGGCGGAGCTGGTGGCCCCTGAAAGGCAGGGGGAGAAACCAAAGAGTAAAAAGGGAACGTGGGGCCAGGGCTTGGAGCGTGTGCACAGCCCAGGGTGGATCCAGTGTCTTTCTGTCTGCCCATCAAAGGCCGCATGGTGTGTGGGGTGAGGAGGGACCTGCCAAGTCTTGTCTGGATCTTTCTCATTTAGTTCGATAGATTCACAGGAAGGCTCTAGACTCAGGGGTGAGGGTTCCTGCTTGCTTCTCTGTTTCCCGGTTTTAGCTCTAAACTAGTTGTTTTTTTTTTTTTTGGAGAGGTTTGTTTTCACTGATGGGGGTCAGAAATGGGTGTTTTTGCCTTCCTTAAAAACAAACAAACAACAAACAATCTGTGGGTTAAAAAATATATATGCATTTTAAAAATTATACAAGTAATTCCAATGTGTATGAAGTAAAAAATGAAGTTCCCTTTCTTATCCCACCCTGTGGAACTCTTTTTTGCCTCTATCTACTTCTGAATTATTAACCTCTCTTATCAGTTTGGTGAGTATCCTTTCAGATCTTTTACTACATGTGTACAAACACAAAGATGTATAGTTGAGGTTATTGGTATTTTTTTTTAATATAAAAATGGAACCGTGCTGTTCTCTCTCTCTCTTTCTCTCTCTCTCTCTCTCCTTTTCTCTCTTTGCAATTTGCTTATTCCCAGGAGCAGCTGGTCCTTGATTCTCTGAACTCTCCTCATTTCCTGCTCTGGGGGGAAATGATAAGAAGAGTCTGTCGCAGAGGCAATTTCTAAGTCCCTTGCTTTTTGGATGAGTCCTAGTGAGAGGAACTGACTGCCCATGTTGGCAGATGTGGGGCCCGAGCCCAGTTTGCCTGACTTTGACATCAACGGGGCTATGTGTTTTTTAAGAGTACCTTCCTGTCTTATCTCTTTAGGCCCGTCCTGACACTATCCCCGTGAAGTCAGGGGGCAGGGATTATTGAGGCTTGGTGCATGAAGAGCCTTGCCCAGTGTCAGGGCTGGAAGGGCTGGGAGCCCAGGGCTCTCTTGGTTGAGCTCAATTCGTCCAACATTGATTGAAGGGCTACTGTGTGCAGGTGGTGTGGTGGGAGAGACAGCCTGGCCGAGGGCCTGCCTGGAGGCGGTCACTGACTGTCCCTGGTGCTCTTGGCAGAGTGGAGCCCCTGGAGAGACTCTCCTCACCCCTAGGAAGGGCCCTGATTCCAGACCTGGGCCAAGAGACTGGAGTCCCTGAGGAGCGATGTGGGCACAAGGGTGGGTGGGGGTCTGTGACCTTGGCTGCTGCCACTGACCCCTCACTCCTCACGACTCTCTCCCCGTCCTCCCTTCCTCCGTCTCTCCCTCCCTCCCTCCCTCCTTCTCTCTGTGGCTCTGTGTCCATTTGTCTCCATCTGTCTCTCTCCGTGTGTGGTTCCTGTCCCCCTCGCTCTGATCTGTCGTGCCATCGCCCCCATCACGTGCTCTCTCCTTCATGCCAATGCAGGCGTGCTGGTCACCATGACAACAGAGACAGGCCCTGATTCCGAGGTGAAGAAGGCTCAGGAGGAGGCCCCGCAGCAGCCTGAGGCAGCCGCCGCAGCGACCACCCCTGTGACCCCTGCAGGCCACGGCCATCCCGAGGCCAACTCCAATGAGAAGCATCTGCCCCAGCAGGACGCTCAGCCCGCTGACCAGGTGTGTGCCTGCGAGTGTGGGCAGCCCTCTTCCTAGCCAGTCCTCCAGGAGGGAGGAAAGACGGGAACTGAGATGTATTATTGACCCACTACGTGCCAAGCACTGTGCAGGGGGCATCGTGTTCATTTTTATATTTAATTCTCCAAGACTTAAGAAGGTAACTGTTGATTTCGCCATTTTACACTTGGGGAAACAGAGCCTCAGAAGGATCCAGTGAGTTACCCAAAGTCACATTGCTATAAAGTGACAGAAGTACAAGTCAAATCTAGATCTGATTCTGAAAATCGATGTTCTTTCAACCTAATTTTCCTATCCCCCAAGCCTATCCATTCTAGCCGGGCAAGCCCAGTGTGCCTCCAGAGCAAAATTCATCACCCTAAAGAGACAAGGGACTTGGGAGGATCGTCTCGTCTTAACATTCACACCTCCCTTAATTCGCGATAGGACCAGAGAGGGCAGGGACTTGGCCAAGGTCATTGAGGGTGTCAGTGACAGAGTTACGATTAGTGGGCAGGGCTCTGACCTCCCTT
Organism: Hippopotamus amphibius kiboko; assembly: GCF_030028045.1. Lineage (NCBI taxonomy): Eukaryota > Metazoa > Chordata > Mammalia > Artiodactyla > Hippopotamidae > Hippopotamus > Hippopotamus amphibius. Next base: position 23,954,686 of record NC_080197.1, on the reverse strand, counting down.
CTCTCCATTAGATCAGTCCCAGCCTCATGCTAGAGCCAGTGGCAGACTGAGAAGGAGGAGACCACGCCCTGATCACTCACGCACTGTTCTAGGGAGACAGGACGGCTGTGGCCCCTGGGCGTGGTTTTTGTGGAATGCTCCCGCCTGCAAGGGAGCAGTAGGCCCCTTGTACGAGCCCACCCATTGTACACAGAAGCTCTGGCTCTCCTCTGCACACGCCCACCATAGACCGTGGTCACCAGGGGGGTCTTAGGGGGCAGTGGCTCTCATTTGGGGGACTGTCGTAGCCCCAGCTGCATCCTCATTGCATCTCATTTGGATGAAAGGCTACAGTTTGGGGAGTTTCTTGGCGGGCCAGTGGTTAGGACTCTGCACTTCCACTGCGGGCGGCACAGGGTCGATCCCTGGCCAGGGAACTAAGATCCTGCATGCCTTGGGATGTGGCAAAAAAAAAGAAAAGAAAGAAAGGCTATGGTTTCAAGGTCACTGACCAAACCCTTCCTTTGGTTGGAACTACAGAGTCTAGACATGGAGGAGAAGGACTACGGGGAGGCCGATGGCCTGTCAGAGAGGACCACGCCCAGCAAGGCCCAGAAATCACCCCAGAAGATTGCCAAGAAGTATAAGAGCGCCGTCTGCCGAGTCACTCTGCTCGATGCCTCTGAGTATGAGTGTGAGGTGGAGGTAGGGAGCGCCACGGGCCCCGTCCCTGGCCCACTGGCCTCAGAGCCAGGACAGGCCGCTGTGTGCACTCAGTCTGGGCCAAGGCAGGGGGCGTGCATCCTTCACAGGGGCCTGGACCAACTGCCGCATCCTGGGGAGATGACCGGCCGGCCCTCCTTTGCACAAACGGTGGCACTGAGGCCCAGAGAGGGCTCTTATGATTGCATATAGAATTAGACGAGGCACAGGGCTGGTGCCAGGAAAAGACTTCTCAGGGTGGCTGTACCTTGGCAAGGAGTCCCTGTCTAGGGGCTGATCTGCAGCCTGGTAGCACCTCTTCCATCTTACCCAGCAGACACGGAGGTTCAACTGGAATCATTTTCATGTATTTATTGGGTGGGTAGAGGGGTTCTCCCTGTGAACGACCCTGTCCAGGGCCCCAGGACAAACTGGTCACTCGAGGATTCCATGGTAAGGTGTCTCCCCAGCATAGAAAGGCGGCCCATTGGAAGGACTCTCCTCCCCAGGCCATGTAGAGACCCTGTCGCATGGTTCTGTCCCACAGTGGGTGGCGGGGCAGATGCCTCCTCTCTGGAGTCAGCCCTCCTGGCCCCACATTTAGCGTCTCCCTTTGCTATATAGGCTGAAACTCCCATCTGAATTTTGAACTCTCACCCGCCCCCTTAGAGGTTCTGCCCCAGTCCAGGCACCATTCCTGGCCCGTCCACGTGTATGGAAGAGTCCAGAGGGTGGCCTTACTGCTGAGAATTATAGGAGTCACCTCCCTTCCTCCCCGAGTCCTGGTCTTAAGGGATTGACTTACTTCTGAGGCCTGAGAGACTGGTTCCATCTTCTTTGCAGGGTTGGAACTTTTTTTTTTTAAACACTTATTTCTTCCATGGAAGAGTTGCAGGGGGGACACCTTGCCTTCTCCTGGGCAAAAGAAAGGGGCATTTTCTCCCTCCTCTCTCCTGCCCATGCTGGCCCCGAGGTGCTGTTTCAGCCACCGTAAAGGGGTGTGAGGGTTTGGCCAAGGCCGCTCTGTCTGAAGGTCTCCTCCAGGCTCAGGAATCCCTTGGTTTTCTAGCTGCTCCCCACAGTCAGGCCTTGTATCAGTCCCCGGTGACCTAGCTAGCCCTTGCGGGGACCTCACCCTCTGTCCGGAGTGCCCTGCCTCTTTGGGTGGTGACAGCTGCACGCCCCCTGCCCTCTCATCCCTTTGTTGACACTCATTCTCACGTCTGTGGGTTTGGGGTATGCAGCCAGGTCCTGGGCTTTGTCCTTCTGAATCCTCAGGCCTGGATGGTGTTCAGGTAGACACCACACGTGGGTGAGGGGAATTGGGGAACAAGGTAGCTCAGACAGTGCTGCTTGCAGCTGAGGCTGGTTTAGGCTCCGTGAGCCCCTGTAGGACCCCACTTGCTGCCTGGGTAGGGGTGGCGTTCCCTTAGTGTAAGGGGAGGGGCCAGGGGAGGAGAGTCACGCTGTCGCCCTGTGTCCCAGGCCCTCCCCACTTCCCCTGGCCAGGTCCCTCCGATGTCAGGCTGCTCATCTCTTCCTCTCACACTCAAAACTCAGACTTCTGGTTTTCTGTTCCTTGGGTTCCAGTTGGCCTGTTTCTCTTAATCACTACAGGAAGGAGACGTCAGTCACTCCCCCAGCCCACTCCGGCTTCCCGCCAAGCAGGTCTCAGTTCTAGGAGGACCCCAGGAGGGCTTGGAAGAAGGCAGCTGATGGGCTGGGTGTTCGTGTCCCCCGCCCCAGGATCCCTTAGGACTTGGAGAGCAGAGCCGGGTGGGTGGCAGCAGTGCTGAGACCCTCCCCAGACGCTGGAAGCCTCTTAGGGGTTTTCATGTCCTCCTGGTGGAGCCTGGGGCATCTCCCGCCCCACCCTGAGGTATGTTCTGGCCTCACAGCAGCTCTCTCTTCTCTTTAGAAACACGGCCGGGGCCAGGTGCTGTTTGACCTGGTCTGCGAGCACCTCAACCTGCTGGAGAAAGACTACTTTGGCCTGACCTTCTGTGATGCCGACAGCCAGAAGGTACCCAGGCTGTAGAGTGGGGCTGGCCGGTGGGCCTGCCTTGGGGAGACCTCTTCCCTTAGGCCCCCATTGGCCTGGCCACATCCCATGGCTTCCATCAGTCCTCAGATCTTCATTAGGCACCTTCTGTTTGCATACCCCCAAGGTTCAGCCAGCCCTGCCCATCTTCAGTTCTCTGTCTCCCCTGTGCCGCAGTCCTTCCTTGGGCCTGCAAGTCAGCCCTAGATGGGTATCTGGAGAGCTGTGGCATGGCTGCCTGGGGGAGCTGAGGCACTCACCCCCAGTGCCTCTTCCCCACCCTTGGGAAGCTCCTGTCTGAGTTTCTTCCTTCCCACCAATCCCACCGCAGCTGCATCGCCTATGGGCAATGCCGGGCCCAGGGCCCAGGGCCCAAACCCTGTGTGATGCCAGGCCTCATTCCCTCACCTCCCAGTCCCGAGGGAAAGGACCCAGGCAGCTCAGCCAGGGAAAGGTGTTCCCTCCTAAGGGTGTTCTCTCTCCTAGCACTACCCAAGTCCCCTCCTCCATCTCCCTCTAAGGAACTCTGTCTTCTCCTACAGAACTGGCTGGACCCCTCCAAGGAAATCAAGAAGCAGATCCGGAGTGAGTGGCCTGCTGCGATTGGAACGTGGTGGAAGGGTGGGCAAGGGCTCCAGGCCTCGAGGGCCCCAGTTGTGCGCTCCTTCCTCCTTCGGGTAGTGCATGCAGACCCTGGAGTTCATTTGTTCTGCGTGGCAGATCTTTCGGAAGGCAGGGTATTGTTTTATAGATGAGGAGCCTGAGGCCTGGACGAGAGAAATGACTGTCTGGAGTGGCTCCGTCGGTTAGCAGTGGAATCACGGCCGTGTTCAGGATGTCAGCCCTAGAAGGACCTGCAGAGGCAGCTAGGACAAGGGGACAAACTGACGGCCCCAAAATAGCCACCCTCCTGTTCAGGGCTAGTGTCGGCTTTGGTGATCCATAACCTTTGACTCAGCTCAGAATTCTGGTCTGCACGGTGCTCCAGGCTGCTGTCAACTGATAGGGGTGAACATGTCCTGTGTTTAATGGTGGGTGACTGAGGCCCAGAAAGAGGCAGTTATTTACCCAAGATCATAGATTGAGGTATTGGCCACTCCAGGTCTTGAGCCCTGGCCTCCCAACACCATCCTGCACTCTTTTCAAGGCCTGGAGCAAAGACAGATGAACAGGCCAACAGCCTGTCTTTTCTGGCCCAGAAAGAAAAAGGCATGTTGGGAGGGGCAGGGTGGCCTTCAAATGGCAGAAGGGGGAGGTAGGTGGCCTCAGCCAGGGGGACATGCAGTAGGTGGGGACTTGGAGCCTAGAGGCAGAGAGGTCTTCACCGGGGGCTCCTCGCCCGTGGCTGTGCTTGGGCTCCCTGGTCCTCTGGCTGGAAGGATATAGCCAAGCCTGTTGCCATGACAGCAGGCAGCTGGGCCTAAGGATGCCAGCTGATGATGCAAGAGGGGGCTTAAGGGATTCTTCCTCTAGCCTCCTGTCAGTTGGAGACAAAGAGGCAGGCTCACGGACAGAACCCCCTCCTCTGGGGCCAGCAGGGTCCTAGGCCTGGCCTTCAGGCTGTCCCCAGGAACTCCAGTCAAGCTGGGAGGCCTGCCTCATGCCTGAAAGAATCAGAACACACACAGGTGGCCGAGAGTGTTTGAGAAGGACCAGGACCTTAGAAAAGAGAAGCTGCCGACGGAATCTTTGGATCTCAGCTCCCTCCCCAGGGCAAGAAGTGGTCCCCTCGGGTTATGAAGGGAGCAGGGCTGCCTCCTTTAGTAAAGCCACAGTCTCTGTTCCTCTCCCTGTAGTTTCCACCCATTTATACCAGTTCTGGCTTCTGGGGCCCCCATGGAACAATTTTTTTACCCCTGTTTTTGATTTTTGACAGCCCAAGCCTGCTGGAAGGGGCACCTGAGTCCTTATGTGTTCGCCTTCAGAGTTGGGTATATTTCCTCCCAATCTCAGTGCCCATCATCTAGGGCACTGGAGGCAATTTGTCCACCTCCCTGGATTCCTGCATCTCCCTAGCAAGTGGACTAGTGACCCCTGCCTCACTAGGTGCGGATGAAGGTTCATTGATGTAGGTGTGGACAACAGCCAGCACGTAGTAGGCGCTTCACATAGTAGGAGGCAATCTGGTGTGATGGTTAAAAGGACAGACAAATCCTGGAGTCAGACTGCCTGGATTTGAATCCTGACCCCATCACTACTTCTCGTGTCATTTAATGGTTCTGTGTGTCATCATCTGTAAAGTGGGGGTAACCCTTATCTTTAGGGTTGTCGTAAGGAGAAAATGAGTTATTAGGTGTTCAACACCTAAAAGGTGCCTGCCCATAGTAACACCCCGTTTGTGTTAGCCATTAGTATTATTAATTATTACCATTATTCTCTCTCTCTCTTTTTTTCTTGGCTGCGCTGCACAGCTTGTGGGATCTCAGCTCCCTGGCCAGGGATGAGCCCATGCCGTGGCAGTGAAGGCCCGGAATCCTAACCACTAGGCAACCAGGGAACTCCCCCATGACGATTCTTGAGACAGGGATCGTTTCCCCTTGAGGCTGCTTTGTCCGAGGAGTCAGCTGTGGTCAGGAGCCTGGGTTGTGGGGTCGTATGACCAGACGCTAGACCTGTTTTCTATCGCTGACTAGCTGGGAGAATGACTTAACCTCTCAAAATCTTCACCTATTAAAAGGAAAGTCTACCTCAGGACCACTGTAAAGACTGAAGTCCGAAAACACACGTAAAGTTCTCAGCACGCAGTAGGTGTTGCAGACGTGACAGCTGTATGGTGAAAATGCTGATGACCACAGGGGCAAGGGTGGTAGTGACAGCATGGCCTCCAGCCCTTCATGACCACAGCCCTGCCCTGGGTGGGCCTCACTTTCTCGCTGTGTCAGAGGTCCTTTTAGAGCACGGAGCTCAAAATGTCCCAGGGTGGGCTGACCGTCGTTCTGGATGATGGCCTTTCATCAAGGCCTCCTCCCTCCCCCCTTTGCTTAAGTGGTCATCCCTTTTCTTGGCTTGCAGAGTTTGTTTCCAGCTGAAACCTCAGCCTTTATTTTTCTCTACCTTTTAAATGTGTACCATTAATTTTTTAATATCTAAACATGGAGGTTAACATTTATCCCTGTGAAATGTTCTTTGTTACTGTTAGCCCAATATATTTGCTTTGGGGTCTTGTTTATACTCCAGTTCTGCCATCTGAGATGGAGTCAGCCTCACGTAGGGCAGAGTTTTGCAAAGTGTGTTCTGAGAAACGTTAATCTGGAAGGATGCCCTGTAACAAATGGGTGCAGCAGGTCAGATGGGTTTTGGGAGCTTGATGCATGTCCTCCTTCAGGAGGTGCAATGCACAGTAGCAGAGTGAGGGCTCTGAGAAGTCCAAAGTTAAGAAACCTGTTTAATGTGGTACATCCCAGATGAATTATCTTCCCATTACTGTCCTGGGCCACAGACTTTGGTGTAGAGGAAAGAGCATGGGCTCTGGAGCCAGGTGGCCTGGGTCTGAACCCCAGCATTGCCACTTCCTAGCTGGTGACCTTGGACTGGCCTCTTTATTGCTTGGGCCCCACTGTCCTCATTTACAAAATGGGGATAATCATAGGGCTTACTTACAGGGCTGTTGTGAGCTTTAATGAAATGATGTTTGTAAAGTAATTAACAGCATGCCTGGCATGCACCATTGTTTTCTTTCTTTCTACCTTCCTTCCCACTGCTAGTTCACAAGGCTTTTAATCTGGGCCTCAGTTTCTTCATCTGTCAAGTGGGAATAATGTCCCAGGCTCTCTTATTGGATTGTCCTCAGATTATACTTATGGGAAGACTTTTTAAAAAAATTGCCTGTAGAATGATGCACCTGGGCCACCCACTGGGGAGATGGGGCATCTCTGACCTTTCCCCCATCTTCTCCTTTCAGGCAGCCCCTGGAATTTTGCCTTCACAGTCAAGTTCTACCCCCCTGACCCTGCCCAGCTGACAGAAGACATCACAAGGTGAGGGCTGGGAAGGGGTGATGGAGGAGGGGGACAGGCACAGGGCCCTGGGAGACACGAGATGGTATATGGGTACGTGATGGCAGGTGCCAACCCAGATGCCTACTGAGGCCAGGCAGACAGCATCAACAAAGGAAGCCAACTCAGTGCAAGGGAAAGCGATGCGAACCCATTGGTCGATGGCAACTGACCCTTGACTTCAGAGGGGAGGTGTCACAGGGAGCAGTGGGGCTCAATGTGAATTCAAGAGGACAGATGCCACGTGAAGCAGTTGCTGTTCTGCTCGGGCAATCAATGCCGTGTGGGAATCGGGCCTGATTGTTAGAGTGAAGTTAGAGATGTGAGAGTAAAAACCACATTTTTTAAATGTTGGCAACTAGTTTAAACTTAAAAAGCATGATGTGGGCCACCTCTGGGTAGGATAAGCCAGACTTGTCTGAAGGCTGATATGCTGGGTGGACCACCGGGTTTTGACTTTGGGGATAAGGAGGGATTAGAACACAGATGCCTTTGCAAGTGGGAGCTTGGTCCTGCGTGGGAGTGAAATGAGGCACGTGACCACCCCAGGGAGGCAAGCCTAGGCTGCTGGGGTGAACTTGGATTGTAGGTACAGTCCTGTTGTGCCTCAGGGCCCGTAGATAAGAGGCTGGAAGATTAGAAGAGGGTGGTGCAAAGCACCTCTCAGGATGAGAGCTTCCTTGGGGCTCATCATGCCTCTGGAATCCAAAAGAGGGAGGGGCCTTTCTCTTTATCTAAGCCCCTTCCAAAGAGAGAGTCTTACTTGGGGCTGTGTCATTCGTGCCCTGGGCCCTAAGTGCCCACCAACAATAAGATGTGGCTTGGAGTTATTCCTGCAGCAGGAGAGGGAGCTACTAAGCCAGCCTCTGCCTCCCACTGGGTCCCTCCTTCATCTCTGCCATTTGCCAGGCAATGGGCCAGGGTCAAGATACCAACTCTGGCCTGGGGGAGATAAAACAGATGTCCCTGAAATAGATCAGACCTGAGGCCTTGGCCTCATTAGCCCTGCTCTAATCTCTGAGGTCAGCTTGGGGCCAGGGTGGCAGCAGCAGGGTCTAAACTTCATTCCTGAAAGGCCTGAGAGCCTTAGGCCAATATAGCCTCCATCCCCTGGTCTTGCCCACAGGTGCCTCTCCTCTTTGTGCTGGGCCTCTAGGGACTCCAGGAAGGAAGTTAGCCCTGCCCAGTGTGGATGGCCTCAGAGGACAGGGTGGTAGCGGCAGCTGATTTAGTCAAAAATATTTAGACCCCAAATAAACGGGCCAAAATGATGTGACAAAGTGACTGAAATGAAAGACGGATCAGCGTGTTTGGAAATGATTTCTGGATCCGGAGGCTTTTGAATGAGCCGCCTATCAGCCCACACCCGTGATGCTGGCGGTGCTGGTGATTCTGAGCCTCTGTCTTGGCTGCGAGCACACACTGAGGCTGCTTGCACTTTTTGCCAGAGCTTCAGTTCTGACTGCAAAATAATGTGGAGCAGTAAAAACTGTACTCAGTAAAAGCCACTTAAAAGGAAAAGAAACAAGTAATTGGAAAAAAATGGTGAAACGTAGCAAAGTGGGCAAGGAGGTATTGCAGGCTGAGAATGAACTGGAACATTAAAAAAAAAATACACAATAACTTAAAAAGCAATAAAAAAATGGTTTGAAATGGTTCTAAAAATTGTAAAATCATCCAAGTGTGCATGAAAGTTATAAAAAATCATGGCCTAGTGGTTGGAAATGTTTCTTTGAAACCAATTTGGTTTTAGACAATTCACTTAGAGCTGGAGCCAAATAAAAAAGTTTTGAGAAAACATTGGCAAGGTTTGTCCGGATGATGGAATACGGTGCAGCAGTTAAAATGAATGAAGTTGAGTTGCATGTGCTGACGTGGGAAGGGCTCTGAGGCACGTAGCTGGGAGTGGAAAAACAAGCTGTGCAGTCAGATGTCGCATTTGATAGCATTTACATCGTAAAATATCCATGAATCAAAACCACATGCATTTAAAAAATTTTATTTTATTGAAGTATAGTTGACTTACAATGTTGTGTTAATATCTGCTGCACAGAAAGTGATTCAGTTATACATACATACATATATACTTTTTCATATTCTTTTCCATTATGGTTTATTACAGGATATTTGAATATAGTTCCCTATGCTATACGTTAGGACTTTGTTGTTTATCCATTCTGTTTATAATAGTTTGCATCTGCTAATCCCAGACTCCCATTCCATGCCTCCCCTACCCCCTCTCCCCTTTGGAACCAGAAGTCTGTTTTCTATACCTGTGAGTGTCTTTCAGTTTCATAGGTAAGTTCATTTGTATCATATTTTAGATTCCACGTAGAAGTGAAATCAGATGATATTTCTCTTTCTCTTTCTGACTTACTTCACTTAGTATGATAATCTGTAGGTCTGCCCATGTTGCTGCAAATGGCAATATTTCATTCTTTTTATGGCTGACTAATATTCCGTTGTATATATACGTACCACATTTTCTTTATCCACTCATCTGTCGATGGATATTTAGGTTGCTTCCATGCCTTGGCTGTTGTAAATAGTGCTGCTATGAACATAGGGGTGCATATATCTTTTCGAATTACAGTTTTTTCCAGATACAAAAGCCCAGAAGTGGGATTGCTGGATCATATGGCAACTCTATTTTTAGTTTTTTGAGGAACCTCCATACTGATTTCCATAGTGGCTGCACCAATTTACATTCCCACCAAGAGTGTAGGAGGGTTCCCTTTTTTCCACACCCTTGCCAGCATTTGTTATTTGTAGATTTTTTAATGATGGCCATTAACCAGTATGAGGTGGTACCTCGTAGTTTTGATTTGCATTTCTCTAGTATTTAGCAAGGATGAGCATCTTTTCATGTGCCTATTTACCATCTATATGTCTTCTTTGGAGAAATGTCTCTTTAGGTCTTCTGCCCATTTTTTGATTGGGTTTTGTTTTTTTGTTATTTAGTTGTATCAGCTGTTGGAAATTAATTCTTTGTTGGTTGCGTCATTTGCAAATATTTTCTTCCAGTCCATAGGTTGTCTTTTTGTTTTGTTTATGGTTTCCTTTGCTGTGCAGAAGCTTGTAAGTTTGATTAGGTCCTATCGGTTTATTTTTGCTTTTATTTCTATTGCCTTGGGAGCCTGATCTAAGAAAACATTGGTACAATTTATGTCAGAGAATGCTTTGCCTATGTTCTCTTCTAGGAATTTAATGGTGTCATGTCTTATATTTAAGTCTTTAAGCCATTTTGAGTTTATTTTTGTATATGGTGTGAGGGTGTCTTCTAACTTCATTAGTTTAAATGTGGCTGTCCAACTTTCCCAACATTGCTTTCTGAAGAGACTGTCTTTTCCCCATTATATATTCTTTCCTCCTTTGTTGAAGATTAATTGACCATAGGTGTGTGAGTGTATTTCTGGGCTGTCTATGTTGTTCTATTGATCTATATGTCTGTTTTTGTGCCCATACCATGCTGTTTTGATTACTGTAGCTTTGCATTATTGTCTGAAGTCTGGGAGGGTTATGCCTCCTGCTTTATTCCTTTTCCTCAGGATTACTTTGGCAATTCCAGGTCTTTTATGGTTCCATATAAATTTTAGGGTTATTTGTTCTAGTTCTGTGGAAAATATCATGGGTAATTTGATAGGGATTGCATTAAATCTGTAGATTGTTTTGGGCAGTATGACCATTTTAACAATGTGAATTCTTCCAATCCAAGAGCATGGGATACCTTTCCATTTCTTTGAATCACCTTCAATTTCCTTTATTGTTTTGTGATTCTCAGCATAGAAGTCTTTTGCCTCCTTGGTCAGGTTTATTCCTAAGTATTTTATTTTGTTTTTGCTGTGATTTTAAAAGGGTTTATTTTGTTGTTGTTGTTGTTACATTCCCTTTCTGATATTTCATTGTTAAGTGTAAAGAAATGCAACCGATTTCTGTATGTTAATCTTGTACCCTGCTATCTTGCTGAATTTGTTTGTCAGTTCTAGTAGTTTTTCTATGGAGTCTTTAGACTGTAGTATCATGTCATCTGCATATAATGACAATTTTACCTCTTCCCTACCAATTTGGATACCTTTTTTTTCTTTTTCTTGACTGATTGCTTTGGCAAGGACTATGTTGAATAGAAGTGGTGAGAGTGGGTATCCTTGTCTTGTTCCAGATTTTAGCAAGAAGGCTTTCAGCTTTTCACTTTAGAGTATTATATTGGCTGTGGGTTTGTCATAAATAACTTTTATTATGTTGAGATATGTTCCCTCTATACCCACTTTCATAAGAGTTTTTATCATGAATGGATGTTGAATTTTACCAAGTGCTTTTTCTGCATCTATGGAGTTGATCATGTGAAGACCACATGCATTTCTATATGTCCATGGAGGAAAGAGGTCTAAACACCACAGGGATAACAGGAGTGACCTTTAGGGGAGGGGGTTAGGACTGAGAATGGACATCAAGAGGAAATTTAGAATTACCTCTAAAGTTTACTTTTTTTCCCCACAATAAGAGTATATTAATTGTATAATTAAAAATACATCATCAGGGCTTCCTAGGTGGAGCAGTGGTTAAGAATCCACCTGCCAGTGCAGGGGACCTAGGTTCGATCCTTGCTTCAGGAAGATCCCACATGCCACAAAAAAAGAAAAAAAAAAGTACATCATATTTTTAAAAAGTGGTCAAACCAGCAAAGCAGTCCTAATATAGCTTGAAAATGAGTTAGAAATTGAAAATGTTCCCATAGTAGGAAAAATCTCTCAAACTTAGAAATGAACAAAAATGCTTAACGTTGCATGAAATGTTACATAACCACCTTCTAGGACACACCCGAAGTATTAACACATGACATGCCAGTGTCTGGGGACATTCCTCTTCTACTGCGCTGAGCGTTGATCAGTTTGGTGCTAATGGATCCCTGGGCAGCTGTGCTTGGGGGCGTCTCGGGAGGGAGTGGGCCCCCGTGCCCATGCCTGCTCTCCCCTATGTCCAGATACTACCTGTGCCTGCAGCTGCGGGCGGACATCATCACGGGCCGCCTGCCCTGCTCCTTTGTCACGCACGCCCTGCTGGGCTCCTACGCTGTGCAGGCTGAGCTGGGCGACTACGATGCCGAGGAGCACGTGGGCAACTATGTCAGTGAGCTCCGCTTCGCCCCTAACCAGACCCGAGAGCTGGAAGAAAGGATCATGGAGCTGCACAAGACATACAGGTGAGAGGGCCTCCACCCAGGCCTCCCCTGGCTCCTCAGCCCTCTGGCCAGAAGCTTCCTGGCCAGGCCCCCAGATCCTGTGCTGTAAGTACCCCACCTGGTTCTGCCACTAGTGTGAGGTGTGTCTGAGAGCAAATTATCTCATCAGGTGGGAATGATGGTAGCTCACTGTGTGACCTTAAATGACCTCTTGGGACCTCAGGTTCTTAAGTTCCTGTACGGGTGTGATAATTCCCTGTCCTTGGCCTCTGAGAATGGGTCTCTTTATCTGCCAGTTGGAGATGATAATATCGGTTGTGTGTCCCTGGGTAAGTGTCCTGATGGCTCATCATGGCATAAAGTTCAAAAGTTTACATTCTAAAGCCGGACTGTCTGGTTTACCTTTTGGCTCTGCCTCTTTTTAACCAGGGGATCTCAGGCTGGTCATTTCATTTCCTCATCTGTTCAATGCGGGCACTAATAAAACCTATGTTGTAGGGTCCTGGGGGAACTAAATGGCACGTATTAGAGACACCACATGGTGGCTATTATTGTTGCTCTGTGATTTGAGGGGTTGAGTAATTGATTGTGCAGTGGAAAGCACCTTGTTCCAGGAGTTAGAAGACAGTTAACTAGTTGTGTGATTGTGGGCTGGCTATTTAAATTATCAGCCCCATTTTCTACCTGTATTTTTTTTTTTATTGCCGTGGAAAAAGTTATGTATAAAATGCACCCACTTCAGATGTATCATTCAATGATTTCTAGAAAATCTAGTGAGTTGTGCAATCTCTACCTTATCTAGTTTTACAGTATTTCCATCATCCCAATGAGACCCCTCATACTCATTTACAGTTAATCCCATTCCCAGTCCCAGCCCTAGGCAACCTTTAATCTACTTTCTAGCTCTATAGATTTGCTTTTTTTTTTCCTTAAGAACTTTTACTGAGATACAATTGACATGCAATAAACTACATGTATTTAAAGTGTACAATTTGATATTTTTTTTATTAGTAATGTGTATATGGCAATACCAATCTCCCAACTCAACTACCTGTATTTTTTTATATTTATTTATTTATTTATTTATTTGTTTTATTGGCTGTGTTGGGTCTTTTTTGCTGTGCATGGGCTTTCTTTTAGCTGTGGTGAGTGGGGACTACTCTTTGTTGTGGTGCGCGGGCTCCTCATTGCCGTGGCTTCTCTTCCTGCGGAGCACGGGCTCTAGGCGCAGGCTCAATAGTTGTGGCACACAGGCTTAGTTGCTCCGTGGCACGTGGGATCTTCCTGGAGCAGGAATTGAACCCGTGTCCCCTGCATTGGCAGGTGGATTCTCAACCACTGCGCCACCTAGGAAGCCCAACTGCCTGTATTTTTAAGGACATAGATTGTCAGTGTTTCTCAATTACTGGTATTCGGGGCAGGAGAATTCATTGTGCAGGATGTTTGGCATCCCTGGGCCCCAGGCGTTAAATGCCCATAACACCCCCTCGGTCACTGTAACAACCAAAATGCATCCCCTGTTTCCAAATCCCTGCCATGCGGGTGATACCCCCCTCCCTGCGGGGACCCCTGGAACTAAATGGTTTTTTTAAGCTGGAAGGGCTTTAGGCTCTAAGTCCAGGCTTGTCAGGGGGAACCCAATGTGATAAATGATGTGGAAGTGCACTGTAAACTGTAAAGTGCTATGCATGTGGAAGGGAGTATGGTGATATTATCTCATTGCTAATGAGGATGGAGGGAATGAGGAGGGTTGCATCCTGGGGAGAGAGGCCATCTGGAGGGAGGCCTAGGCCAGAGGTGGAAGGTTCATGTACGTGGGGAAGAAAGCCTGCTGGGGCGTGATGGGACACTAGGTCTGGGTGGCAAATGTGTCTCTCAGAGACTTCCACACCAACTCTTACTGGCTAGTGATGGCTGCTATCATATCATGTTGAGGAGGATACTGAAGCCATGCACGGTTAGCAGTGTCTGCCTGAGCTCTTTGTCATCCCTGTTGAAGGCAGCAAGGTATGTTAGGGATTCACAAGAGTCATAATAATTCTTTTTTTTTTTATATATATAAATTTATTTATTTAGGCTGTGTTGGGTCTTTGTTGCTGACCGTGGTCACTCTCTAGTTGCAGCGAACGGGGGCTACTCTTCATTGCAGTGCATGGGTTTCTCAGTGTGGTGGCTTCTCTTATTGCAGAACACAGGCTCTAGGTGTGCGGGCTTCAGTAGTTGCAGCACGTGAGCTCAGTAGTTGTGGCGCAGGGGTTAGTTGCTCCGCAGTGTGTGGGATCTTCCCAGACCAGGGATTGAATCTGTGTCTCCTGCATTGGCAGGTGGATTCTTAACCCCTGTGCCACCAGGGAAGTCCCCAAGAGTCATACTAATTCAGAGAAGGAAGTTCAGATCAAAATGGGCTGGAGAGAGGCTTCCCTGGTGGCACAGGGGTTAAGAATCCGCCTGCCAATGCAGGGGACATGGATTCAATCCCTGGTCCGGGAAGATCCCACATGCTGTGGAACAACTAAGCCTGTGTGCCACAACTACTGAGCCTGCGCCCTAAAGCCTACAAGCCACAACTACTGAGCCCACATGCCGCAACTACTGAAGCACATGTGCCTAGAGCCTGTGCTCCGCAACAAGAGAAGCCACTGCAATGAGAAGCCTGCACACCACAAGGGAGAATAGCCCCCGCTTGCCACAACTAGAGAAAGCCTGTGCACAGCAATGAAGACCCAACACAGCCAATAAAACAAATAAATAAATAAATAAATAAATTTATTAAAAAATAAATTAATTAAATAAAATAAAAATTCTTAAAATCTCCTAACAGCTGTCCCCTCAGCTGTAACATCGCTTTTGACTTTAAGCAGACTGACATCTAGTGTCCATGTGTCCCATATGGCAGCTTCCCGAGGTAGATAGAGCACAGGATGTGAGATGGGTGTAAGCAAAGTGGTTGGGAACATGAACCATGGAGACACGTTGTCTGGATTCAAATCCTGACTTTGCTACTTAATAGCCATGTGCCCTTAGGCAAGTTATTCAACCTCTCTGTGCCACGGTTTCCTCATCTATAAAATGGGAATAGTGATATCTACCTTATAGTCTTGTTATGCGGATTCAAATGAGTTAATACATGTAAAGTGCTTGGAACAGTAACCAGCATGTAGCTGGGACTAAGTGTAGAGTGTACAGTTTCCTGGCAGCCAAAGCAAAGAAGGAACTTGATGAATTACATAACCCTTCTTTTCAGAAAGGAGAGAGATTCTTCTTTCCTCCAGGGAGATTAAGTGGTTTCTGATACAAAATTCTGAGAAAAATAGCTTCCATGGATAATAATTTAGGAGCCCCCGGGTGGTTATAATGAGCACTGTCACCCACAGTGGTTTCATTGTCATGAAGAAACAGAATTCATGGCTCACACTTAACCCAGGGGCAGAATGAGGCAAAAATCCCAACTCCCGCCTGAGGCCTTGAATGCTTTCTGGAGGAAATAAGACTGGATCTGAGCTTTGGTGGGAGATGAGAGTTCGGTGGCCTGAAGCTGGGCTGGGGGTGCACCACCCGGCGCTGAGCGCAGAGGGGAGGGACCCAGGAGGCCCGGCCACATGCCCGCTCCAGAACCTTTGCCTTCTTCGAATCACAGGTTCTGATCGCGGCCACATTTGGCTGGCTGGACTCAGGCCTTGGCCTTTCCTCCAGCCACCAGTGATCATTTTCTTTCCCTTAGGGGCATGACCCCAGGAGAAGCAGAAATCCACTTCCTAGAGAATGCCAAGAAGCTTTCTATGTATGGAGTAGACCTGCACCATGCCAAGGTACCACTGGGTGACAGGTTTCCCCTAGGGTCTGGGGGCACCCGCAAGGAACTACCAGGGCCTTCTGGAGGGCTCGGTGTGCCAGACCCTGTGTTACCCCCAACCTGAAGCCTTTTCTCTTCTCACTTCTCATTCCTCAACGTTCCGTAACCCTTTATTTCCCCATGCCCCTTATTATTTTCTCCTTGTATTAAATTTATTTATGAATCTGTCTGTGCTACCACTAGACTGGGAGCTTCATAAAGGAAAGACACAGACCTTAACTTATTTCTGTGTCCTGAGCACATTGCCTATGACCTAGCACTGCATAGGTACCACTGTTCACTGGATGAATGAATGACTGAGTGATTGATAGAGAAACAGATTGAACAAGTGGATGGGTGAATAAAGGACAAAATGAATGAACGCATGGCTCTGTGAGGGATTAGGCAGTGGGGCGCCAGCATGGATGCTCAAACCCTGCTCCTGAGGGCTCTTTACAAGCAGAGCTCAGACAGGGGTTTCGCAGTGGGAGGGCAGGCTGCCCCCAGACGTGGACCCCAGGCCTGTCATCCCACGGTGCCTTCTCACACAGGACTCTGAGGGCATCGACATCATGTTAGGAGTCTGTGCCAACGGCCTGCTCATCTACCGGGACCGACTGAGGATCAACCGCTTCGCCTGGCCCAAGATTCTCAAGATCTCCTACAAGAGGAGTAACTTCTACATCAAGATCCGGCCTGGGGAGGTAAGCCTGTCTTGGGAACCCTTTCTTCACTGGGATCAACTACCATGGAGGGGATCCTGGCAGCTGGGTCTGGGTTTTTTCCTACCCAGGATACATGAATGGGGGTGCTGGGTGCTAGGTAGGGAGAGAGCCCTCTTTTGCTGGGGCTCTCTATATAGACTTTGCACTTTAGGTACGCACACACGAGAGTGTGTGTGTAAAGATAACCACATATAATCAGGTTACATAGATCAGTGAATATCTGTCCATGTCCCTGTATTTGCATGCGAGTATATAGGACACATATTCGTATGTAGTACACATATGAAGATACACACAGACACATAAGTACACACACATGCAAACATGAATACGCCCGTCCTCCGCATCCCACTCGTCACGAAGTCCACTTGGTTCTACCTCGAGAATAAGTGCGAGCCCGTCTGCTTCTGTCCCTTTGTCCGTTGCACCAGCCACCATCTCTCCCCTCCACCCTTATGGTGTCCTTCCCGCCGGTCTCCTGGCCTCCGTTGCCACCCCAGGCCATTCTCCTCATAGCTGCTAAAGGGAACTTAGAAGTCTCTTCCCTCAGATCATGTCAAACCCACCCCCCTCCCACTCCTCACTTAAACCTTTCGAGAGCTCTCCTTAGCTCTTGTACTCAAGTCCCAACTCTTTCTGGCCACCTACCTCTCCCACACACCTCCTCCCCCCTGCCCCAGGCCCATGGCGCTCCAGCCCCTTCTCCCTTCTCCGAGGTCCTTGAATAAGCAAGCTCTTTCCTGCCCGAGCCCGTTGCATTTGATGTTCCCTCTACATGAAATCCTCTGCCCCACCTCCTCACATAGTTTTGGTTCCTTTTCCATCCTCCAGCTCTCTGCTCAAAGATCCCCTGTGTAAAGGGCGTTCCCTAAGCACCCTTTTTAAAGGAGCACCCCACCCCCGCACCTGCGCACACACATCACACGTCTCTGTCCATTCCCTTAATGCCCTTATCAGTATCTGAGATGAGCTTATTTACTCATTTATCATCACCCCCCCACCCTAAGAATCTTCTGTCTTGGTCACCATGGTGTCTCTTACTTAGCACTGGACCTGTCACAGAGAAAGGGCTTAATCCACCTGATTGATTAAATAAATGAATAAATGAACAGTTAGGCCAGAGTCATACAGGCCTGAGAAGAGGTTCAGAAAGGATGGACTGGTGGCAAGAGTGGGCCCAGGCCTTGCTTCTGACCCAGCGTCCCTGGTTTTGCAGTATGAGCAGTTTGAGAGCACGATTGGCTTTAAGCTCCCAAATCACCGGTCGGCCAAGAGACTGTGGAAGGTCTGCATTGAGCACCATACGTTCTTCCGGTGAGCCTGCCCCTGGGGTGGGGAGACTGGGGCCGAGGCAGATGCTGTGAGCGGACGTGGGTGATGCCTGTGTTTTGTCAGTAGGAGGAGCTAGTAGGGACTCTAGGAAAGCCCTCCTCCTTCTCTTTCCCCAAGTCTCTCCACTTCTGGACCACTTACAGTTGTTGTAGCTGGTGGGATAGCAGGACGGTCCAGCCTTAGACCTGACATTGCAGGTCTGATCCTCCCTCCTTACCTCCGTCCCTCCACTGCAGGCTGGTGTCCCCTGAGCCCCCACCCAAGGGCTTTCTGGTGATGGGCTCCAAGTTTCGGTATAGTGGGAGGACCCAGGCACAGACCCGCCAGGCCAGCGCCCTCATCGACCGGCCTGCACCCTTCTTTGAGCGTTCCTCCAGCAAACGGTACACCATGTCCCGCAGCCTTGATGGAGGTATGCCCCATGCTGGAGGCGGGGGGGAGCGTGGCGTATAGAGGGGAGTGGGGGCATGCTGGGTTCTGCAGAATGAGCAGTGGAGGCGGTGAACACATCACACTTGATTTGCACCGGGCATGGTGTCCCCAGAGCATGCTGCATCTGGTGACTGTCAGCGGGTTAGTCTAGCCTATGGTACCACTTCTGCTGGAATGTGACACTGCCATTCTCTGGACGTCTCACAGCTTCCCTGAGTTGTGGCCTTTTGGGGTCCCAGGTTCAGCCATGTGGTTTTCTGGGCCCCCTTCCCAAGAAGCTTAGCAGTTCACAGCCTGTCACCATCCTGGGGTGGCATAGTGTAACTGCAGTGTGGAGCTGGTGATGCCTCACTGGAGGTGAGGGAGTTGTTCCCGTTTTTTTGGTTCCACTGGGCTCTGGGCTGATTGACATCTAACTGCATGGCCCTCCCCACTGCTTCCATTTCTGCTGAGTTGACAGGTGCCCTGACGGTCAATGAGATTTGGCCATGTGTTGCGCTATGTCAAGCAGACCAGAGCTTCTCAAAATGTGGCATCAGAACCAGCTGTGAGCTTGCAAACACCAGGAGTCTCAGGCCCGGACCTGATGCTACTAAATCAGCACCCCTTGGGGCCCAGGACTCTCCCAGCGTGTGCACACGAGTTTATAGGAGAGGGTCAGAAGCCACATGGGGCATCGCGAAGTAGGCGGCAGATCTGAGTTCAGAGCTCGGCCTCGACACTCCCCAGTTGCTCCATGGACACAGGAGCATAAACGTGTGAACGAACGGATGGGAGGCCTTGAGCAGCGTAACTCCCCTGCGTCTGTTTCCTCTTCTGCAAAATGTATAATACCTACTCCATTGGGTTATAGGGAGAACTAAACAGGTAATACCTCCACCACACCCAAAACAGTTCCTGGAACACGGTAGGACCTCAATAAACTGCAGGACCACTGATAAATTATTACTGCTTTTAGGTTTGAAGGGGGTAGCTAGAGGGTAGAAGGTGGGGACTTGGGTGGGGGACCAGTGGATACTCCCAGAACGTATTGGGGCCGGCCTCCAGGCAAAGCAACAAATATTTTCTGAGGGTTGGACGTGTGCCAGGCCTTGTGTTACGTCCTGGGTATGGTTTTTAGAGTAAGTACGGCCTTTTCCTTTGAGGAGCTCACAGAATAATAGGTTTGTGAGCATTCAGTGTGATTCAAGCAATGGGAGAAGTGTGTACAGGATACAGAACAACCCTGAGGAGAGAGGGTGACAACTCGTAGGGTCTTGAAGGATGCTTAGGAGTTTGCCAGGTGATCAGGAGAGTCTGATATGTTTCCAGTAGTATGGAGGTGAGTCCTGTCCCAGGACTGCCTGGCCATGTTCAGAGGACATGCAGTTTTGCAAGGGTCCATCTGGGGCGTGGGAAGCTCCCTATTCTCCTTGAGTAGGCACAGGGCTGAGAGCTGAGATTTAAGCAAAGGGAAAGGAGGGCTGTGCTGTCCCTCTGTCCTCCCCTGCAGTTTCCATTACCATGCCAGGGGCTAAATGAAGCCCAGATTGTGCAGGGCAGCAAAGATTGACCCAGAACTGGTGAAGTTCATCATCTAGGAAGCCTGGACTCTAATCCAGGAGGCCTGGGTCCTTGTCCTGATTCACTGAAAGGTTACCAGTGGGACCTTTCCCCTCTCAAGGTCTCAATTTATCCTCTGTAAAATGGGCATAATAATTCCCATCCTAGCCATCAACGCAGAGTACCGTGTGGATCTGATGAAATAATGTGCATAAATGGGCAGTTTGCCAAGTGATATATGTGAATGAAAAGGCTAATTATTCTTTTACAAAGAATCTATGCCAATCCCAAGGATAATCTGGGCTCTGATCATTTTAATTCAGTGTTTTCCAGCCATTTTTTCCACTGAGACACAGTTTGGGGCATAGTCTGGGTTTTGCCCAGTGTCTGGTGTAAAGTCTTGTAATTCCACCCCTTTCTTTCCTTTTCGGAAAAGGACTTTGGAATGCCAGTGAGTGAGAAAGATGTTATTGCAGGGGTCCCCTTGAATCCTCCCTAGTTTATAAAGAAGGTAAATCGTTTGCAAACCTCGGAACTTTAGCTTTCACTTATAAAAGCTAATCTCACAATATTCATGTATTGGTCAAGCAAGTATCTGCTACAACCGCCACAACAGAAACATAACATTTGTGAGCCAGCATCGATCGAATCGGCTCCCTCTGAGCCAGCCACTTCTTCTCTTAGACCCGTTAGCTTATTCGTTCCTCCTCTCGGTTGTCTGAATTAGGTACTGTTTGTAGGTGAGGAAACTGAGGCCCAGAGAGGTTGTATAACTTACCCAAGGTCACATAGCAAAGAAGAGACGGGTTTGAGATTTGAACCCAGGCTCGAGTGCTGTAGAAATCAGGAGAGGGCCTGGGGCTGGGGGCAGCTCGGCTTCTGACCATCTGAGTGACCTGGGGAAGCCTACTCCGCTCCTCTGGGCGCTGGCTCCTTATCCCCAGTATGCTGTGGTTGTGAGAGTGTCGGCTCCACTCCAGGCGTGGTTGGGCGGGCGCTGGGCTGGCTCGCGGTCCCTGCACCTGGGAGATGACTCACAGGGCCTCCCGGCCATCTCTGCCCACTTCAGCAGAGTTCTCTCGCCCAGCCTCGGTCAGTGAGAACCACGACGCAGGACCTGACGGTGACAAGCGGGAGGAGGATGGCGAGTCTGGGGAGCGGCGGTCAGAGGCTGAGGAGGGAGAGGTCAGGACCCCCACCAAGATCAAGGAGCTGAAGGTAGGAGCCCGGCTTTCTGGTACCCTCTGACCCGGAGGCTGATTCTGGGTCTAGGCTCAGCCTTGGCCTTCAGGTGCCCCCAGCTGTGGCCAGACACCCTTGCTGTGTGGCACACCATGGACAGGGCCTTGCCCTTGGGCCGCGCTCAATACCTGGAAAATCCAGGTGGGGGTGGGGCGTGCTGCCCACCCTGTGCCCTTGCCCTCCTTTTGCCCTGCTTTCCTGGAGGGACCCCCTGTCCCCTGGTGGACTCTGGCCTCCTCTTGCTCTCTCCTGATTTGCCCCTTTGCCTGTGATCTGGATCTGCACAGCCCCCTTTCACCCATGCTAGGGTGTCCTGCAGGCCACAAGAGTGAGGTTCAAGTGTGTCCCCTCCTGCCACCCACCCCCATTTCCCAGTGACAGGTGCAGACACTCGTGCAGGCTGGCATGGCCTCAGACTCACACGCGCTCACTCACAGATGAGCAACCCTCTCACCCATCGGGTTCTGCCCCCAGACGTGCAGACGATGTGCCTGTGCACACGCACGCGGACACGCACACGGAGGTAGTGTGTTTCCATCACGCAGTCGCACCTCAGGAGCACAAGCCCCCGAACACACACAGACAGCAAGAACCCCCCATCCCATCTGCTGAGTGCGACGGCCTGCTCTGCCTCCAGTCCTCCCGCCCCCTCCTTCGCCTTCCTGGGCTCCCTGCTTCATGCCCTGCGCCTTCTGGGACCTCCCTGCCCTGCCGGTGGCCCACCCAGCTTCCCAGAGAGCTCTGGGCTGCTTGCTGGACCAGGCCGGTCGCGGGATCGCTAATCCATTTGCTCTACTGACCCTGCTGGTTCCTTTTCCTCCTCCCACGTCCCGCTAGCCGGAGCAGGAAACCACGCCGAGACACAAGCAGGAGGTACTGCATGGGGCCTGTCCCCACCACCCACCCAGCCATTCATCCCCCAGCTCATCTGTCATCACCCCACCGTCCATCCCAGGCTCATATCCCGCCACCATCTCAGCTTCGGCTTCTCCTCCGCTCCCGGCCATCCTCCTCCCTCACCCAACCCCGCCCTCCATCACCCCCTCCTCGTCTTAAGATCGTCGATAGACTCCGTCCCCCCAACCAGCCATGCTCCCCTCCCTTCTCACCCCTCCCTCCCTTTGCCAGCCTCATGCTCCACCTCTCCAGACCACCCCATGCTTGCTTCCCACCTGCCGACCGTCCCCCGTGTCCCCCGGGTCTTCCGGGCCATTCTGTGCTTTCATTGAGCTCATCTCCACCCCGTCCCCCCACCCCCAACCCCCAGCCCCAAACCCTTCCTTAGATTCCTCTGCCTACACCACTGTCTAGTCATGTCTCCACCTCATCTGTGTCCCCTGTGTCTGCTGCCCCCCTCCAAGTTTTTTTTTTTTTTTTTAAGTTTCTTTTTATATCTGTTGGCAACCAGATGTGGGAGTCGGGGGTGAGGGGAGGGAGGAGCCTCAGAGTGCGTCTGTCTTCTCAACCCCAGATGCACCTCCCGAGGGTGGGGCCACTGCTGCTCCAGCTCTGCAGCCAGGAAAGCCTCCTCTTCTCCTCCTCTTCCTCCTCCTCTTCCCACTCCTCTTCGCCTCTTCCTTCTCCTCTTCCTCATCCTTATCCTCCTCCTCTTCCTCCTCCCATTCGTTGCTTCGCTCAACTTACTCCTCCTGTGTTAACTACTTCTTCTTCCTTTTCACATAGTCTCCAACTCTTCCTTTGAACCTTACCTGCAAGAGAGGTGGGTTTATTCTTGGGTTGCTGAGGGAACGGCCAGAGGCTGGGGCATCAGAAGGGCCTGGCTTTTGGAGGACTAAGATCTGGGTTTCAGCCCCCGTTCTGCCACTGACTCTTTGAGGGTGTTGGGAAAGTCCCCTCAGGCCCCAGTCACCCATCTGCACGGCAAGACATTTGAACTAGGTTTCCCCCAGGCCTTTAACCTTCAAGGATCCACCGCTCCCTCCAGCCTTGGGAAACATCACGTGCCCACAGAGCCAGTGTGGCAGGTTCAGGATGGAAGGTCACCAGCCACCCGTCTGGGGTCCATGGTGGCCCAAACCCAGCCTCCTGTGCACCCTCTATCAGGTTTGATTTTTCAGTCAGACATCCTCCTGAGACAGCTCTGCTCAGGAAGGGATGCGGGAGGTACAGACAGATGTCTAGAGGGAAAGCAGAGCCTCAGTGGCCCTGGTTTCCTTCCTGAGGTTACTTCAGAGTCAATCATAGTGGATCCTTGGATGCCAGACATAAGCACAGGGGAAGAATGTAGCCTTGTCCAAGGGCAAGCTTGCCTTCCAGGTAGTTGTTCCAGAATCACTGGTCTGACTTTATAATAAGCCAAGACTGTCTGTTTCTTGTCCTGAATCCTCAAACAGCTTTGCCGATGCGGGTCCTTGGGCTGCCAGCCCACCTGCCCTGCTCCCAGAAGTAGGCAGACCACTTCCAGCTCCTGTGCAAAGGCTGGTCCTCACCTGACCTAAGGGCAGATTACTGTCTCATGCTGTACCGCCCAGAGCTCCGACTTGGCAGTTTAATGTGCTGGAGCTATGACTCCAGCTATACCTGGCTCGGTTCTTGTGCCCAGCCTTGGGGCTTACCCCTCTTCTTCCTCGTCGCTAATTCTAATCTTCCTGAACACCCCCAAAGAGTCCTAGTTTCTCTGTCTGGCTGTGTCTCACCCTGTCTGCCCTTGAGGAGCTGGTACCCACAAGGAATCTGGAAAATCCTGGGTGGTTGGGAAAGGCAGTGGCTCACAGCAGAGAATGCTGAACGTCCTTCTCCCGGTTTCTGGTGTGGAAGCAGGGAACATTTTTCTGAACATTCCTGGCTTTCGAAGGGCCTACAGGGCCTGAGCAATGGTACATGTTGGGCTAGGAGGGGCCTAGACTGTGGATTCTGCTAATAAGCACAGTGGTCCAAGTCGTGGCCAGAGGTAGGGACCAGCATCCAGGAGGCCAGGAAGTGGGCTATAGCATCCCAGTGGACAGGATGGGTGAGTTCTCACTGTGCTTTGGTTGTAACCAGAGGGAAGTCATCTCTGTACCTTGTGCAGGCAAAGGAAACTTACCCAGACCTGTGCAATTTGGCTTGACTTAGGCCAGGAGCCAGGCAGGGGAGAAGAAAAGGTGGTACTTGGCTAGAAGTTTCCTCCTCTGACTCTCAAGTGCTTTCTGCTCTTCTGGTTAATCTTGGGTGGTTTGTGCACCTGTTGGGGCAGATCATCCCTGCCCTGCTTGGCTTATGGGGCGCAGTGAGGGTGAGATGGGGCCGTGGATGGAAACCACCTGGCTGATGTCGGGTGGTGATGGGGACCATTACCATCTTCACCACACTTTGCATCCTCTTCTTGGAGCTGTTCTTCTGACACCTGACTATCCTCTCCGTGCACCCCTAGTTCTTAGACAAGCCAGAGGACGTCTTGCTGAAGCACCAGGCCAGCATCAACGAGCTCAAGAGGACCTTGAAGGAACCCAACAGCAAACTGATCCACCGGGATCGAGACTGGGAGCGGGAACGCAGGCTGCCCTCCTCCCCCGCCTCCCCCTCCCCCAAGGG
This sequence comes from Hippopotamus amphibius kiboko, assembly GCF_030028045.1. NCBI lineage: Eukaryota > Metazoa > Chordata > Mammalia > Artiodactyla > Hippopotamidae > Hippopotamus > Hippopotamus amphibius. Next base: position 23,930,151 of record NC_080197.1, on the reverse strand, counting down.
CACCCCTGAGAAAGTCAACGAGGTAGGTCTCACCTGGAACCCCTCCACTGGGGCCTTGGGTACAGATGCAGGGGAGGGTAGCTATGTACTGACTTACACTCCCCCTCCATGCGCTGTTGCTACATAAGGCAGTGATGGAGATAGGGCAGCGGGTTAAGCTGAGGAAGAATTTTGGAATCCTGGGCCCCGGGGACCACCATGAAAAACTCAAAAGACTTCCTATAGCTTGGTGTGTTTCCCTTCCATCAGCCAGAGTATAACAGAGAAGGGGTGCTGGTTAGAAAAGCAGGTTCTGCGGCCCCACATCAGACCTACTGAATCAGAATATTTGGAGATAGAGCCCTGGAATCTGTATTTTAAACAAGTGCCCCAGGTGACTCTCACACGCGCTGAATTTTAAGAATCCTGGTAGTTCTGTCCAGTAAGCAGACCCTTTTGTGCCTATTGTGAAAACACAGGTTGGGGGAGTGTTCCTTCCTGGAAGGAAGACCCCATCAGAGGGGAACAGATCCTCTAGGAAAGTCAGAGCTGTTCCTGGTGCCCCAGAAAAAGATCCCGCATGACCTGCCTTTCGGAGTGGAAAGCATGGGGTGTTTTCTTAATTGAAAAAGAGAAAGATAGGATCTTGAGCATTCCTGTGTTTATAATCCCAAGCTGTTATTTTCAGCACTGCTAAATCTCGGCACTCTTTACCCTCGTTTATATTAGGTGTTTTCTCTCTAGTGCTGCTGCTTACTGGTCTCAAACCCGTCTGAGGTCTAGACTTACAGTGCCTGGGTTTGAATTCTGGCTCTGCTGCCTGCTAGCTGGATGACTCTAGGTTTGTTATTTAACCTCTCTGAGCCTCCGTGAGGTAGAGATGATAAAAGTACCTAGTTCCTAGGACTGTGGTGAGCATCCAGTGAGATAAAGCATGGAGGTGCCAGCAGAGGACCTAGGTGCTCAATGTGAGTTACTTATTGTCTCATTTGGAGAGCCTTGGGACTATCACACAGAAGGTTAGTTTCAAATCAGAATCCTTTTTAAAGTTGGGAAGGACGCTCGGAACCTACTTGGTTCAAGGTCATCATTTTACACACGGGGCACAGACGCTCAGAAAGGGGAAGGACTTGGTCAGTGTCATAGCTGGTAGAAGAGGGGCCGGAATCTGATTTTCTTATGTCCCAGGCCACTGTATTTGCTATTAAATCACAGCTGCCTGGGAGCAAGACCAAATCATATGAAGACCAGGATAGAGTCAATTGTGCATGTGCTGCCCTTTAATGCTTTGAAAATTGGTGATGCAGCTGTGATCTAATAAGTGAGCCTTTGATTGAATCAGCACTCCCATGGCCCTGACATGCCGGGTAACAGAGGGCCTCTTCCAGCGAGGCTGCTGTGGTGGCTGTCTGGCTGGTGAGTCGCAAAGTCACGGATGCTGTGGGGGCCTTTAAGGCTGGTGCCATGGAAGGAGGGCACATCTCTTCACCCACTGAGGGCTTCTGTGGTCACCACTGGCACAATCAAGGCCCTGAAGACCCTGGACGGGGCCATGGGGCTGGCCTAGTAATCCAGTTACCTGCCACCACCCCCCCACCCCGTCCTGCCCTGAGATACACTTGACGGGAGTGGCTTCTGTTCAGTCCTGAAGTGGAAGAGGCTTCCAAAAGGGTCAGACTCCAGCAGAGAAGGGAAGGCTGAGCCCTGGAGAGCTGGGCTCTGGTGGGTTGAGGTGCCTCTGAGGAACCTGGCTTGGGGGTGCCCCACCTGCTGGTGATAGCTGGAACTGCTAGAAGATGCATCTTATTCATAAAAGGTGGCTTCTGTTCCGCTTCCCATCCTCCCCTCCCCCCCTCTCTGCCCCTGCAAGAAGTGTAGCCCATTGCCAGAGAGCAGTCTGGTCCAAGAGCTCACCTTGGACCTTTTAACTGGCTTACAGATCCCCCTGGCATTTAGAGGCCCTTGAAGATTTGGGAGATGGGAGGAGCCATAGCCAAGGATTGGACTGGGTCCTTGGGCGAGTGGCCTCACCTCTCTGAGCCTCACGGCCTAGTCAGTCCATCTAGAATGGGACCAAAATTGCCATTCCACAGTGTTGTTGGGAAGATCAAGTGAAATAATGGATATAAAAGCACTTTATAAACTGGAAAGTGCTGGACAGTCATGGGGCCATTGCTGACGGTGACGAGGCTGCCTGATCCAAATATGGGCTCTCTGGGGCATATCCTGTAGGGTGTCATCCAGAGTTCTAGTAGCTTCCTCGTATATTGCTGGGCCTCATCTGGGCCAGTGGCAAAATGGCAGAAACTTAAACCAAAATGGGGACCCCATACTACGGAGTTCCCATTTGCCGAACCCAGGTTTTTGTTTCAAAGATAACTTTTTAAAGGGGGCTGAGACCCCATCTGCAGGATTGAACCATTGCCTAAACCAAACACACCCAGGGCAGACTTGGACGTGGTGTCCAAGTGATACGACTATAAACTTCTTTAATGAGAGTAGGCAGGCGAGGAGGAAAGGCCCAAGGCCAGGTGCTGGCTGGCAGCAGACCGTGGGCCCCCCTCCCTTGCATGGCTCCGAGGGGCAGTTCCTTTCCATCTCGTCCCACGGCCCCCACAGCGTGGCTCCTTCGTAACCTAAGGATGCGGGATTCACTAAGCTGGGTTATTCACAGACTCTATGTGTGTGTGTCTCTCCTGCTTTTTCTCTCTCCCTCTCTGTCTCTCCTTCCCTTCCTCCCTCTTTCCCTCTCCTCTGGCCCTGGGCCTCCCCTGCAGTCCCAGAGGACCCAGGACACCTCTCCGCAGGACTTGGCACCTGAGCCTGGGACGGCCGCGGGCTTGGAAGTGTTCACTCAGAAAAGCCTCGCAGCGTCTCCTGAGGTTACTGTCGTTGCCTCCCCGCCCGCCCAGAACCACCCTAATGATCTTAGGAAAACCCTTTCTCTGGGCTGAGGGGGGCGGACCAGACTCTGCCCTGCAGGTGGGAGAGTGGGTAGCCCGTGTTGTCCCCATGCTGCGACAAGTAAGCGTCCCCCGTCCCACGGGTCCACATAGGGCCAGCCCATCCTTCTTTCATGGTTTCTCAGGAAGGAGAGGACTGAAAACGTTTAAGGAAGACAGAATGGTATGAGTCATCTTTGGCTTTAAAAGGGCAGGCAGAAATGATCTCTCAGGCCTCCTGAGGCAGGTGACCTGGAGGCAGGCTCTGACTGCTATGCTTGGGATCGGGGTCATGGTACCTCCATGCCTTCTGCTCTGAGGTCTTGTCTCTGTTCAAAAGCCTGAGTAAGGTCTAGCAGTGACTAAATTAGCCCATCCATCCCCTGCCTCCGTTCTCTAAACTCCCCTCGGAGCATGGGTCTTTCAGGGTCTCCAGGCAGGCAAAAGTGGGGGTCTTTCTCCAAGGAGCATCCTTGGGGTTGTACGGATGTTGGTCAGGCAAGCATTCTAAATGAGGAGAGCATTGCTTCTCTGCCCAGGACAGCAGCAGGCCAAGGGCCCTTGGAGCTTCCTGTATCCCTGCGTGGATGCCAGGTGGGATCCAAGCCCAGGGGCAGGTGGCTGCATCCTCCCTCTCTGCTGGGACTTCATAGACTGTCAGGGTTGGAAGGAACGGACCAATCATCTGGGTGAAACTTCATTCTCCCTGATAGCCAGCCCTCCTCTGTGGGCATAGTGTGTGTGAGGGCATAGACCGTTTTCTATTCCTAGAGAAGAATTTTATAGCTGCTAGAAATGTCCTGGAACTGTAAGAGAGGTGTGAGTCAGCTACATGAGTGGTGAAACATTAAATCACAGTTCTATTCTGAATTTTTCCTCAATGTAAAAATTTAAAAAAAACTGAGAGCACTCTTGAGAGGAGTTAGACAGGAATCAACAGCATCCTACGATGAGGGAAGCCGTAATGCCTTGGAGCACAGAGATGCACGTAGAACCAAGCGCAGGTGCCCTTTGAGGGGTGGGGGTGCCAACATGTGCCCTCCCCCAGCATCCCTGCAGACGGTCCGTCCAGCCTCTTCCACAAGGGGGCTCTCTCCGTTCTTAACAGCAGCCCGTTTTGTCTTCAGTCATCCTTTGGGAAGTTTCCACATTGCATTATAACCTGCCCTCTGAGTCACCTGCCTGTGGGCCTCACTCTGCCCCCTGGCGCCTGTAGATGTGCTCTGCATCCTCCTCCAGGAAGGCCCTTCAGGGATGAGCATCCCCCTTCCCCCCCCCCACCCCAACTCCCACTTTCTTCAGCCACTTCTCTCATGGTTCCTAGAGGGCTCCTCGTCCTGGACCCCTGCCCTGCCCCCCAGGGGGTCTCCTGTAACGAGGAGGGCCCAAAATGTGACCCCGAGCTCCAGGTGGGCCCTGAACAGCCCCGGGGGCAGCAGAATCCCGGCTGGTGATCTTCTTCCTGTCGGCGTGTGTGGGAACAGAACTGGCCCCACTCTGGCTCCCAGCTTCCGTTTGGTGGCCAGTCTTGCTGCGGTGGCCCCAGATGACAGCAGGGTGTGCTCTGAGCAGGCACGGAAGGCCCCCTGGCTCAGTGGAAAGAATGGCTGGGGGGTTTCCCTGACGTCATCCATCCTGTGAATCAGGTCAGAGGGTCAAAGCTTTCCTCTTTTTGTTCGGTCTTTGTTTCTCTTCAGCATTTTTGCTTGTTAGATGCAGAGCCTCTTCTTCCCTCTGGGTGCTTCGGTTTCCCCTTCTGAAATGAGGGTAACAGGACCTGCTTCACAGGTCGCCATTTGGATTAAATTTAATAACTTCTCTAAAGGGCTGACATCACCTGGCACGTAGTAACTAAATATAAGTACATGTTTCCCTTGTTCTTCCTGCGGAAACTTTCTGTTCTGTGCCAGCTCCCACCCCACTCAACCTAGTTTCTAAGCTTCTGGTTGCTAGAAACTCGTTTCTAGTTAGACTTGGGGCAGGAATGTTCCAGAAGGGGTCTCATGGACCATCTTTGGCCATCATTGCCAGGCTGATGATGTCAGTACAAGCTGAAATGTGAGCAGCTAAAGATACCTGCTTCCCAAGTAGAAGAGAAAGGAGGCTTCGTAGGCTCTCTTCTGAAGCGCTTCCCGCTGGGGTGGTTCAAGTGCTGTTGTCCTGAAGGCTTAACAACCTGAAGTAAAATCTCAGAAACCCACACAGACTTTGTCTGGGCCTCCCCACTTCCTTTTCTCTCTCTTTCCTGTTAGCAAGATTCTCTTAATCAGGTTTGATTTCCTGACAATCAGGGAGATGTTGCTAAAATGGAGCTGGGGGAGTGGAGGTCAGAGGGTTTATAACTGATCCTTCAGAAGTCTTCGGATCTTCTGGGATCTGACAGACTCCTCACCAAGTCATAACCTGAATCAGAGCCCAGGCTCATGGAACCCTGCCCCCTCCTGTTGCTGGGAGCAATTTTCAGCGCATCTCACCATGGAGCTCTTCACAGGACACGAGGTGGAGTCAGAGACGGGGTTCTAGGCTTGCCTTTGCCACTGGCTCACTCCCTGACCTTGGGCACGGTGCTCACTTTCCCCAGGCCTCAGTTTCCACATCTGTGCCGTGAGGGGCTTGAGTCAGAGCAGTAGTTTCAAAGGAGGGCGGGACTTTGGGGCACTCGGGCAGCCCAGCCCTCCAGGCTTACCAGGGCAGCCCTGTATCTCTGCTACATATTAGACGTCCATCAAGATTTTGTGTGAAGAAAGTATTCTGTGGTTGCAAGACGATTAAAATCCCAATGGCCTGCTTGCTTTTTTTTTTTTTTTTTTTTTTCGGTCGCACTACACGATTTGCAGGATCTTCGTTCCCCTAACAGGGATCGAACTTGGGCCCCCAGCAGTGAAAGCACTGAGTCCTAACCACTCGATGGCCAGGGAATTCCTGGCCTTCTTGCTTTTTTAACGATTCTACAAGTCCATCCTTTCCTCCTAGGTGTTGTTTGAAAAACTCTAGGGGAGGTAGAGGGCTGTTTTGTTGACTCTTGTCAGTGCTGTACTCTCAGTGCTTTTGAGCACGGATGATGCTTGGATTTTCAGACCTTTTCCTTTTGTGATATGTCCTGGCCAGTCCTTTTCCACGCTTTCTGTGAATTTTGTTAGAATTCTCCAAGAATAGGCCTTGGTATTTGCTTCTTAGGAAATGAACTCCACAAAGTTCAGGCTGTTTAAGCCATTGTGACTGGCACTAACCTCTAGAGCTGGCCATTTAGCATTTTTCATTCTCATCTCTTTCCTTCTGGTTAGCTCTTACAGAAAGGTCCGATTTCAGGCTATGCCTGTGAAACAACTCGGTGCTTCCCCCCAGCTTGACGTTCGATTGCAGTGGGGACCCATATTCCATTGATTGTACGTTGGCAAGCCTCTCAGGCATCAAAAATCAGGCATTCTTCTCCTGACTCGACTAACTGTGACCTTGAATAAGTTACTGACCTTCTCTAGGCCTCCGTTTACCCGTTTGCACAATGAGGAGATTGGACTGGAAGAAGTCTTCGGAGTTCTTTTGGCTCTAGCAGTCAAAGACTCCATGTGGTATAAGCTACTTTCCCCTCTGACCCTGGCAGCTTTATTATTAAAAGAGGAATCCTGAGTCTGAACCATCTGTAGGTTTCCATTTCCCCATGGTTAACACGGGGAGGGTGTGAGACCCCATCCCATTTACCAAGTTAGGGTGGTGGTTGAGGGCAGTCAGTAGACCATCCTGGGGTGCCTTGATGGGAAGAGTCGCCTTGATGAGGCTGACCAACACTGTCATGCCTTCCTCTCCCCCAGTCAGTTCTGGGGACAAGTTGACCTTGATCCCTTCTTGCAGAGGGAAAAAGTGACCTATTCTTCAGGTGCCTGATATTTCATGTTAACTCTTCTTGCTCCAATTGAAACACAGGGCTCAGAGCATTGGGTATTTATAGAGAGAAAGTACATTAGGCCAGAAGAACTCAGTCTCCTAAATGTGACCACCACGCAGCGGGAAGAAAGTGAGGCAGGCCTCGCAGACGTCCTTGCTGACGGCAGACTCTCCAAGATAGACGTCCTGGTGGACAAGTTCAAGGTTGAAGTGGCCACAGAAGAAAAGGTGGGAGCCAGGAGAGCAAACACCCAGCGACAAGGAAGAATGATGGCGAGCCCTGAAGACTTCGAGTCCGTGTGGGAGGAGGGCCCCTGGGTCAGGGAGGGCCCAGAAAGGGCCTCTCTGGCTGCAGGCTGCACGCTGGCAGGAAAGCTCCCGGAGGCCTCCCAGTTCAGGGCGGACCCTGGGGAGGCAGCCGTCAGGAAGCACCAGGCCTCCGGTGGTCAGCTGGAGGGCCCGGCGGAGCTGAGGCGGGAGCTGGAGGAGTTCCAGGCTTGCAGAAGACCCGCTGCCCCGGCGACCGGCCCCACAGAGGCGGACGTCCCCTCTCCAACCTCCGACGCGGGAGGACTGCGGTCCTTCCTGCTGGACCCAGTGCACGCAGAAGCCAGAGCCGACTCGAGTGATGAAACCGACACTTCCTTTACAGAGAGAAGCTTCTATTTAAACTCTGGAGAGAAAGAGTCTGCAGACCAAGCCCTCCCTCCGCCCCTGGAGGAGAGAGAAGAGCACTTAGATGCCCCACCTGGACGTGAGACCAGGTGGAAGCTCTCGGAGGAGCTCTCGGAGAGCTCGGAGCTGGCCTCCTCAGGCCCTCCGGGCTCTGCTGCTGCTGCCGGCAGGAACAAGCTCCAAGAGGGTGAAGCCCACTCAGCTTCCTCGGAGGAAGGGGCGGGGCCCCCCGGGAACCACGGACCGGATGACCTGGACGTCTTTGTCGAGCAGCTCGGAAAGGGACCTTCTCCAGGGCTGACGTTTGCTGAAGACTGGGACGAAGCCCGGTGCGGGGTGGAAGGAGAGTCTGCGCACCCAGCATCCTCAGTAGCTGCAGAGGAAGAGGCCCCCAGGGGTGGAGATTTGATGGGAAAGGCTGAGAAAAGTCCCCCAGGAGGATGGAACCACTCACCTCACAGAGGAGGGGGCGTGCATCTAGACCCCCAGCCCTGTGCCCTTCCGTGGGCCATCCCCCCTAGCGATGGCAGGAAGCCAGCCAAGCCGGGCAGAGGCAACTTCTTGCGCAGAGAGAGGGGACCAGTTCACACCCAAACAGGAGAACCTGCGACAGAGGACAGCAAGGCCCCAGCATTTCTTCAGATGGAGGTGACCACCCCCCTCTCAACCTCCCCCCGTCCCTTCGAGGCTCAGACATCTCCAGAGGAAGCTCCTCCAAGCCCAGCCCCTCATGGGTCAGGGGAGCCTGTGCAGCTCAGGGATGCCTTTGGAGAACAATCCCCTGTGTTTCTCAAACACGCCCATCCTCCTAAAGAGAGCCCGGAGCCCAAGGACCAAGCAGGGCTGGCTGTGACCCCGGACGGAGGGGAGCGCAGGGCCCCTCCCGTCGCCAGCAGGAAGCCCAGAGTCATCCCTGAAGAAGCCGAAGGGTTGGCATTCCCTTCAGGGAAGCAAAGGGAGATGCCGTCTTTCCAGGCTGGGGTTCAGGAGGGCTCCCTGGAAGATATTAGCAAGACTTCCGTGGCCAACAAAATTCGTATCTTTGAGACCCACGGAGCTGAAACTCGCCGGGCCAGTCAGGGTGAAACCAGAGCCTTTGCAAACGAGCTGTCTTCAGAGGCCTCCGCGGGGCAAGTAGAGCAACAGCGGAGTAAGCGTTTAGACCTGGGATTTGCCCAGTTCCAGCCCCCAGGGGACTTTGCTGTCCCCAAAGCCACGCATTCCTCAATGATGCCGCCAGCTACCAGACACTCCTGGGAGGGCACTTCTACCCCATCCCCCCGGGAAGGATGCGTGGACGTCGAGCTCCTGTCCGCCAATCCAGGCTGCGAAACTACACTGGAGGAAGCTACTGGGGGAACTGGCCACGTGAGCCCCCACCCCCACGCTGCCCCTGGCCGGGGAGCTGACCGCATGCCGCGTAGCTCTGTAGAAGCATGTTTCAGTGGCCCCTCATCATTCCTGCCACCAGAGGCTGCGTGTCCATCCCTATGAGTTATTTTCCCTAAACGGGCCTGAGTGTAGCCCAGGCGGAATGACGGGTTCATCTGCTTGGCCCATGTTAGCTTAGCCACAAAGACCCTCGGCTTTTGGTGTGACCTGGTGCCCGGAGGGTCACACAGCCCCGATGGAGACGGTGGCACCACCACCAGCAAACTACACACTCGCTTTGCCTTGCTGCCCCCACCTGCTGGGTTCCTACCGTTTTGCTTGGCTTGTCCAACGATCTTTCTTCATCCCTTCCCTTCCCTGGTGCTCCTGCCTTGGGGAAGCTGACAGTCCAGAGGTTTCCATCCTTCACTTCTGGCTCCCTCTCGGTCCCAGTGCCAAGTTCCTTTCTGCCTCCTTAAGACTAACTGTCTTCTCTAATCCAGAACAAACTCGGAGATGCGGTCAGGCAAGAGAAGCACGTCACCAGCTTAGCAGCGAACCCCCCGGGGAAGGGGGGGCACCTGAGATTCGCCAGCCCCTCAGGCCCTCAGGTCTCTGCAGCCCCTCAGTGCCCTGACGACCCGGTCATCTTCACCTGGCTGGGGTGCATCGCTGCCCTAGATCCCCACCTGCTCTGGCAGAGCCTCTCGTGGCAGCTCAACTCTGGCTTGTCTGGAATGTGTCCTCACACCTCTCAACCTTCCAGAGACTGGCTGAATGGAGGCTGGTCTAGCAAGCGAATCGCTAAGCGTACTGAGTCTCTAGAACCTGAAGCCAAGTACTTTAAAAATATTTGGTGGGTGTTAGATTGGTCTCAAAAAAGAATGTCATAAAACAGCCAAAAATGTGTGTGTGGTGTTTAATCCCTGACAGGCCAGTTGAGAGGTATGTAAGTCGGACAAGAGTTGCTGGTCCCGCGCCAGCACTTCCTTGGCCTGCTGTTGTCAATTACACTGATGGGACCAGAACCTCCACCCACGGAGCTCAGGGGTGAAGCGATGCAGCACCCAGCTCCCCGGAATTCCCCCGTGTTGCTCCTCCCTCTAGACGATGCTGACCCCTCCCACAGAGACTCAGTGGAATTGACAAACTGTGTTGGCTTCCTCTTTGCTCCTCAAAGCTCTTGGCTCCAGCCTCTCTGCCTCCCCGTCCTGGGTGTCCCTGGATCCCTGGGTCTCCCTCCTTTGGTTTTCGCGTCCTTGATGTCCGCCTGCACGGATGGGCCTGGGGTCCGGGCTCCCATCCCTGCCTTGTGCGCAGTGCCGCTTCTGATAAGCTCCCAGATCCAAACCTTGGATGGGGCCTCCTGTCCAGGACCCACTGGCAGGATGTTTGCTTTGTCCTTGCTTTTGCCGTCAGCGGGAGACCCTCGGAAAGGAGAGTCCTTGCTCTTGAGAAGTTTTTCTTTTTCTTTTCTTTTTTTTTTTTTAAGCCTATCATCGTGTCAAAGAACCTTTCCGGGGGTGTTTTTCTTTTCCTGACCTGCTCTTCCATTTGGGGTGTCGAATGGCCCCAAGATTTCTTCTGTCATTCACCGTCTTGATTTCTCTCTTTCTCTCTCTCCCCCTCCCCATCCCACACCCCCATTCCTTTGATTTTATCTGGCCATAGAGAGCAGGGCTGAGGGAGGGCTCCGAGGAGAAAGTCAAACCTCCACGGCCCAGGGCCCCAGAGAGTGACACGGGAGACGAAGACCAGGACCAGGAGAGGGACGCGGTGTTCTTGAAGGACAACCACCTGGCCATTGAGCGTAAGTGCTCCAGCATCACGGTCAGCTCCACGTCCAGCCTGGAGGCCGAGGTCGACTTCACGGTCATCGGTGACTACCACGGCAGCGCCTTCGAAGACTTCTCCCGCAGCCTGCCTGAGCTCGACCGAGACAAAAGCGACTCAGAAACCGAGGGCCTGGTGTTCTCCCGGGATCTCAACAAACGGGGCCCCAGCCAGGATGACGAGTCTGGGGGCATTGAGGACAGCCCGGACCGAGGGGCCTGCTCCACCCCGGATATGCCCCAGTTCGAGGTACAGTGGAGCATCATCGGGACCCGGGCCCACCGGGCACTGCATGTTCGAGGGCCCTGGGCCATGTGTGAGAAGACTGAGCCACCAGCTTGAAGCTCTGTTCCGTGTTGCATGACTGCCTCTCCGCAGAACAGCATGGTTCTGTGTTCGCATGTTCGGCAGCTCGGTTCACCCCTAACGTGCACTCCTGGGCGCTTTAACCCTGTGACCCCATCTCTTGCCTGAGGTCAAGTGATGCCAGGCAGTCTGGTCCTACTCGACTCCTCCCCCTGCCTGTGTTGCATGGCACCTGCAGAGACCGTGTGCTTGTGAACTCACGGGGGCGCCTGTGGCCTGCTCTGAAAGCAGATGGTGTTTTCTGATCCTGGCCCGGCTGCTCTCCCCGTTGCCTGGGGTCTTGGGGTAGCAGTGGAAACTCCTAGAGAAAAGGAGACGTTATCGCTGAGGGGGACGCAGAGTAGACTGTGTCTGGGCCTCTCTGCTCCCTGTCCTTCTTTCAGGGGATCTTTCGTCACGCTCTTCCTGTGCTCTCCCATCTCTTCCAGCCCCAGCTACCTCCCACCACACTCTCCTTTCCCCCACGTTGCAGGTATTGAAATAGGAGCTCATCTACTCTGGGCTTTCATTCCATGCTGTACCTTGTGGAGAAAGTGTTTCCTTCCATCCTCTGCCTTGCAAGCTTGTCTTCCAGGACCAAGTTCAGATACCACCACTTACCCAGCAAATGCTTTCCTGACCACCCTGGGCAGAAGTGCTGCTCCCAGCTTGGCTCCCTTGCTCTGCAGTGCTTCTGCTCCCAGTGTTATCCCAGCTAGTCAGGTTACTGGCTCACAGCTCTGCTTTCCTACCAGGTGGCAGCTCCACTAAGCTTGTACATACCGGGTACTAATAATGATTAATTGAATGAATGGCTAGATCTCCAAGTTACAGCCATCTAGAAGAATCCCCTGCTTACCACCCTCCCAACCCGATGACAAGCTAACTTTCATTCATTCATTCAGCTCACATGTGTTAGTACCTGCTGTGTGTATAGCCATGAACTAGGTTTGATGGAGGACTCAGAAGAAACTGATCATTTAACATAAGACTTCTAGAGTAGAGGTTGTAAACTGGTGGCCCTGGGCCAAATCTGGCTAGCAGATGTGTTTACTTTGACCTTGATTTAAAAATCAGAACTCTGAATATAAAATCCAGAGATTTTTTTTTTTTACATCATTAAAAAAAAAAAGATCAGATGATCCAGTCACTCAGGCCAAACCTGAGTGGACCCCATGTGCTCCTTGGTTCATCCTGGCCTTCCACAAGCCCACTTCACTTGTTACAACAGTTCAAATAAAGCAGCTGGAGGGTGGTGGCATAAACATTGAAGTCATTCAGGACTATGTATAATATATAAAGAAAATGTTGAGTGTGGGGCCCGGGACAGAGCATGTTAATTGAATAGTGAATGTTCTCTTAATGATAGCCTGAAACCCAGCATGACGTTATATGGTGGCAGCATCATCCACAGCCTGTCTCGGTGCTGCTGGTGGTTCTGGCTCCCCTCTCGGGCTGTTTGTCTGTGACATCACACCACGTCTCTTTGGCCCTGGCCTGCATCCCCCTCCGGAGACTTGGCCAGCAGCAGCGGGGGGAGACAAGCTGCTCACAGTTGCCTGTGAGCGGGAGTCATGCTGGCACTTGAGATACAGAGTGTTCCTCCCTCGTCTCCCTGCAGCCCGTGAAAACAGAAACCATGACTGTCAGCAGCCTGGCCATCAGGAAGAAGATCGAGCCGGAGGCTGTACTGCAGACCCGAGTCGCCACTGTGGACACCTCCCAGGTAATCTCTGCCTTCCAGTGCACCCTGAGCATAGGTACTGGGCATTTGAGGGTGGGGTCCCCACCATGGCCAAGCCCCTTATCCAACCCTTGCCACCTTGGCTCCCCCGGAGCCACCATTTTTAACCCTGATGCTCTTCTGAGCTTCACTGTCCTCCCTGAGCCCTGGGGGTGGGTGGTGGGACAGGTTATTATCCTGGGCAGACTATACCTCTTAAAGCCTCAATTTTCCTGTCTGTAAAATGGGGGTGGTCATGTCTCCCTCATCTTCCTGTTTTAAGGACTAGCCAGTAGTGGATTAGACCATGGCTTTCAGATCGCTTGAAGGACTGGGAGAGGTTTCTTGAGACATCCCAGGGCCTGCTGTGGGAGAAGAGAGAGATCCCAATTCAGCTTTGGTCAGAGCAGCTCATATTGGGTCATTTTTGTGTGTGCATGAGGGGTTCCACATCAGGTTGACAAAATGATCAAACTGAAAAAAAGATAAAAAGTCATTTGTGGGCTTCCCTCGTGGCGCAGTGGTTGAGAATCCACCTGCCAATGCAGGGGACACGGGTTCGATCCCTGCTCCAGGAAGATACCACATGCCGCAGAGCAACTAAGCCCGTGCACCACAACCATTGAGCCTGTGCTTTAGAGCCCATGAGCCACAACTATTGAGCCCATGTGCTGCAGCTACTGAAGCCCACGCGCCTAGAGCCCGTGCTCCACAATGAGAAGCCACAGCAATGAGGAGCCCGCGCACCACAATGAAGAGCAGCCCCTACTCACCGCAACTAAAAGGAAAGCCCGCGCACAGCAAAAAAGACCCAACACAGCCAATAAGATAGATAAATAAATAAATAAATAAATGTCATTTGTCTTGGCAAGATGAAACATACTCAGTACTCTGGAGAAGCTCTTGTAAATAGGCACAGGTGCACTACTTACAGTGCATTTCCTAAATTCCTTTTGTGGTTTTTAAGCTTTGAAAATGGAGACTGAGGGTCTGATAGATGCCCTCTTAGTTCTTTCTGGCCAAAGGAACTGCAGTGCAGGGGGCTTTCTTGCCCTGGAGACCAGTCTTTGTCTCAAGAACTAAAGTAATATGTAAATCTACACAATGAGGGAACTCTGTAGTTTCCAGAATTTTTTTCTCCCATTTTTATAACATACATAGAGGTTTATGAGGCAGCTAGTGTAACCATCAAGACTCTTTGAGTTCTGACAAACTGTGTGACCCTGGGCAACCTGTTCCCTCTCTGATCTATTTTATTTTAGTAACATGTGTTCGTTTTGTTTTTTTCTACAGAGAAATATAAAGAAAACTAAAAATGGCCCCAAATTCCACAGCTCAGTAACCCTTATTGACGTCAAAACAAAAGAACAACAAAAGATTCACAGTTGTGAAACTCAAACAGAACAAAATGAAATTTTTTCTTGTGATTCCTCCCAGGGGCAAAAAAATGTATGCATATATGAACACATGTACTTACATCTCTAGATATTTAAATTTTTTACATAAAAGAGGTTGTTCTCTTTTACACTTTACCTTTTTCCTTAATACTTAGCTTGAAGATCCCTCCTTGTTGGCAGATGTGGCCCCACCTCACTCTCCTTAGTCTCACTTAGGAGTGGATCCTGGTTCATCATGCGTTTATCTCCCATCAGTGGACCTGTGATTGTTTTTGTCTTTTGCTGTTAAGGTTGAGTGCAACACTGAACTTTTCTGTTCAGACTTCCTGGCGAAATTTTCAAAGTTTATACCCAAAGGGTGAATCCCTAGCAAGGGGCTCCCTTGGTCAAAGAATACAGGCACTGAAATTTGGATAGACTGTATCAAATTATCTGGGATCATTTTCCCTTTGTGAAATAAGAGGAGTGGAATGAGCTGGAGGACCTGTGAGGCCCCTCTGTAGTTCAGTCGGTGTGTGGACATCTCCCCTCCCCAAGTGCCCGTTTGCTCACACAGCCTGTCACTTGGTACCTGGGGGTGCCACGAGCCCAGGTGGCAGATGCTGTGGGCGTATCTGGCACACACACACTCTCCCTCTCTAACAACTCTTCCTCTGGCCGACAGGTTGATGGGACTGCCCCAGGGGGGAAGGAGTTCATAACAACTACTCCCTCCATCACCACGGAGACCATATCAACCACCATGGTAAGTAGGACCAGAGACCTCCCTCTCTGACCAGCCCCCTTGCCCCTTAAACAGCCAGATAACAAGCTAACCTCGCCAGCTGTGGCGGGAAGTCCTCATCCGCCCTCACTGCATCAGGCGCCGGACACACACTCAGACTTTTATTATCTGGCACACAGTTGCCACAGGACATGCAGTCAGACCTCAGGTTTGCAAACTGAATAATGTGGGAGGTGGTATCCCTGAGTCTCAGTCACCTGGACCATCTCAGTTGCGGCAGGGATAAAGAGAGGACGGTACTATCTGATTAATTGACTATCAGCAACACAAGAGGACTATGCCTGAAAGCCCTTCCTGGGTGAGGTCCACCCTCCTGGCAGCTGCAGGTGCCCCAGGTGCTTCCTTGCCTTGGTCAGTAGATGGTGTGCGGTGAACCTAAGCTGGAAGCTCAGGATTTGGGACTGTCTCCTGAGGGACCTTGTGGTTTTGCTGTCTATTTGCTGTCTGACCCATGAAGGAAAGTCCTTGGCCTTAGGTGTCCTCATCTGTAAAATGGCAATACTCCCCATTCTGCCTGGTTCATGGGCCCTTAAGAGAGTCCAGTAACATCAGATTCTTCTGATGACACAGCACAGCTAGCGTTCGGCCACAGGTTATGGTACCATGCAGTGCGCTCATGGGGTAAAACAAGAGCTGTGAAGTGGATGCTCTTTTTTCTCCACCCTTTACAGATGAGGAAAATGAAGTTCAGAGAGGTAAAGTGACTTACCCAAGGTCACACAAGCAATACGTGGTAGAGCCAGGTCAAACCTAGGCATTCTGATTCCAGAAGCCCCACTGTCCACCTCAACCCCTCTGCTCTGCTCCCTCATCCTGACTGCTGTGCACAGCAACTGCGCAGGGCTGGGGTTGGGCCCGGGGCTGAGCAGGTATCAGTGCTGAACTGGATCTGTCTTGAGCTGTGGGACATTGGTTTTAAATGCTTTCTCTTTGCCAAACCCCTGATATACTCAAAGGAAGAAAACTCCATTAATTTAGGCTACCCAGCCGGAAGGTTTTGAGTAAACAAAGATTTTGAGAGAAATAAGCCCAGACCAGTTACCAGCTTGCACACTTTTCCCCGGTCACTCAGTTCCTCCTCTCCCCTCACACCTTCACCACGTGGCATCAGGAAGCTTACCGGGCTAAATGTAAATTCGTCCCGTGGTGAGCAGGCAGTCAGTCACATCATTCATTTATCATCCATCCATCCATCCATCCGTTTGTTGTAAAAACATTTCTTAACCTCTACGCTGCCCAGTGTGGGGATATAGAGTTGAAGAAAAGATACTGCCTGTTAGAACTCATTTGTCCGAATAACAATCACGGGCACATCTAATGAGTTGTGCCCTTGTGTTTGGGTCGTAGGCACACCGTGGTGAACAAGGCCCAGCTCTCCCACTTCCTGGCTGGAGGACCTTGGGCAAGTTACCCGAACCTTTCCCGACCTCAGTTTCCACTTCTGGAAAATGGGGAGAGGGGAAATAATAGCGTATCCCCCAAAGGGTTGATGTGAGGTTAAACTAAGACAATCCATGCAAAGGCCTCCATAGAGTGCTTGGCACATTATGAGTGGTCTGTAAACGTGAGCTGCCATTATCTTTTCCTGCCTCTTTGGAACGGTGTGATACCATACGTAGGAGCCAGGGATGCCTTTCTCTAGGCAAGAACATCTGAGCTATTCTTGAAGGATAAGTTAGGGTGCAGTCATGAGAGCAGGTCTCCTAGGCTGTAGGGACAGCAGGTGTAAGGGCAAGGAGGTGAAGGAGCACAGCCTTTAGGGAAAGGAAGTGGCCAGTGAAGCGAGGTGCCAAGGGTGTGGATGGGGAGCAGGGGGAGAAGAGGCTGGAAAGGAAGGCTGGCCAGGGCATAAAGGGCCTCAAATGTCACGTGTGAAGTTCAAACTTCATCCTGGAGACCGTGGAGAATCACTTCAGTTTTTAAGTAGGGGCGTGATGTCATCAAATATGTTTCCGTGTTTTAGAAAGATTACTCCAGGGACTTCCCTGGTGGTTCAGTGGTTAAGACTCTGTGCTTCAGTGGGCACGGATTCGATCCCTGGTCAGGAAACTAAGATCCCACATGCCCTGTGGTGCAACAAAAAAAGAAGAGATTACTCTAGCAACCTGTGTGGAACATGACTGGAGTAAAAATTCCTCCCCCTGGTGGCACGGGTCCCTTTTTTTTTCTCCTTCCTTCCTTTCCCTCCTCCCTCCTTCCCTCCTTCCTTCCTTCAGCAAATATTTATTGAACACCCACGATGTGTGAAGTAGTTTGCCAGGCGCTGTGACTCCAGCTCTGAGAGAGACAGACAACATCTCTGAGCCCACATTCCACTGGGAGAGACCGAAAGAGCCGGCAGGGACTGGGGCTGGGGCAGGGCCAGGGTGCGAGGAGGTGGAGCCTGACCAGGGGGACAGGGTTAAGGGTGCCTGGAGGGAGGAAAACACAGGATTTGGTCACTGATAGAATGTTCCTATGATAGCAGGAAAGATGGGCTGCTTCTCAGAACAAGGTCCTGGGAACCTGTTAGAAAGGAATTCTCAGGCCCCACCCTAAACCTATTGACTCAGAAGCTGCAGGGCAGGGCCCAGGGGTCTCTGTTTTCACAAGCCCTCCTGGTGACACCCCTCAAGTCTGAGAAGCACTAATACAAACAAGGAGCACGGAGGGGGGTGCTCCTTAGCGGCAGGTATGTGTCAGGGGTGGGGGGGGCAGTGAACGCCATTGGGGGTCTGATGAGTCTGAGGCGCTTGTGGGACATTTCCAGGGGAAAGTGCCTAGGAGGCAATTGGTTTTAAAGGTCTAGGGTTCAAGAAAGATCTGAGCTGCAGATAAAGAGGTAGGGGCGGTGGAAGCCTTGAGTGGCTGAGGAGGCCCAGAGAGAGGGCAGCAAGGAGGAGAGCCCTGAGTCCGAGGAAGAGTGGGCAGGGGTGAGGGGACGGGGAGATGTGGTGTAGCTTTAGGTGTGGCCCAGGGAGAGGGGCTGCCCCTTCTGGAGGCGGGAGAGGGGACTGGCTTAGAGCAGCTGGCACCTTGTCTGGAACCCCCTGTGTCCCCATCCGCGTGAAGGTGGAGGTGCGGCTTTGTGGGGAAAGAGGGATCAGTGGAAGAAGAAGAAGAAGCTCGAGGAGAGAAAGGCCTGGAGGGAGAGTAGATTCAAAGGGGCTAGTGGCTGTTTCCTACGCTGGGAGAAAGGAAGCGCTGAGCCCAGAAGGCTGCCCTTTTAAGGCCTGCTGCTGGGCCACATTCTGGGATTCCCTCTGAGAAAGTGCCTTGTGGATGGAATGCCAGGTAACCAGGTCACTGACAGCCTCAGCCGAGGGCTTCTGCCCTCACCCATCCCCTGGCGGGCAGAGGTCCAGATCTAGAACCCTGCGCAGACCAGGCCCAGGGCTCAGCCCGCCGGGGAGCTGCAGAACGGGCACAGCTCTGGGCCGCTGGACAGGCAAGACTGAGCCCTGAAATGGTGCAGGAAGTGGGAGGTAGAGGCCAGCAGCTGGGCCCCTTCCAGATGTGAGCCGGTAAGTCCAGGGCCAACTCCAGGAATATCTAACAGGTAGGCTCCAAGGTAGGACCAGGAGAGCTGCTCAAGGGTAAGAGTTCCAAGGGCAGAGTGGCATGGCAGAGGGAGTGCGCTGAATTTGGAGTCTGACCAACTTGGGTCTAAGTCCAGGCTCTATCACTTGCTTTCAGGGATGCTTGTACAAGCCACTTAACATTCTCTGACCTTCCAGCTTCTCAGCTGCAAAACAGGAATATTAAAACAATTTCCTGTGGTTGTTCAGAGGCTTAAGTGAGATCATGCATCCTTAGCACAATACCTAGCACGTAGCGAGTACTCAGAAAACACTAGTTAGTATGTTGTTAGTAGCCAGCCTGTACTCCTATATCTACCTGACGGATTTCTGTTTGTAAAGCCGTTTCTCTTCTGTTAGCTTCATCATGTCTCTGTGAGAGTGGGACTGGGGTCCCCCTTTAAAAAAATTTTTAAGACTTTGGTTTTTTAGAGCAGTTTTAAGTTCAAAGCAAAATTGAGAGGAAGGTCCAGAGATTTCCTATAGACCCCCTGCCCTGGCACACACATGGCCTCCCACCCCCACCCCCTTATCAACATCCCCCACCAGAATGGGACGTTCGTTACCACTGATGAACCCGCACTACAGGGGTCCCTTTATGCAGGTGAATCCGTGAGGCCCGTAGAACGGAAGTGACTTCGTCCGGGTCACGTGGCAGGGCCAGGACCAGAACCTGGATGCCTCGACCCCTTTGTTAGTGCTTCCAGGGGGCAACACCACGTCTTGTTCACCACTGTGTCCCTAATGCCAGGCACTCAGTAAATGTTTGTTGAATGAGTGGGTGAGTAAGTGTGTAAGCGTGTGTGTGAGCAAGCGGGCAAGGGATGAACAAGAGAAGACGGGAATGAACGATGCCTTCAGCTCTCTGCCTCTGACGACACTATTCAACCTTGTGGCCCTGAGAGCTGCATGGCCACGTGCTCTGGCCAGCCTGGGGGCCCGCCCACCTGAGACCTGGCCCTCTGAGCACTATTGTTTCCCCAGGAGAACAATCTCAAGTCCGGGAAGGGGGCAGCTGCCATGATCCCAGGCCCACAGACGGTGGCCACGGAAATCCGTTCTCTTTCTCCGGTAAGTGGGCAGGGCCAGCCCAGGCTAGGGGACTCCGTGCAGAGAATGTGGACACAGGTCCATTGAGTCTGGGAGGCCGCCCCTGTAAGTGCAGCACCAGGAAACGGCATCACATTCAGATGCCCACAGGGCTCCCTGGTCCCCACGAGAGTCTCATCCATTGCTCCCCTGCCACACACACACACACACACACACACACACACACACACACACACATAGGGCAGTGGCAGTGTGGGGTGAGGTGGCCCCTCCCCTTGGTGGTGCCTGTGCTGTGACACCTCTTTTGCATCTGCTCTCCTTGCTGAACCCAGCTCTGTTGGTGGCTGCCTCAACAGCCCGAGTCTGTCACCATGAGGTCTCTTTGCAGCTCCTGTGTTCTCCAGATCTGTGGTTTTCATCATCTGGTCCTGGAGAGAGCACGTTCCTGGCCCTGACAGGGTGGGGGATTGGGGAGGCTCTGTTTCCACCTTGGATCCCTCTGTTCGTTCTTCTAAGATGCCGGGATTCCTAAATTCTAGGGTCTTGTTAGGATTCTGGACCTCAGGAATCTCAGGTTCTAGGAATCTTACATTCCAAGGTTTGAGAATTTCATGGGTCTCGCATTCTGAAGATTCCAGTATTCCTGAGTTCTTATACTCAGTGGCTCAAAGCATCTTGGCTCCCAAACTTCACCTTCATGGGACCCCCCCCCCCCACTCCTCCCTTGGTTTACCCCACCTCCGGCCCCATCCTGCAGAGCCCAGCATCCTCACCTGACCCCTGGGTGGGGGGCGGTTATATTCCGCAGATCATCGGGAAAGATGTCCTCACCAGCACCTACGGCGCCACCGCGGAAACCCTCTCCACCTCCACCACCACCCATGTTACCAAAGTGAGTAGCAGCAGGATGTCGCATGCCCCCAACCTGGCTGTGGGGCTCGGGAAGGTCACTGACATGGCTCTGCCTTGTAATGTGGACAGAGAAGATTTGAGGTGTTCCCAGTTTCTGGAGTGCTGCGCGCCTTGTTCTGTGCTAAGGGTCGTCCTAGGCACTGACCTGTCCTTGAGTGTTGACGGCCAGGCTGGGGGGATGAGACCATCTCCTGGGAAGAAATTGTGAACCGTGGCGTTTGTGCCCTGTAGATCTTAAGTGCTGGAGGGATTTAGAGGGGAGCGATTTAAGGAAGGCTCAAAGAATGAGGAAGGGTCTTCTGGAAAAAAAGTGGGGTTTGTATAGGGTCTTGGAAAGCCAGGGAGGACTCATGAGGGAAGATGCAGATGTTCTAAGCCACAGGGAAGATGGGTGCAGAAACCGTGTGTTTGTTATTCACTCACTGAGCAAATGTTAGCATCAACCTCACGCTGGCCTCTGGGGTGAAGGCTGCTGCAGGGGCTGTCAGGAATATGTGCGGGGAAACAGGACAAGCGGCCTCTGTCAGGAAGAAGCAGCATGTAGGGGCCTTAACTGGGAAATTAGCTTGGACTGGAGGTAGGGGAAGCAGAATAGAGACAAGACAAATCTCAGGACAAATGTGACAATGAAGGGTCTGAGTCTGAGAACCATTAGAAAGCCATCAAGGTTTTTAAAATGGGGAGTGACCCAGTGAAAAGGGGTTTACGGAAAGGAGCTGATGTCCACCAGGATGTGCAGGCAGGTGGGAGACAGAAGAGCGTTATGGAGAGACTAGGGATGGAGAGCCTGGCGCAGGGTGTGGGGAGGAAGAGACAGGGCCAGAGGAGGGAGACGTTCCCAGTGCGTCAGCTGTGACTCAGCCCATGAGGACAGAGAGCTGAGGACAGGCTGGCCAACGTGTCCATGCCTGAGTGGCCAGAAGGAAGGCAGGAGGGGACCCAGGGCAGGAATGGAGGCCTGGAGGAGAGAGGCCAGGGAGCCAGGATGAGTTGGAAATTCTGCTCAAGCATCGAAGAAGGAGTCTGGAAGGCAGCGCTGACCCTTGATGAGCGCAGACTGTCCCAGCCCTGCTGCGCCCACGCAGCGAAGTCCCCAGAAAGCACCCACTCTTACCAAAAGCATCAGTGAGCAATGATGACTTCACTGGAGCTTTATGGGAAGGTTTTCCATCACACACCCCACCGCATACAGCTCAGATGGCTCCTCTTCCCAAAGTCCCTCCTGGCCCTGCCAACTGGGAGCCCCTCTTCTTTCTGTCTACTCCTGACTCCAGCTGGGGCCTTCCTCAGCCACCACCCGCCTTTCATATGCCAAGCAATTAGGCCCTGCCCCATCTTCTACTGCTGGGCTTGCACCTGAACCCCACCGCTTCAGGAAGCAGTGGCGGTTATCAGCATATGTATAAGCGTCACCAGTGCAGTTTTCCAGTATTGTCTGAAGTTGTTTAAAGTAGAACCTTGTCACCATTCACATTTCATTCATGTGCTCATTCAACAAATCCGCATTTAGCACCTGTCCTGGTCAGGCTGGACAGGTGAGCGGGGGAGGAGGGGGTCCAGAGATGAATAAAGTACATCCCCTGCCCTCACCGGCCCCAGCCTAGCGAGCAAGGCCAGGTCACACACCCAAGGTCCGCGCAAGGCGGAGAGGCCCAGAACCGTGAGAGATACGAACTCTCCGCTCAGGGAGTACCGAGGCAGGAAGGTGAGAGGATCGCTCACCAGGGTCAGGGTGACAGCATTTGAGCTGGGCTTGGAAGAGCTGGAGGGGGCAGCTTGATAGTTGCGGGGCAGGGTTGGGGGAGGGTGGCAGCCAGGCGAGATGTGCAGTCTGAAGTCCCAAAACCAGAAAAAGAAAAAACTGAGGGAACCAGGAGAGAAGGAAGGCGACTGCTGGTTCCAACCTTGCCCTTGAAGGCTGCTTTGAACTGGTCCCCCATCGAGGCTGCTGCCCCAGCAGGACCCAAGGCCGACCTCCCTCCCTCTCCCTCTGCAGACTGTGAAAGGAGGCTTTTCTGAGACGAGGATCGAGAAGCGGATCATCATCACCGGGGACGAAGATGTCGATCAAGACCAGGTATGGGGATGGGGAGTGTGGTTCCCATGGCCCTGCCCAGGCCCCAGGCCCTCCATGTTGGGTTACCCATGGACGGCTGCGTTTGTGAGCGGAGGTGTCCACTTCCTGCTGAGCCTGTCCAGAGGAGAAGCCCCCGAGGAAGGGGCACTGAATGGGAGCCAGAAGGAGCCAGATGACCTGAGCTCTGGCCTCTCCCTTTAACTCCTGGGCCTCAGCTGTGCACTGAGGGGCCTGTCGGTCTCCGTGGCCTCTGCTGTGTTCAGTGTGCTCTGGCTCCTCACTTTGCTGTTCTTTTCCTCCAGGCCCTGGCTTTGGCCATCAAGGAAGCCAAACTGCAGCATCCTGACATGCTGGTAACCAAAGCTGTCGTATACAGAGAAACAGACCCATCCCCGGAGGAGAGGGACAAGAAGCCACAGGTGAGGCTCGTGGGGCCCAGCAGCCATGAGATGCAGGAGAGAACAAGGTCCTCCGAGGGGCGTTTCCACCTGAGAACGCCCCAAGAGGCTTGGTCCCCAGCACAGCTTTGACCCCCTCCCCCAGCCTTCCTGGGCTCAAAAGGGAGAGGTAGGTCCCCCAGATACAACAACTTAGGGTGTGGAAGGGAAGGAAGACTGGTTCCTTGGTTTCTTTGAGGTTTCAGGCTCCAGACCCAGAAAAGTAAATCCAGAAATGGTCAGAAAAGGGGAGAGAGGATTGACAGTGGGTACTGAGGTGGGCAGACGGAGACAAACGGAAACTCACTGGCCATTGCCTGTACGCTGGAAGTCAGAAAAAGCCCTGCCAGGCCAGGGCCACGTTCCTGTCTCTGAGTCTCTGTCTCCATCACTGGATGTTGCCAAGGAGCAATGTTTTTTTTAATTGAAGTATAGTTGATGCCAAGGAGGAATATGGTGACCAGATCCCTTGATCCCATCTGTCTTGCTAGATTGGAAACCCTTATCAGGCTACCTGGGGCGAGAATCTTAGGGACCCCAATCCTTACTCTTTCCTTTTGGGCTATCAGTGGCTTGGTGAATAAGAGGAATGAGATGGTGCTGGAGCAGAGAGGTCTCTTGGCAGCCGAAATTGGGGGACGCTAGGGGAGGGGTTCTTCTGGCCCCTCTAGAAATTTACTGAATTTTATCACACCTGTAATAACCAAATCTCACAGACATTGAGCTGAGTGAAATAAGTCAGGCACAAAAAGTACGTACAGTGTGAGTCTGTGCAAAAACAGGCCAAACTAATCAGCAGTGATCAAAGTCTGAAGAGCGGTTCCTTCTGAGATGTGGCGTTGACAGGGAAGAGCCACAAGGGAACCTTCTCGGGCGCTGGACGTGTCGGCGTCATGAACTGGGGGTGTCGCGTGGGGGTGGACATATATAAAATGTGTCAAGCTCCACACTTAGATTTGTGTACTTTACTCACGTCACATGTTATACCTCAATGAAAGATAAATTCATTCCTAAGGTCCCTCAAACAGCAGGTCTCAGGCCTCTTCCCTGAGGAAGAAAACCATTGTTTTCTGGAAAGATACAGGAATGTTTCTTTCTCATCCTTTGATTACTACCGCTTTTCAGAAACATTTCCCTGCCGCTTTGAATGGCTGCCAGCCTGGGTCTAGACCAGTGCTGTCCGACAGACCTTTCCACAGTGATGGAAGTGATTTTCTGTGCTGTGCAGTGTAGGAGCCACTAGCCACATGTAGCTGTTGAGCACTTGAAACTGGCTAATCTGAAATAAGATTTACCTTAAGGGTAAAACATGCACCAGATTTTTATGATAATGTTTGGATATATTGGGTTAAGTAAAATACATTATTAAAATTAATCTCACCTGTTTCTTTTTACTCTTTTTTTAATGTAAATTAAAACATTAGAATTTTAATTTAGAAGTTAAAATTTTCTATATAGCTGCAAAATTGTAGAAAGCTGGAAATATCTAGAAAATTTAGAAAATATTGTCTAGAAAGTCGATTACCTGTTGTCTAAAAAATTTTAAATTCCACCTGTGGCTCTGTTTCTGTTGGACGGCACTGGTCTAGAAGATGTGTAAGCTGATCATGGGCAGAGCCCGCCTCCCAGCCTTCCTCAGACTTTCACGTAAACTGTCACTCCTGTCCTCTCAGTTGCCCAGCTATTGTTGCTTTTTGTCCCCCAGATCTGAGAGTGGTAGAGTGTAGGTCACTTGCCAAGCTGGTGCCGAGCTGGCAGTATCGCCTGGGGAACACAGATACTAGAGAACTATAGCCATAAAGTCTGACTTAGAAGCACTGGGC
Organism: Hippopotamus amphibius kiboko; assembly: GCF_030028045.1. Taxonomy (NCBI): domain Eukaryota; kingdom Metazoa; phylum Chordata; class Mammalia; order Artiodactyla; family Hippopotamidae; genus Hippopotamus; species Hippopotamus amphibius. The sequence continues at coordinate 23,905,364 of NC_080197.1, read as the reverse complement.
CAGGACCTGGGAGTCTTTATTTATATGTTGGTCCTTAGGAAGTCCACGTGCAGCCGGGTGTAGGAGCCACTGATGCAAAGAACTCTGTGCTGGGAATCGGGACCTGACTCCAATCCCAGCCATCCTACCGACTCGGCTGTGTGACCATCGTGGTCTGTTTCCTCATTGGCAAAATGAAGGGCTGGGACAAGCCCCCTTCCCATTATATACAGTCCTTTGGCTGTTTATTTGCTTTCCTAGCTTCTCCATTCCCCGTCTCACTCCTCCTGCTCTTTCCTGGGGCATCCCAGCCAGCCCCCGAGGCTCCCGCCTGCCTGTGTTCCCTGGCCATTAGGAGCTCTTGTCCCAGCCTCCACATCCTGCCCGCCCCCTGTAGTCTTTCACATCTGCCCGCCTCACTGCTCCCTTTGCTGGCTCATTCCCTCCTCCTCGCCCCTCTTTGTGTTCTTTCTTTGCTGCCATTGTCCCATGCGTCACCACGCACCCTCTCTCTCTTCTCTTTTGGATTCTTCTGTAAAGGTCACCTTGTTTGGTTGCCCTGGAGAGCGAAAATTTCTCCCTTGCCTTTTCTGCCCACCTGCTTTCCCGTTAGTTGTCGCCAAGTAGGAACCACCTCTGACTCTTAATGTAGTCAGACTCACTAGTTTTGGGGGGAGCAGTCTTCTCTAAATTAGAAAACTCCTTTTTAAAGTGCTTGAAAGATGTTGCTTTGATGGATGGATGCAGCTTGGTACCCAGGATGATAGTCCTGCAGACCTGGGTTCGCATCTCAGTCCTACCCGCTACAACTGTGCGACTTTGAGCAAGTGATTTCATCTTCTCAGCCTGTGTTTCCTCAGCAGCCAAATGAAGATGACAGGGACGTAGTAACAGTTGCTGTGATTTAGGGAGTGCTCAGGGCTTACCCTGTTCCAGGCACCCGACTGTGCACTAGCCACAGTGCTGTCATCCGCTCGTTCATTTTACAAAGAAGGGAACTGAAGCTCTGAGACGTTAGGTGATTTGCTCGCAGGTTTGGAGCTGGGAACACAATGCATTGGTTAGAGAGTCAAACCACATCTGTTAGACTCCAAAGCTGCGCTGTGGTCTTAACCTCCTGACCACGCTGGCCGTTCATAGTATCTATCTCATAGGGTTACTGAGATCATACCTCCTCCATAGTAAGTGCTGTGCCTGGCACATGGTAAGTGCTTGATAAAAGTTAATGATCACTATGATTACTATTAACACAAAGTAGGCTAACAAAATGCTGCCCGTTTGGACTCTGCTGTCATAAACAGAAGAATAAATGATCATACGACATTGCTTAGATGTCCCTGGTCTTTCTGAAGTGTCTGTGGGCTTTTGAAGATATCCCACAAACCCTGAAGCATGTTTACACTGAGTTATAGGGCAGGCACTTTATTAACCGATGAGCACACTTAAGGTGAAGCCGGCACAGTAAGAAAATATCCTCAGAAAGTAACAGAATAGAGTAGAAAGAACACACCCAGCTTTGGGCCCAGAAAGTGTGCCCGGAGGAACCTCCCTGGGCCTCAGTTTCCTCATCTACAAAATGGAGTTAATCTATAAATTGGAGCTGCTGTAATGATTAAACAACATCAATGAGTGTCAGAGTCTACTCAGGCTGCTATAACAGAACACCATCGACTGGCTGGCTTAAACAACACATGCTTAGTATCTCACAGTTACGGGGGGCTGGAAAGTCCAAGGTCAAGGTGCTGGCCAGTCTGGTTCCTGGTGAGACCCTCTTCTGGTGTGCAGACCACCATCTTCTCTGTGTCCTCATGTGGTGGAGAGCAGACAGAGAAATTGTCTCTCTTGTGTCTCTTTTTATAAGGGCAGTCATCCCATTTATGAGCGCCTCCTAAAGGCCCCACTTCCAAATGGCATCGCCTTGAGGGTTAGGGCTTCAACATGTGAATTTTGGGGGGACATACACATTCAGTCCATAGCAGTGATGAACCAGGTGGCATCTCAGCGATGAGAACCTGCTTCCTTGTCCCAACAGTTTTTCCATGTTGAGGGATTGATGAGAGCCCTGAGTAAGTCAGACCCTAAACTTCTATCACCAGCCTGGTGCACGCGGCCCTGTTTCCACGTGGGTGTCCATCTTGCCAATCTTCATCTTCTCTCTCTTCATCTCCCCTCCCTGAATCCTCCAGGAATGCCTGTCCCTGCTCCAGTAGATTTCTTTATGAAGTTCTTCGTCCTTGAAGTTCTTGCTGTGAGTGTGAAATCACGCCCATCTCACACAATTTTCTTTTTTCTCCCTGCAACTCACAGGCCAGTTGTATGGCTTCTGCTCCACCTTTGCTCACTGGTCCACCTCCTTCCGGCAGGATCTGTCTCCCAAACATTGCCAGCAAGAGGGCAGCACCTACCCAGCTTCCCAGAGCTTTCTTACTTTCAAATTTTTAATTAAATGGAGGTGGGGATTGACCTATTCCAAGGCAGGAGCCTAGGGTTCTAGTCTTGTTTCTGTCACCAACTTGCTAAGTCATTGAACCCTCTGCACCTCAGTTTTCCCATCTGTCAAATGAGCTGAGAAGGATCAAGTTTCTACAACTCCATTAGCACTTGACCATATGTAAGTGGCAAAAGGCAGGGATGATATGCCACCTTTTAAATAGTTTGGGGTAGTTGCTGTGTGTCAGGCCTGATATTGGGCCCTGGAAAGACAACAATAAGTAAAACACAGCCCTTGCCCTCAATGAAATCAAATAGTACATGATTAAGTTAACAACAGCAGCAATAATAAGAACAGTCAGTATTTACTTAGCACTTGCTGTATGCTGAGCCTTGCCTTGAATCCTCCCAACAACTTCATGAGGTGGGACCCATTTTACAGAGGGAGCAACTAAGGTCTAAAGAGGTTAGGACATTTGCCCAGGATGACAGAGCCAGTAGACCATGGAATGGGATTTGAACTCAGATTGTCTGATTTCTGAGCCCATGCCCCTTAACCACTTAAGGTTTGGAGTCAAACCTGAGTGGGAATCCAGACTTCAGTTTCTTTCCTTAAACACCACTCTCTGGGGTTTCACCCCCAGGACACAGCAGGCTGTGGCGAACAGAAAGGAAAGACAAAAAAAGATCTGCAACCACGGCCAAACATTTCCTAGAACTGAGAGCAGATAGGAAGACAAAATGAAACAAGTATAATCTTAGCTTTCAGTGTTCAAAGAAACTTGGACCAATTTTCCAGGCAAGGTGAAAGGTATCGCCTGCCTGGAAACAACCCAGCACACATGCTTGGGCTTTGTCAGAGAGTCAGACAGAGGTGGGTTCAGTTCTCAATTCACTTTCTTACAAGCTGTATGGCCTTGGACAAGTCACTCCATCTTCCTGAGTCATAGTAAAGGGCACAGGCTCAAGACGGTGAAAACAACCTCTTGCCATGTATGTAAAGATGAGTGACAAAAGTTACTCACTCTTCTTGTTCTCTTCTTCCTTTGCTCCCCCCACCCCCCCATGCCTCTGGCTTCAGGAATCCTGACCTCCGTGAAGAGATGCTGGCGTTTCTGGTCCAACCCAAGCCAGAGAACCATAAAGAAGGGGCCTTCATTCTGGATTCTCCAACTCAACACTGACGTCCCAGCGGCGACGTACTGTCCCTGACGAGAGACTGGGAAAGGAAAAGCATATATATATAGATATATATAGATATAGATATATATACAGGAAACACCACGTCCTTGCACTGCTGCCGGGGCTGGCCGAGCGTTCGGCCAACAGCAACAACCAACATCTGAACGCCTACATGTCCTTTGCAGACAAATTGAAGAATTGGTGGGATTTTTCAGGAAAAAAAAATTATAACAACAATAATCCCTTGCTTCCCCCACCCCACCCCGCCCACCCCCATCCCACCTCGCCTTTGAAGCCCTGCAGAACAACCACGGCAAGCTAGACCACGCTGATTGTAGAAGTACAATGCAACCCGAGTACTACACGTTCCATTCAGGGGACGAGCATTCCGTTTCTTCTTCTCCTGCGTCTGTTGTCCACTCGAATGCAAAGGGAAACACTTTTGCAGCCAAGCAAGAGAAGCTGCAGCAGCAAGACACACCCCATCGACCGTTTTCTGAGAAAGAGAGAAAATTCCCCACTCGGAAAGGAGGAGGAGGAACACTGGATTCTTATTTTTTGGGTCTTGACACTGGGCTGCAAAATCCACCTTCCTTTCTCCCGCCTCCCCTCCCCCTCAGCTCTCACACGTCTTGTCGTCATCTTCTGTCTGGGTCCCCTCCTCCCTCTCCCCCACCCCACGCCCCTCACCCTGTGTCCTGGTCCTGCCGAGGGCCACTGCAGATGACTCTCACTGGAAGCGAGAAAAAGCAAAGCAAAGCAAGAGCGTGCAACCAAGCCACAGGAGGTGAAGTAGACATTGTATGTTTATAGGTTCTCATTATGAAGGTGCAGCTTGTAGGAGATTTGTATGGATGTGCTTTTAAGTTATGTATATTACATATAACAGGAAACATATTAAAATAAACAGTGCTGGTAAGTATGACGCTGACATTTTAAAATTATAATTATCTGACTGTGACTGATGTATCCCAAGGTTCCTAGATCTCACCAAACCGACCCAGCCAGGGAGACCTGGACTCTGGCTGTGAGTCGCTCACAGTAGGAGCTGACAGTTCAGTGTAGAAATACAGTGTGTGGTGTTTGTAATTGGTGGATTGGTGGGGAGGGGCGGGGTCCCCAAATGGAGAGGCAGGGGTTTGGCAAGGGTGTGGTTCAAGATGCTTTGTCCCCCTGGGCAGTCGCAGCCGGGGGCCTGGACTGTGCTCAGGCATGGGGTCCAGAGTTAGGATGCTGCTGCCCAGGTCCCCTGGCTCAGTCCCCCCAGGAGGCTTGCCTTGGTTCTCAATCGTCTCTCTCTCTCTCTCTCTCTCTTTTTTTTTTTTTGTGGCCACATGTCTTGCCTTTCCCTGACCTCATTGTGACAGCTAACTCCCATCCCGAGGGAGGTGATGCCCCTGGCCACTGCGGAAGATGGTGGCTTCCACCTGGCTGTCTGAACACCCCCAGCTCAGTCTTTTCCTTTACCACTCCTGTATTCTGTCTGAATCGTTCTCTTCTGCCTGCGCCAAAGCAGCCATGGTAGAGACTGAACACAGGGCAGGTCCTGATAGGTCAACACTGAACCCCCAAAGGCTTTGCCTGCCCCAGAACAAGCTGAGGGGGACAGGAGGGGTTGCTGGGGCTCCATCTATGTATAAGACCCTGGCTTTGGAGACCTCCCCTTCAGTCAGCATCTGCGCTCTGTGCCTGTGCCCTTGGAGTCCCAGAAGTGGCCTTGAGACCCCAGAAGCCCTCGGAGAAGATCCCATCGAAAGCTTGGCATGACCCTCTGGCACACGTGGGCTTTCCCAGGCTTTCCAGACACATGCTGCTTCCCTGAGCTCAATGAGGCCCCTTCTGAGGGAGTTTGTTCCCACTGCCCTTTAATTTCTCAGTCACTTCCCCCATCCTGCTTCTAAAGCAGTCGATAAATTCATTCAACACATATTTATTGAGCACTCACTTGTGCCAGGCACTATTGTTAGGCTCAAGGAGAACGTGTGGGGGGGAGCAGAGGGACCTGGGAAGCCCCCTGAGCCAGCCTTACTCTCCAACCCCTCTGAGAGCATGTCCACAGTCTCTCCAATTATCAGACATCGCCCAGGGATGCCCCAGCAAGGGCCCGGGCTTGCTTTTCAGTTACCCTGGTGACACACATGCTGAGCTGCTTCACTGGTGCTGACCTGAGGCAGGGCAAGAAACCAGAACAGCGTTTGCCTCTGTGGGCAAAAATGGGGTGGAGAGAGGGCAGAGAGAGCCCTGCACCCGGGCTCAGCTGGCACAGTCAGCCACGTCCCCTCTGGGGCAGGCTGATGGCCCGCTCCAGCTCCCCCTGAGAGCTACAGCACACTTTGAATACACCAGGTTCTTTTTTACAGGCCTGGGAGAGAAGCCACAGAACCTCCTTCCTGTCCTCCTCAGCCTGAGAGCCCCCACTCTTTCTGGGCCAGGAGCTGGAGTGGCTCCACCCTCTGGGCCACCTGGAGTTTGGCTCAGGCATCCAGTCTTTGTAGGAACCAGGTGTCCTGAGTGCACTGGACATACCTCAGAGGGAGAATATTTGTTCTGGGGTCTGCGCCTGCCTATAGACCCTACGTGTGCAGCTTAAAGCAGGGAAGAAGTGACCAGGCTTAGCTTGTGGGCCAGCTGGGGTTTGTGGAGCTCTCCATCCCACGGATGCGCTGACCTTCCTTCCACTGAGAGGCAGGCAGTGCCGGCAGGGAGGAGGGAAGCTGCAAAGCTGAAATCCAGGGCACTGTTTCCTCCCCATCCTCCTCTTCATAGGGAATATAGACGTTTGTCTTGTCTGTCTTCAACCTACTTTTCCTTTTTACATTTCTCATCCTTTCTGTGCCACCTCTCCACCCAGGAGACCATGTAGCATAGTGGGAAAAGTCCTGGAGGGCAGTCAGGAGTTCTGGGTGGCCATCCTGGCTCAGTGCCTAACGCAGCACATGTCATTGAGCTAGTCCCATCTCCACTTGGGGACCTCATTTTCCCCACTTACAAAATAAACGGGATAAAGCGGATGCTCTCCATGGCCTTTGTCCACTCTGCCAGCCTACAAATCTTTGTTTTCCCTTCTTTTACTTTTTTGGGATCTTTTCCATCTGAGGGTATAGGAAGTGCCAAGACCTGTTTCAGTTTTTGAATCCTGCAAGCACATTCCAAGACTGGCCTGAAATTGCATGAGCAACATCACTCTAAATATCTTTTTTTTTTTTTCCAAAAGCACCTTCCCAACCAACTGCGATGCTGTCCTGGTCCTTTTTACTCACACCCCTCCCTCCTCTCTTGTCCCCGAGCTTCCCCACCTCAGTGCTCCGTGCTGTATGCGTGTGCTCTCTGTTCTTGTATACTCAATAAAAGTGAAATAAATGTGTTTGATGCTGAACCATAAGCTGCCTTGGCACCTCTCTCTCTCTCTCTCTTTCTCTCTGACCTTGGCTACCAGTACGAGTTGGAGTTATGGGAAGGGCTAAAACTGGGGTGGAGAGATTCCAACTGAAACATTTTCATTCAATCTACGACACTTTCATTCAAATATTTGCAGACCCCAATGTGGTCCAGGTCTTGGCTTCAGCCTTACAGTTACAACAACAAATAAGACAAAGCCCCTGCCCTCCGGGAGCTCACAGGCTAGTGGAGGAAACTGACAACAAAACAGGCGAGACGCTTCCAGAGGGATCAGCACCAGGAAGGAAATGCACCGGGGAAGGGGATCGTCACTGAAGGAGACCACTTTAAATAAGGTGGCCACTTATGGCCTCCCTGAGGACATGATTTTGGAGCTGAATGAAGAGAAAGATCCAGTAAGGTGAAGCACTTGGGTGACAGCATTATGGGCAGCAGGAACAGGAAGCATGTGGGCCCAGGACACAGAGGGGCTTGGTGTGTGGAGGCACGCTTGAAAGAAGAGCACCTACACTGGGGTCTTTTCCTACATCCCCCTCCATGGGAGCCGGGGGGATAATGTATACAGCAAACCCCAGCTTCAGCCTTTGCCCATCCCCTTCACGTATGTTGTCATATCCCCGTACATGCCACCTGTCCCAATGTTATCATCGTTTTTCTTTAAATTGACTCTCTGTTTAAAAAAATTATTTAAAAAAGAAACTATGTTACTTCCACAAATGAAAAACTAGTGTCATTTGCCGAAGGAAGGAAGTCTTCATCAAACTAAATGCAAAAAATATTAAAAATTTAAAACCATTATCCTGGACTTCCCTGGTGGTCCAGCAGTTAAGACTCCACACTCCCAATGCATGGGGCCCAGATTCAATCCCTGGTCAGGGAACTAGATCCCCCATGCCACAACTAGGAGTTTGCATGCCACAACCAAAGATCCTGCATGCCACAACTAAGACCTGGCACAGCCAAAGAAATAATTTTTTTTTAATCCATTCTTATAAAAAAAAAAAATCCATGTAAAACCTAAACGTGTCCCTTGGGCTACATGAGGTGCATGGATCAGCATTTTCCTTTCATTCTACCAAACAACTCACCCCAAACCACCTTTCTTTATTACCCCAAATCTCACAAACCAGAACCACTGCTAACTACTTGCTGCATTTTCTGCCAGTCTTATCTCACATATGTGTATTTTTATCAAAGTTGAAGTCACCTTGTACATGCCATTCTAAATACTTTTAAAAACCTAAATCCTGAGCGTTTCCCTATAATTTCTTTTTTTAAAATTTTATTTATTTACTTTATTTTTAGCTGCATTGGGTCTTTGTTGCTGCACACGGGCTTTCTGGTTGTGGCAAGCGGGGGCTACTCTTTGTTGCAGTGTGTGGGTTTCTCATTGCAGTGGCTTCTCTTGTTGCGAAGCACAGGCTCTAGGCATGTGGGCTTCAGTAGTTGCAGCTCGAGGGCTCAGTAATTGTGGCACACGGGCTTAGTTGCTCTGTGGCATGTGGGATCTTCCTGGCCCAGGGATTGAACCCATGTCCCCTGCATTGGCAGGCGGATTCTTAACCACTGCACCACCAGGGAAGCCCTCCCTATAATTTCAAACACTAAATACTATGCCTTTTCTTTTTAAAGGTAATTCATTAAATGATACAAAATGCTGGGTAATGAAAAGCAAGTCTTCGGCTCTCTCCAGACTCCTGTCCATTGTCAGAGGCAATTGCTTCCAGGAGTTTTGTGAATCCTTCCCTGAATTTTTATGTAGGTTTCTTTTAGTTATCTGTCACACCTTGGGTCCTGGAATAGGACATGGTTTGCAAACACTGGATTCCCACACACCCTGGATCTGTTTCTGCCTCTCGTAATTACAGGGTCAGCCTCCAAGCTGCTTAGGAATAACCCAGCTGATTCATTTCTATCAGTGATTCTTAACTGGGGGGAGGTGATTTTGTCCCCCAGGGAACATTTAGCAATGTCTGGAGATATTTTCGGTTGTCACTACTGAGGGGTACTACTGGCATATAGTGGGTAGAGAACAGGGATGCGGCTAAACATCCTACAACACACAGGATAGCAGCCCTACAACAAAGAATTGTGCAGCCCCAAATCTCAATAGTACAAAGGTTAAGAAACCTGATCTGGATGGACATGTAACACACCAGGTGGGATTCCTGGGCTACCATCTACGGCTCCTGTGCCCATAGTTCAATGTGCTGAGGTTTCAGAAGATGGTGAGTCTGGCTGGAACAGGGAGCTCCGAAAACAGACCAAGGAGCTCAGCGCCTAAGACTGGAAATGGGGAGGGATGGGAGGGAGCTGAGCTTCTTCATGCAGGAAATGGAACTGACATGACAAACTGAGATTGACACGCATGACTGTGACTGATGGAGGCCATCTCTGGATAATCCTGCACAGCTCATTGTGATCAACCATGACTGCAGGGCCCAGTCTAGTCTGTAACCACTAAGAGATGATTTTTGACTGAGACAGATTGGCATATCCAGCTGTCAGTGAGGAAGTGTGACAGGCAAGCTAAGGAACAGCAGCACAGGAGCAAGAACAGCCAGTCACCAGTCAAACCTTGGTTTGTATCCTAGCCTGGCCAGCCACTCTCTGGTTGCGTAACCTCTCTGAGCCTCAGTTTTCTCTTCTGCACTTTGGGAATACTAAGTCTGCTTACTAGGGTTAGCACAAGGATTAGAAATCATATCTCAAGTGGCCTGCCCTATAGATTTTGGACTTACCTAGGCAGCCCTCACAATCATGTAAGCCAGTTCCTTCTAATAAAGCTCTTATATACCTCCTGTTTGGTTGAACCTTGACTGATACAACCACTCAACACAGGGCTAGGCTTCAAAATAGAAGCCATTAATTAATAAAGAATTAGTCATTAATTAAATGCATAATATATTATTGAGCTGGGGCTTTGTGCCTGGCTTTGTGCTAGGATTCAGGAAAACAGTGGAGAACAAGACAGACAGGTTTCCTCCTTCAAGATGCATTTACAGACTGAGATTTCATATTGCCAGAGGACACTGGGTGATTATGGCTAGAGGGACCAATGTGGTGATTACCGGTGTGAGACTGGTTCTCTCTGATCTGGGTTTCTGAAGCTCTCCTCTACAGCTGAGTATGGTTGGAAGCTGGGACTGGGTGATAACGAGCCAGCTGTGACACTGTCACTCGGATAGAGATCGACTGACCAGGACCACGACTGAGCCTCTAACTGTGGCTACTGGGCAGCCCAGACCTTGACCCCAGCCTCAGAGCCCATGACTGATTGAGACCAAAAAACCAAGGCTGGTGGACATGTTTCTGGAGCGGGATATAAAATGCATCATTTGATGAAAGTTATGATCGACGATTCAGGAGCTAAAACCAGTAACTAAAAGTAGCAAAAGACAACGTTTGATGGGGAGGAACCTGCAGGCGCGGACCGTTCTTCCCGCGACCTAGGGATCCGCCCGGCCCCTTTCCCCGTTGCTCCCGTCCGTTGCCAAAGAGGGAGAACTTCCGGTGCGCTTCCGTGGTGCCTGAGCCCGGGGCGAGACCCGAGTGGGTGAGTGCGGCCTCCTGTTCTCTTTTAACGCCTCTGCTTTCGTTGTCTGTGTGGTCCGGTCACCCGTCTTCCCGGCTCGGGGTCGGAAGGCGCTGACCTAGGGCACCTAGCGGGGACTGCGGCGTCCCCATCTGTGTGGGCCGGTGGTGGGACCCACTTGATTCTGCAGGCCTTGCTCCCTGAGAAACCGTCCCCACATACACCCACGCCAGGACTTACCAGGGCACCAGGGGTAACTTGCTTTGTTCGTAACTTGAGAAATTGCGGGCCTGGAGGCCGTGGCTCCGCCTGAAGTGGTTTTGACCTACTCTGTAATTTCGGGTAAGGTCTTTTCCCCCAACCGAGATTTTGTTTGTCGTCTACAAAATGGGTATTCTGCTTTTATTAAACAAATGTTCACCAAGCGTCCAATATGTGCCAGAGATACAAAAGAGCCACGTCTCCTGGAGGTGATAGCCCTCTATTAACATTTGCAAAATAGCAGCTGTGATAAGTGAAATGGCAAGATACAAGGAGTCCTGAGAGCGAATTACAGAAGACCTGACTTAGCTCCAGGTCAAGGAAGGGTTACTGGGGAGATGAATATCAGAACAGAGATATTTCTGAGCAGAGATCAGAAAATTGATTTGAGAAAGAGAGGAGGGAAGAGTTTTTTGTCGGGGGGCCTCCTGTTTGAGGGTCTGTAAGAGATCAGTTTGGCTGCAACAGAGAGCTTGTGGGGGAAGCATGGTATGACACAAGCTGGAGGAGTTGCCAGGGACCAGACCATGCAGGCCTTCCTTGTATGTCATGGTAGGAATTTGGTTTGCCAAGAGCCACATGAGAAGCTTCTCAGAAGATATTAAGTATGGGTGGTGATGTGCTTAGATTGGTGCTTTGAGAAAGTCACTCTAGCTGTTGGATGGAGAAGGGATTGGAGGGGCAATCACTCTTTGGGTGAGGGATATGGTAGCTTAGGTTAAGGAGGTGGTGGAGACAAGTGGGTGGATATGACTTTCCATATCCCAGGGCATCTTCTTTGTGCCAGGCCATGTGCCAGCTGCAGAAGATATAGTGAAGAGAATTACAGTCCGGTGGAAATAGAAAGGAATGGCATTAGCAAGGAAGAGCACACAGATGCCACTGGGGAAAATGGCTAATTGATGAGCAGTTATTCTAAATGCAATAACGGTTCATTTAGCAAATATGTATTAAGTACCTTCTGATTTCAAGATTGGGAATAGGAAGATGATATAAATTCTTCACAGCGGTGGCTTTCAGACTTTTTGGATTGTGAGCTATAGTAACAAATACATTTTACGTTGCGACCAAGAGTCCATACAAACGCACAAAGCTTCAGAAAACAATACTTAGCTTTACTACTTATGATGTGCTCTGATTTTTAAAAATTCTGTCCTTTTATTTTAAAAAATTAATTTTGGTTGAGATCCTTTAAATTGATCTCAACTCATTAACAGGTTGTGACTTGCAGTTTGAAAAAAATGCTGATCTAGAGTGAGAATCATTTGTGGTGGATTTTGGGTTAAGACAATAAAATATATCCTTAACATTTTGGGGAAAGTGTTGGTCTTCCTTTCCTCATGGTTTTATTTTGTTTTGTTTGTTTAAATAAAATGAGTAAAAGGAATTAAACAGGCAGCTGGTTCTTCTGTTAGTGAAGTTTTGCAGTCTTATTTGTATGTCAGGCTAGATTGGAAGTGCCTAGAGGGCAGTAACTGTCTTACTCTGCGAATGTTTCTGTTAGTGCCTGGTGAAGATCCTGGCACAGTGCAGGCACTCCAGGGTTATTTGTTGAATTGAATAGGTAGGTGTCTTGGGACTAGAGTGTTAGATAATTGTTCTGTTTATATTAGTTCATGTTGGAACCATTCTTATAAATACAGAGGCAACGTCTGCTTATAGAAGTCTTATCAGTGTGTCCTCCTGGGTAGTTCAGAGATAGATGAAATAAATGTTATAAGGTCTTTCTCTTCTAAATACTGATCTGAGGCCAGCTGTGCCACCTGGATCTGTTCTGGGTGAGTAGTCCAGAGCTGCTACTGACTGTGGACCCTCTGGGAAGTTGTTTCACTCCCTGGACTTCAGATTTTTTTTATAAGTAAGAGGAGCAGGTGGTTGTGGTTGAAAAGTTCTCCACTGCCCAAACCTTTTGTGAATTTTAGATACTGAGCACCCACTTTCCACCTTCTGTCCTTTTCTGGGCTTTCCCCAAGGCTTATAGGAAACTGAGTGGGTGCCTCTCAACTCTTCTGGGAAACTCTCCAGCAGTAGGTTTTAGACAGAGTTATAGTTTAAGACAATTTAGGCAGATTTATAGTTTAGAGTGGACCAGCCAGGCTTTCTCCACCTTCATCCTCTGTAGTGAGAAGGAGATCTGAGAGTAGATCCTGAGTGAAAAGTGAAAAGAACACTGGCCTGGAGGGCAGGGTATCCAGGTTCTAATTGGGTCCTTGTGTGATCGTGAACATGTCTCTTTTCTTTAACTGATTTCTTTCCAGCTTTGAAGTGAGTGTTCTTGCTCATTAAACCAAAACACAAAAACCGTCTTCTCTTTGAGTCTCATTTTCTTCATCTATAAAACGATGCAGTGTTGTGGTAATAATTAAGGTATATAATTACGTCAGGGGTCTAATTCAGTACTGAGCACATAGAGAATGCTCAGCAAATGAAGCCTCTTTCCCCAGGGTCTGATTAATTCTGACTTATTTCTTTTTCAGCTGAATAGAAAAGTTTTCTTTTTGGTCACTCACCACTGGTCGCATGGCTGCCATGCAGATGGATCCTGAGCTTGCCAAGCACCTCTTCTTTGAAGGGGCCACTGTGGTAATCCTGAATATGCCCAAGGGGACAGAGTTTGGTATTGACTACAACTCCTGGGAGGTGGGGCCCAAGTTCCGAGGCGTGAAGATGATCCCACCGGGCATCCATTTCCTCCACTACAGCTCTGTGGACAAGGCCAATCCCAGGGAGGTGGGCCCGCGTATGGGCTTCTTTCTTAACCTACAGCAGCGGGGGCTGAAGGTCCTGCGCTGGGATGCGGTCCTGGAAGAGGTAGACCTGTCCCCAGCCCCAGAGGCTGAGGTGGAGGCCATGAGGGCCAACCTCCAGGAGCTGGACCAATTCCTGGGACCTTACCCATATGCCACACTCAAGAAGTGGATCTCACTCACCAACTTCATCAATGAGGCCACAGTGGAGAAGCTACAGCCTGAGAGTCAACAGATCTGTGCCTTCTCAGAGGTGCTGCCTGTGCTTTCCATGAGGCACACCAAGGATCGGGTGGGGCAGAATCTACCCCGCTGCGGCACTGAGTGCAAAAGCTACCAGGAGGGCCTGGCCCGGCTGCCCGAGATGAAGCCCAGAGCTGGCACAGAGATCCGCTTCTCCAAGCTGCCCACACAGATGTTCCCAGCAGGTGCCACGCCGGCCGAGATAACCAGGCACAGCATGGACCTGAGCTATGCCCTGGAGACTGTGCTCAGCAAGCACTTCCCCCACAGCCCCCAGGATGTGCTAGGTGAGGAGAAATAAGGCTTTGAGTGTGGACCAGGGGAGGGGTATATAGTAGCGGGCCTTGAGAACAGGGAGTACATCTTGGGTTATCTAGTCCAGGCTAGGAGGTGATCTTGCCCAGAATGCTTGTTAAAAAGTAGCCCTGGAGGCTGATCCAAGAGATCTGCAGTGGGGCCCCAGCAGTTTATGTGTCTGTCTACCTAATAGACAAGCACTGTAGGTGAACCTGATGCAGACAGTCTTGTGTTTGGGAACCGATGGTGTGGCCCAGCCTCCCCACCACCACATTTTACAGATTGAGGTCCATAGAGGGAAAGGATTTGGCTGCTAAGTGGTGTAGTCAAAGTGAGACCCGAGCCCAGGGCTCCTGGTTCCCAGGCCCAGCTGTGTTCCTGGGGGCCTCCCACCTGCCCCCTCAGTTTGCTTCTGACTCTCTCAAGGCTTCAACCAGAACAGTGATTGCCTTTTAATTGTCCAAGTTTTTATTGTTATTTCCCCCCCTTATTACAAAAAATAACATATATTCATCCTAGAAGAAAAACAAAACTAAAATTCTGAATTCCACCACCTAGAAATAACTGTTTTTTTTACACTTTGTTGTACTTTCCATCTCTTAGATATATATTTGTATGTATTTCTCTGTTTAACATATTTCTGTGTTTCCTTTTAATCTTTTTTTATTCAGTTACATGCATTTGTGTATACATGATATTTTTGCAAAAACAAGATTACAGTACATTATTCTGTAATTTGCTTTAGTATAAACATTTTTCCTTGTCGCTGAAACAGTCACTTCTCTTTAGTGGCTACTTAGGTCCCGCACCTTAATTGAAGCAGCCCCTGTTGGTAAATCTTAAGCTGTTCCTAGTTTCCCTGTTATAAGTGCTGTGTGCCCTTCTGCACACATTTAGGGTTGGAATTGTTGGATCAGAGTGTGAATGTTGCCAGGAGAAGGTCATGCATCCTTGCCAACTGGTAAGGCCGTTGCCCATCACCTTTGACACGGCATTTGACATGGCAGTTTAGCAAGGCCTCTTCCAACTGGATAGTTGAAGAATGACTTCTTGTTTCAATTTATGTTTTTCGATTACTAGTGACAGCAAACATTTGTCACATCTTTAATAGCTATTAATATTTTTTCTTTTACAAGTTGTCCAATATTTGCATATTTTTCTATTGGAAGATCAGTGAGAATTTTAAATATAGGACCTTTTATATAATAGGCTCAGCTGATAAAAAGGGACATTTTATGGGGTGTATCTATTTTCATTTAATAAGTAACACTTGAAATTCTGGCTTAAAAGTGAACAGAAATCCTGTTTTCTACCTCTTAAACATTTCAGTTCTTCAAAGTAATCTTGTGAGAAGGTCTGTTGCAAGGATAACTGTATCTTCATGACAGCCCTTTGAAATTATTTCTGATCTCATAATTTAATTTTAGACTGAGCCAGAAATGTATGAATTTAAATAAATGCCCTAAATTCAGAGAAGTAAGCTCGTATTTTCACAATTTACCAGGTAAAGCCAACTGAAGAAGCAAATCATTAACCTTTATCATACAAAGAAAATTTGGCTGTATTTTAAAAATATTGATCAAATGTCCAAAATATCTAGACCAGGTAGCTAGCAACACAAACCAAACTTAGTTCCAGAAGCCAGGGAACAGCGAACTAGTTTTTCTAGGTCTCCGGAGGTGACAGAAATCAGACACTTTGTGTTTAAAGAGGTATTTAGTGTTGAGTACACCTGTTCTTTTTATGGCCCACATGTAGATATACCACAGAAGCTCTCCTTAAGTTTGAAGCCAGAGAGAACGTCTCTGTTGAGCAAGAGTATATCTTGGCAACCAGAGACCCAGCTGCTTGCCCAAGGACAATGGCTTCTGGATTATCAGTTCTCTTTGTTTGCGACAGGGATCTGGTGGGAATGTGGGAATAATAACTAAGATTTCTTGAGTGCTACTGTGTGCCAGGCATTATGCCAAATGCTTTATATGTACTATATTGATTCATTGAATCTTCACTGCAACCCTCAGATAGGGAAATTGAAGCATAAACAGGTTAAGTAACTTGCCCAAGGTCACACAGCTGCGAAGTGGTGGAGCTGAGATTTGAACACAGGCATTTTGGCTCCATAGCCCATGCTCTTAGCCACAGGCTGCTCATAGAGATCAAATCACAGAGCCCTGTGATTAAACAAAAATGACTTGGCTGGCAGGCCAACCCTGGAACAAGTACTCGTGAATTTTCCTGTTCTGGGAGGCTCTGGAACTGCTCCTGCCCAATAGAAATCTGTTTTATCTTTCCATTGGTCAGTTGCTAAGCCTTAGATGTGTGACCCTGGGCAAGTCCCTTGACCTCATCTATAGAATGAGGCAAATACCACCTTCCCAGACCACCTTGTGGAGTTGGGCTGAGAATTACGTGGTGTTATGCAGCATTTCCTTGACCCTGAAGCAGACCATCTGCATCAGAATCACCCAGGAAGCTTGTTAGAGCTACAGATACTGAGGCCCCATCATCTGTCCTCAACCAAGATCCCTGGCAGTGAGGCTTGGGCAGCTTTATTTTTAACAAGTTTTCCTAGTAATTCAGGTGGGCAGCCAGTTTGGGGATCCACTTGGCATAATATCCATGTACACATTTTGCATATTTGTTAAATTCTAGGCAAATACTAGGTGTGCTTCTTCTCTTGCAGTCTGATATTACAGAAATCCAAAACCAGTTTGGTTTCTCATGGCTTGAGTTTATAGCAGTTCAGCAAACTTTTATTGAGCAGCTGCTAGGTGCAAAACCCCATGCCAGGCTCTGGAAGAATGACAAGGATAGAAAGCCACTTATTGCTGAGGTCCAGTGGAACTGATGGCTTAGTAGAGTCAGCAGTACTCTTCTCCCTCAGGATCATTTCTCCTCTCTGCACCTTTCAGGTGAACTCCAGTTTGCCTTTGTATGCTTCCTGCTGGGGAACGTGTACGAGGCATTCGAGCACTGGAAGCGGCTGCTGAACCTTCTGTGCCGGTCAGAAGAGGCTATGGTAAAGCACCACACCCTCTACATCAACCTCATCTCCATCCTGTACCACCAGCTTGGCGAGATCCCCGCCGACTTCTTTGTGGACATTGTCTCCCAGGACAACTTCCTCACCAGCACCTTACAGGTGAGCAGGCTTTTGGCTGACATTCAAGTGGGTCAGAATTAAGGCTAGGGTGTGTGAAAGCACCGTCAGAGGCTTACCTTTTTGTTTCTTGCTATTCTTTCCTGAGCCAAGTTTTCTTCATTTCAATTTTCTAATAGTAGGCTGTTCTCTGGTTCTCTCTCTCCTACTTGATTATAAGCTGCTTAATTCCAGAGACCCTCTCTCTGTACAACCTTCTCCCCCCTCATCCCCAAGGTGCCTAGCACTGGGGTACTTGGAATTTGAATCAGCCCCACCCCTTGAGCAACTCTGCTCAAAACAGTTTTTATTTCTTCCTCCCTGTAGCTGTAGGTTGCTACAACCCAGTAGGACAGAGTTTTGAAGCTAGTTATTCCCAGGGAAACATCTGCAGCTCCTTAGATCTCATTTAAGCATTAAAGTAACTTTGATTTCCTGTTCAAACAAAATGTGCCAGTTTCTGCAGAGATTCTCTGACAAAAAAAGTGAAATTTGCTTTTAACTCAGCAATTAAATTTTCATTATGAGTGGTAATTAGGGAAGAAGCTTCAAACAACTTACAATCTTCATCCTGTGCTATTTCCTCCCTTTGCAAACAGATTAGCTTCCTTTATGTTCTTGGGGCAGCCTCTGTCACTCACATTTTGTAACTTTCTAAAAGTATAGAAGAGGCAGAAGCTGCAAGCTGTCAGTTTCCATACTTTGTTTCCTGACTGCTTTCTTCTCCCTGTGTGTGAGACCCCCACAGGCCTGCTCCTTAAAGGTGTCTATTCACTAACCTCACACTCCCACCCATGGTAAGGGAAGGAACGGTCATTAAATGCCTGTTGGCATTTAATAGGCACCATGCTTCTCTCCTTATATGGGTTCCCTCATTTAATCTCTCTGGAGCACTGTAAGGCAGGAAGGTTTATTCCCATTTTACAGATGAGAACACTGAGACTCAAAAAGGTTAAGTCATTTACATAAGGTCATGCAGCTGGTTAGTGGCAGAGTCAGGATTCGTACCCAGGCCCAAGTCTTGGTTTAAGGCCTGTGCTTATGCCCCTACATACTAAATACATTGTAGATCCCCCCCAAAAGAGTCTTGATTGACATTAGTGGGAACACCATCGGGGCCTGTTTCTCAGAGGTGCAGAACACTTTTCTAAAACCAGCATTCTATTGGAAGAGTCCCTGTGATCAGGGAGCTGACATAAAACTCTAGAAGTTGAAGGCCTTGGGCAGACCATGGGGATGAGTCAGTCAAGCTGATGGTTTGAGCTTGGTTATTCCACTTCATAAGAGTTATAAAAGTGCCCTTTTTTTGGTTCTTGCTGTAACAGAGAAATTAAATCCCTTTATCCTTCCTCTGCAGGGGCAATCCGCCCCACAGTTACTGGGTTATGGGCTGCAGAGCAGTAGGAGGCAGCAGCCTGCTAACTTGCCTCTGGCAGTGGCTGTGGCCCGCGGGAATATGTGTTGCCCTTGTGATGTGTCTGTGAATGCTGCCTCACAAACATAGGAGGGCCACACTGTGTCGTTGGCTGTCCCAACCATTGTCAGCACAACCAACAGCTGAGCTCTGATTGCTGAGGCTTTGTTGCCAGCAATGATTTATGAAGCAGAAAGGGCCCAGCTGGATTGCTCAGTGTCCAGCTGGGATGTGCAAAGCTGATGGTTAGAAGAATTCTGTGTTTGGATTTTTCACCAGGGGAATTTGATGTCATTATTTGGAAAAATCCAAGACATGTGCCTTTAAAAAGATATATCAACACCTGTTTTTGAGCATCGTTTCTTTATATACAACATTCTCCTGAAGGTGTTGAGGAATACGTATATGAGTTAGCCTGTTTCTCTTTGGTACAGAACACTCTTCTAAAACCAGCACACTGTTGGAAGAATCCCGTGATCAGGCAACTGACATAAAACTGAAAGTTGAAGGATTTGTGCAGCAGCATCTCTTTATTGATTTAGCAGGTGTTTGCTGAGCACCTGCTGTATACAAGGCCCTGTTCTAGGATGGGAAATATAGCTGCGAGTAAGACAGGCAGAGTCCCTGACTTGGAGTTTATACTTTGGTGGGAAAGTAAACAAATGAATTAACCAAATAACTCCAGGTAGCCATACATGTGTTATTTACTTATTTATTGTGCAGAAGCTTTTTTAAAATTAATTAATTAACTAATTAATTTATTGGCTGTGTTGGGCCTTTGTTGCTGCACGCATGGTGAGTGGAGGCTACTCTTCATTGCAGTGCACAGGCTTCTCATTGCAGTGACTTCTCTTGTTGCGGAGTACAGGCTCTAGACACATGGGCTTCAGTAGTTGTGGCACTTGGGCTCAGTAGTTATGGCGCACGGGCTTCGTTGCTCTGGGACATGTTGGATCTTCCCAGACCAGGGATCGACAGGCAGATTCTTAACCACTGTGCCACCAGGGAAGTCCCAGCACTAAGTGTTTTAGAAGGTAGTACCATTTCCCTCACCCAGGCCTTTTGGTGTCATCTAGACTACATCAGAGTTTATCAACTTCCTTGTTTACCCGCATCAGTCCGTTTCCCATGCTGCCACCAAAATGCACCTCTGATCCTATTTTTCTGTGGTCCTCATTGCCTAAAAAGTTAAAAGCTTAAACCTAGGGTCCATTCTGATCTGGCTTCTAACCTGTTCTCCAGCTTTTCCTTCCTTTCCCTATTTTCTCCCATCAACTCCAGCGGCAGTGGTCTCCTTGCAAGTTGCCAGACATGCCATGCTGTTTCATGCTTTCCTTTTTTTTTTTTTTTAACTATAAAACTACATAACATGAGATTTACCCTCTTAACAATTTTTTAAGTGTACAGTGCAGTATTGTTAACTCTAAGCAGAGTGGATCTCTAGAGCTTTTTCATCTGGTACGACTGAGAGTTTATACTCATGTTTCGTGTCTTCTTAACTGAACCCGATTTCTCCCTCTGCCTGCTATGTACGTGTTCATCCTACAGGATGCCCTCTAGGCATCCCTCTCTGTGGTGCCATCCTAAACTCTCCCTCCTTTCCATACTATTAGCCTGCTTTGTACTTGTCACTATTATATTGCACAGGCTATGCTTGCTGAAATGTATGTATTTGTCTGCCGGATTTCCCCAGTGAGGCATGGGCTTTTACCAGAAGCCTATTTTTTGTTCTTCCGATTATCTTTAACACTTAGTTGAGGCCTAGCACTTATCTCACTTATCTTCTGTTACTGGGTGTTTTCAGTACATAATTCCTTTGGCAATGTAAATAGTTGACCCTGCTATGATAGGTGTAAACACTGAAGTCTGGTCCAAGGGCATTAGGAGCACCAGAGAGGGGGGTTGGTTGGTTCATTCAGACTGGGATTGAGATTTGCGAAGACAGGATCAGGAATGGCTTTTTTGTGAAGGGGGGCATTTGACCATGAGCTTGAAGGATGACACAGATTTCAACAGGCAAAATGTGGAAAGGATATTGCAAAACTTTCTTCTCTTTTTTGATGGCGAGTTACATTGATGCCATCTTGGCAGTGAGATCCAGTCCCCCCACACGCAGGCACTCAACTCTGGGTGTTTGTGAGTGAATGAATCAGCCCATAAAAGCCTTCCTCAGCCAGCCGCCTGCTCTCCCCGCAGGTCGTCAAGTAAGTGGAACCAGCTTTCTTACTTCGGAGTTTAAATGGCTACTACCCGCGGAGAGGGACTGGTGTTTGTGTGTGTGAGCACTTAAAGACGGCCACATTAGCTTGTGTAAAATCAGCCACGTAATGCCCTCTGCCATTAGAGGCCCCTTTGAATAGGTGCCCCTGGTTTTTACAAATCCCATGGATTTAGCCTGAATAAAAATTATTTGTTTTATAAAAATAGATACAGTTTTTTTCTTTTATTTGAAGCAACTTGAGTCATCATAATTTGTTTAAAACCAATGAAAGGATAATCTGAATTTAATAGTATGTTATAAAGTGAATTATGTACAAAATAAGAATTCTTATTACTGATTGCTTAGCATTTAGGCATATAGTCACATAACCTGTTTTTTTTTTTTTTTAATACTTTTAGTCGCAATAGCCCATAGAGGCTTTCCAGCTTTATTTCTTGCCAGTATTTTAAATACTAGTGTCCATCTTTAACTCTTGAGGGACAACACTAGCTCTGACAGTGATGTCTATAGTACAGGCAGACCTTGGAGATATTGTGGGTTTGGTTCCAGGCCACCACCATAAAGCAGATATTGCCAGAAGTGAGTCACATGAGTTTTTTGGTTTCTTAGTGCATGTACAAGTCATGTTTACATGTACTGTAGTCTGTTAAGTGT
Source organism: Hippopotamus amphibius kiboko (assembly GCF_030028045.1). Classification (NCBI taxonomy): domain Eukaryota; kingdom Metazoa; phylum Chordata; class Mammalia; order Artiodactyla; family Hippopotamidae; genus Hippopotamus; species Hippopotamus amphibius. The sequence continues at coordinate 23,883,863 of NC_080197.1, read as the reverse complement.
GCAATAGCATTATGTCTTAAAAGAAGATACCTTAATGAAGAAATAGTTTATTGCTCAAAAATACTAACCATCATCTGAGCCCTCAGTGAGTTGTAATCTTTTAGGTCGTGGAAGGTTGAAAATATCTTGAGAATTACCAGAATGTGATATAGACACAAAGTGAGCAAATACTGTTGGAAAAATGATGCTAATAGACTTGCTCATTGCAGGGTTGCTACAGACCTTCAGTTTGTAAAAAATGCAATACCTGCGAAATGCAATAAAACAACATGTGCCTTGTTTTTATCATAACACCAGCTATGATACATTTCACCTACCTACGCCTGTACCTCCTGCCATCAGCTGTCACTTCTGCACGCTTACTGTGCATTATTTCGTTTAGCTCTCACAACAGGGCTAGCGGTGAAGTATATAATCCCATCTTACAGATGAGAACAGGGAGGTCACGTCATTTTGCCCAAGATTGCTGGAGCTGGTGGGCAGCAAGGCTGAGCTTATGGGCTCCCATATGTGATTAGAGCCCCAGATGAAACATTCCACATTTTTTAAACTGACCTCAGAAAACACGATTCCTGCTGCTTTTCACCTTCTTGGTGATCATTGTGAAGTGAGAGGGTTGCTTTTAACACCACTTTCTTCTTCTGCACGTGTAAATAAAATGTGCTGCGCCTGGCTAGTTTCGTTCTAAGTTGAACAATCATTTGGGAATTGAAGAAATTAGGAAATTTCATCTTTTTGGTCTAGCCAAAAAATAGGATATGAAGTGACTCAGCGATCTACCGTGGTATTTTGAATTTCTCAGGGTGACCTGACTGAACTCAATTCATTTAACTTGGGTTTAAAAGAAAACTGTCACATTTCCGACTAAAGTAATTTACAATTTTACAATATATAGACTTAATGGTAAAAGCATTAATACCTTTTTTTACGTTTGAAGAAAAATACCCAGTGGGTGTACTTTTAGTTTTAGGTAAATGCAGAAATTCGTGAAATGTTATTATCCTATTTCAAAAGTATTTTTAAAATACCCAGGATTAATATTCCTATATTAAGATGATTCATTTCTTAGTGATTTTTAAAAGTTTACGTGTTTCACTTTAGTAAATAAAGTAACCAGATCATTACTAAATTTACATAAGAAGGCATACAATTAATCTAAAAATAAGAGAATCAAAGTAAATTGTTGTTTGGAAACCACATACTGTCTAAACATCTATTCTGAATTGTGAATCTTTTAAATATCAAGTTTGTAAACTCTAGGGACAAAAATAGATCAATGGATGCCAGGGGCTAGAAACAAGGGGAGGATTTGTTCCCTAAGGGGCAGCATGAGGGAATATTTTTGGAGTGATGGAACTGTGCTGTCTCCTAATTGTTATAGTGTACATGCCTTTAAACTCAGAACTGGATACCAAAAAGCTATAAACAGATATCTATCTCGATTATATCATATAGTGGTTGCATGGATGTATACATGTATCAAAACAAATCAAACACCTAAAATGGATGAATTTAATTATATGTAAATTATGCCTCAATAAAGTTGCTTTTTGAAAACAGTCAGCCTAGGCTGTGCCCTGGGTCCTGGAGGCCTGCAGAAGGGACAATTCCAGAAGCACCAGGTCTCCAAGCCCCTTGGCTCCCCACAGGGCACTGCTGAAAATATCAAGGTTGTATTAAGTCTGTGTCAAGACAAAAGGAAGGTCTTGGTAGGGAAAAAGGATTTCGATTTCCCTGCTTGGACTGGATCTAGCTTGATGTTTATCACTTGCTCAGCATTTATCACCATCCTCACCTGTACAGTGGGAAGAGTAATTTCCTGTCCTCCTACCTCCAGTTTCTAGTAAAGATTAGACTGACAAGTTCTTTAAAAAGGACATAGCACTTTTCAAATTTGAAGCCTTATTCTTCAGACTAAAGGCTTCTGTTATACCTGCCTCTAGTTGATGTTACCCTCATGGTAATGTTGGAGAGGTGGGTGGGAAAGGTGAATGATGAGTCTGAGCCCAGCCCATTCCATTCTGTCACTCTGGCCATCCTTACATCTCGTTCATATCCATCCAGTGAGCTTCCTATGGCCTAACTCCGTGCTAGGCCCTGGGCAATCTGCTGTGTGAGTCACATTGATAATTAGGAAATGAACCCCTTCTCACAAGGGGCACAGATCACTGCGATGCAAGCAGAGTGTGAGAAATGCCATAAGGGAAGCTCAGGCACAGTACTGGGGGAACAGAGAGTGAAGCAGTTCCTTTCAGCTTGGGCTTTTATAAGAGGCCTGTCACAAGGAGATGGCTTGTGAACCGATGGCATTCAGGGGCCTGGTAAATAAGCCACCTCCTCCCCAGGACGAGTCCCTTATTCTGTCTGGCACCATCACCTAATTATTGAGCAATCTTTTGGTGTAGGCACTGCAAAAGGGACCCAGAAATGGATTTTCATAGAACCTATGGTCTTCTTCATTCTTTTGTTCGTTAAACAGCTAATGGGTCCTTATTATACGTCAGACTCTGTGCCATGGGTGTGGGATGCAGGTATGAAAAAGAGGCACTGCTTTGGAGTTGCTCCTCATCTGTTGGGAAAGCTCAATAGTAAATGGACTGTTACTGACAGAGAGTGAAGCTATGTCCAGTAACCCCGGGCACTGCGGGAGTATAGAGGAGCACCTGTACCATCTTTGGTCTGGGAAGACATCCCAAAGGAGGTGGCATCTGAGCTGAGCTTGGGTCAGTAGTAGAAATTAGTAGGTGAAGGAGGAGACAACAAGGGTGGAGAAGGTTGTTATAAGCAGAGGGAAAAGCCTGTGTGCGTAGAGGCACAGAAGAGGCAGTGGAGCATGTTTGGGCAGCTGCTCAACGTGGCTGGAGAGGAAGGGCTGTGTGGAGAGTAATACAATTTACCGTGTAAGGAAGGGGAACAGGAAGAGGCTTTTGCTAATTCAGCCAGCAGGCCCCCCAGGACCTCTGGGGGCAGACCCATGGATGTGCAGGGCCTCCAGCACTAATGCTGTTTGAAACACGGCTTCTCTGCTTCCCATACCAGGCCCCTCCCCAGAGTTCAGCCAGCTCCACGTTCAGCACTCCAGAGCAAGCTCCATTAGCTGCCTACAGACAGGCCGCCGGCTTTGCCACTGCCCTCTCGCCACCGAGCTCGCACAGCCCCTCTAATTAGTTATTGATCTGGTATTTTGTTGTGGCTGTGCTTCCTGCTCCTGTATTTAGTCGATTCCTAAGTAATGAAACCAAATTCTGTAAGTTCCCACCTTCTGCTTCTGCACCCCCTCCCCTGTCACTTCTGTCCCTGCCACCACCCCAACAAAGTGGCTCCAAACAAAGACCACTGACAACAAGCCTCACTCCTGCTAACAAAGACAGCAGAGAGGCGGGTGGGAGGGGTTGTCCCTGGAAGCAGCTGCCGAGTACAGCTGTTAGCTCTGTCAGGTCAAGGCTCCTGGAGTCTGGATTCCTTCCATGGTGGTCTGTAGGCCAGCTGTGGCATGAGGGTGATGTGGACCAAAAAGCTGCTTTCACCCTCATGCCCCTGTGTCTGGGGTGGTCTTGCAGGGAGCCGACAGGTAGTCTGGGAAAAGCTACTCCTTTTCTGGTAATTTTGACCCAACCATTTAACTCCCCTCAGCCTCTGTTTCTGTAAAATAGGCATCCTAGTGTGTCTCCCCAGGGCCTTGTGAGAATCTGTTGGGCTCCTCTGTGAAACTTCTTTGAAAACAGTAAAATAGTGTGAGAAGAAGTAATGGGTTTGCTGTCATTCTCAGAAGGGATTGGGATCCAGGGTGATCTGGAATGGACTTTCAGATGTAGAGAAATTACTGTTTGTCCCAGCCCATGTTTACATTAGATGAAACCGAATTTAAAGGAACATCAAAACAAGGGATTCGTATGCGGAATATTTAAAGAACTTCGATGACTCAACAACAAAAATACAAACTACCTGATCAGAAGTGGGCAAAGAACCTGAATAGACTTTTCTCCAAGGAAGATATACAAATGGCTAATAAATACATGAAAAGATATTCCATATCACTAATCATTAGGGAAATGCAAATCAGAACCACAACGAGGGACTTCCCTGGTGATCTAGTGGTAAAGAATCCGCCTTCCGATGCAGGGGACGCAGGTTCGATCCCTGGTCAGGGAACTAAGATCCCACATGCCGTGGGACAACTAAGCCCGTGTGCCACAACTACAGAGCCCACTCGCTCTGGAGCCAGTGCGCCACAACTAGAGAGAAGCCCGTGCGCCCCAACAAAGAGCCCACCCACATACCGCAATGAAAGATCCCGCATGCTGCAACTAAGACCCGATGCAGCCAAAAATAAATAAATAAATAAAATATTAAAAAAACAAAACGAAACAATGAGATGTCACTTCACACCCATTTGGGTAGCTATTGTAAACAAACAAACAAAAACAGAAAGTAACAGATGTTGGAGAGGATGTGGAGGAATTGGAACTCTTGTTCATTGTTGATGGGAATGTAAAATGGAACCGCCACAGCAATGGAAAACAGTGTGGTGGTTCCTCAAAACATTACATAGAATTACCTTATAATCCAGAAAGTCCACTTCTGGGTCTATACCCCAAAGAACTAAAAGCAGGGACTCTATAATAAGAGATATTTTTAAATCCATGTTCATAGCAGCATTATTTATAATAGCCAAAAGGTAGAAACAACCCAAATGGCCATTGACAGCTGAATGGAAAACAAAGGGTGGTGTAAACATACAGTGGAATATCATTCAGCCTTAAAAAGGAAGGAAATTCTGGCATATGCTATATGAGTGAATATTGAGGACTTTCTGCTAAGTGAAATAATCCAGACACAGAAGGACAAATATTGTATGATTCCACTTATATAAGGTACCTAGAATAGTCAAATTCATGGAGACTGAAAGTCGAATGGTGGTTACCAGGGGCTAGAGAAGGGGAATGGGGAGTTAATGGGTATAAAGTTTCGGTTGAGGAAGATGAAAAAGTTCTGGAGATGGTTGGTGATGATGGTTGCATAATAATGTAAATATACTAAATGCCACTGAACTGTATTACTCTTAAAATGGTAAATATTATATATATTTAGTACAGTTTTTTAAATGATAATCTTTAATGGTTAAGATGGTAGATTTTGTGTTATGTATATATTGCCACAATTTAAAAAAATCAAAGATGGCTTTTAAGGGGAACAGAAACCTCAGATTGGCAGCCTGGGGCCCATTTAGGTGAGAGCGGCAGTTCACGCTTATTGGGTTAGGGCCTGGGATTTTATGGGATCCAGGGGCTTATAAGCCCCTCATGCCTTTCTTAGTACCAGCTGGTGTAGCAACTACTTTTTCTAAGTTACTGCCCAGGTGCCCAGTAGATCTCCTCAGAGGGCAGGGCCAGGGTGATGGCCCCGCTGGCCTTACTCTCAGTGGGGCATCCCTGCCCAAGATAGTAATTTTCCATTCTAGTCCTGCCCCAGCTTCTCAGCTGGGCTTGGACCATCTTTCTTAGTTTGGGGGGAGCACAGCAGGTGTCCTGGGCCTGTGCCAGCAGCAGCTGATCCACCCGCCCTGGAGAGCTGAACACCATGAGGAAATTTCCACAGCTTTCTTGGCCCCTCTGTGTTCTCAGGAGTGACTTATCCTCTGTTCTCTATAGGTTTTCTTTTCCTCCGCCTGCAGCGTTGCTGTGGATGCCACCCTGAGGCAGAAAGCTGAAAAGTTCCAAGCTCACTTGACCAAGAAGTTTCGGTGGGACTTTGAGGCGGAGCCTGAGGACTGCGCCCCGGTGGTGGTGGAGCTCCCGGATGATGTGGGGACTGGCTAACGGGGAAAGCTCTCGGCCAGGGGAAGCCCCTTTTCCCACGGCTGCAGTCCTGGCTCCTCCATTCACTCGTCCTACTGGAGTCGGCTGGGGCAACAGCCCCGCCAGGTTCTGCAAAGATGGAGCCAGAATTCCCTCCTTAACCAATAAGTAAGTTTCTTTAGTGCCAGAGAGGCTGTACCGCATCTAGAAGGCACATTTGTGGGCTCCCCATCAGCCTGGCCTCGGTGCTAACCCAACCAAATTCCAGATGGGCTCTTGGGAGAGACCTGCCTCAGCAGCCTTCTTCCTTCCAGAAGAGAAGTTGTTGAGCCAAAAGTCCAAGAGACCTGATTGCTTAGTCCACAGAATGGTTAGAAAACAGGAAACCCTGGACTGCCCAGGAGTCTGAGATGTCAGCTGGTGATTTTTTAAAAGTTAAACAGAGGGTAATAGGGAGATGAGCCAGAATTTCTGCCTGCCCCTTGTTGGGTGGGAATACATCACAGAAAACATGGGCAGGTGACCACTGTGGAGCCCCACGTTGGGGAGGGCATAACAGAAGACAGTTGGGTTGAATCTGAGGAGTGGTCAGCTTTTGCTTTCTCTAAGTCCCTTTCTCCTGTCCAGAGGTCCAGTGGATAATCTTTCAAGACTGTTGCAGCCCCTGACCTCAGGGGCCTTGCTAGTGCCACACCCCTCCCACCTGCTCCATTCTGAGGTCTCAGACCCAGAACTGGGCCTTGGCAACTCTCCCGTATGGCCCCATTCCTCATCAGAGCCCCCACGACTGTTTCTGATAACCTGGAAGTTCAGCAACAAAGAGAAAGGTTCTTGCTCTGGACAGGCTTCTTCAGCCCTGTTGAAGTTCTGTGCCTTTATCCAGAACTCCAGAGACGACCTGGTCAGCCTGGGTACCCCCGTCCTGCTGTGGGGCTGTCAGTCACAGGAGTGATGGTGCTCCGGTTTCCTGGGAATCCTGAGGGCTCTTCCATCACAGGCCCTGCCACCCTGACCTCAAACTGTTGTACTATGATCAGAGTCCCTGTGCCACTCTCTTCCAAGGCTGCAGCACACCAGGTTTCTGAATGAGAATCCCTGCTGGTTTAGATTTTTGGTTCCACTTATTTCCTTGGCGTTGTTTTTCCAAGAGCGTAATGTACATTAAAGTCTTGGAGTTGAGACTAAATCCCCTTGTGTGAGTCTCTCTTGCAGTTCATCCACCCAGTTCCCAGTGCAACAAAGCGCTGTCCTTAGATGCACGTGTCCTCCCTCCCAGGCACCTGAAGACCCTGCCCAACTTCTGCAGGCTCTGGAGGAGGCTCTGGAGGAGGCAAGCGGACAGCGATGTCTCCTGTCACCAGTGGGGCTTCCGAGATGGGCATAGCTGAAGGAAGGATCAAGGCCCTGTATCTGTATAGTAACCAGAGGTTGACCTTGTGTGAATTTGCTGTTCTTTTTCTCCCCAAAGCCCAACCTGGGGAGCTTGTTAAAATTGCAGATTTGAAAGTAATGAAGCCCTGATCCATGTGGCAACATAGACGAACCTTGAAAACACTGTGCAGAGTGAAAGAAGCCAGACCCTAAGACCACATGTTGTATGATTCTGTTATTAAGAATCGTCCAGAGTCGACAAGTCTGTAGAGATAGAAGGATTAATGGTACCCAGGGGATGGGAGAGTGGGGAATGGGGAGTGACTGCTAATGGGTACCGGCTTTCTTTTCGGGGTGATGAAAAGGTTCTGGAAGTAGATAGTGGTAGTGATTGTCCAATCTTATGAGTACAGTAGAAACCCCTAAAAGTGTACGCTTTAAAATGGTGAATTTTATGGTGTATAAATTATATCTCAGTAATAATTTTTAAAAGTTCAGACTCCCAAGTCCCACCCTGTAGGAACTCAGAGGCAGTGAATCTGGATGTGGCCTAGGTCCTGAGGCACACTCAGTTTTGAGTTACTACGTAGAAGTAGCAGCATTGCAGTTTAGTCCCTAGAGCTCCACTGGGACAATTTGTCTCCTGCTGGCCTTGTCAGGGCAGCACATGGAAGTTGGATCATGTGACCTTGTTCTCTAAGCTTGTTGGTCTTATGTCTACAGACACCCAGCCCCCTCTGCCCACCCATGTGCATGGGTTAAGGAAAAGTAGCTGCAATTTATAAGTGCTCTGTTCGGTTACTTCACTTAAGCCTCACAACAGTATGTGGTAAGCGCTATTATTATCCCCATTTTACTGATAGGAAAATGGGCTCAGAGAGCTTCAATCATTTTACCAGGGTCCCACCACTTGTAAGGATTGAGGTCAGGAGTCAAGCCAAGACTGTTGGTGTCCAGAGCCTGCACCCAGCACTGCATTCACTATGATTTACTCCTTCCCTACCCCTGCATGTCTGGGACAGCCTTCCCCTCTTCCTGCTTCCCCAGATCTAGCCTTGGCCCTGTTGACAGCCAGCTGTGTGACCCTGGGCAAGCCACCTATGCTCTCTGGGCCTCAGAGTACTTATGTATAAAGTAAGAGAGTTTGCTTGGAGGTTTCTGGTATAGATATTCCTGGCTTCCTCAGGCTCCTTCCACTTAAAAATGGAGCCTTGTGTTTTTTTTAAATGTTTTCAAAGAAACCACATTTACCCAAGATAATACAGCTGGGCTGACCGAAAAAACAATAGGTCTCTTGTTTGGGGCTGGAGCGACATCGACGCTGTGTCTTCTCCTGCCTGTCCCAGCTGGCAGTCCTCTATGTGTCTTTGATGAATAAAAAATGTGAAAACAAATTAATTATTACTTAATACTTGCAGTATTTTTGGAAAGCAGAAACCTTGAAAACTGAGAACCAGTGGCGTTGCTGATCTCCAAGCTCCCTTCCAGTTCTAACACATCTAAAAGTGAAGCTGTTGGCAGGACCTGGCCTGATTTTAAAATCCCCTCAAACGCAGGCCTCCTGGGGGCTGGCTCTTATTTGCAAGGCTGCTTTATCCTATTAACAGAGTCAGCAGAGGTAGCGACTTTCCAACCCCTTCTGTTGTCCCTACAGCACACCCTCGCTGCTCCGGCCCCAGGCCATCTAATTTCTCCCCACTTGAGCAGTGGAGGAGTTCCCCACTGCTGATTCCTCTTCCAGCGGTAATTATTTTCCCAACGTCATCCCCTTGTAAATATTATTTAATATTCTCAGGGTGCTGTGCCATGTTGGTTTCTCCAACTAGTCGGACTGTGGGTTGACCGAGATGCCATCCCCTGCTGAAACGGGGGCTGGAAATGCAGAGGATGCCGTGGCAAAGCCATCGCTGAATCACGTCTGCAGATTTAAAGCAGGACAGAGTTGGGCAGCTCACCTGAGCTACCTGCTACTACTGGGGGCGGTGTGGTCCCGTGACCCCGCAGAACTGCTCCTGCTGGCCACTGCACTGCCTCACCTTGGCGTTCACCACATGCGGCCCAGGCAGGCTTTGTTGTCATTAGGCCCCTCTAGACCCTTCTTTCTCCGCAGTATCCAGCGTCTATCTCCAGGGCTGGCTCATTCTCCCCACAAATCCTGGGCCCCTGCTGTGGACTGGCCTTCCTGCTCAGATGGGGGTTGAGAGCCAATGTCATGTCAGCTGCTTCCTGCTGGGGGCTGGGGGAGGAGTGTGTCCAGCCCTCCCCCACCTGCTAGGCCTTCTGTTCTGTGTCCTCAATCTGGTGCTCACCTGTGTAGGCTCAGTAGATTTCTCTGGAAAACAGGGATTCTGAGGGTTCTCAGGCTGTAAGTTAAAATGCTCGGTGGGAAGAAGGTAGGAGAAGTTGGCGGTTTCCCAGTCCGATGTCAGATGCCTGTTCCCTGTTCGAAAGAAACTCCACAGGGGTCTCTTCCTTAGATCTTTGTCTTGGCTTCTCCCCTCCCCCAATTTCTCCATCTTCCCTCTGTCCGCTCCAGACATTTTTACCTGGCTCAAGTCTGGACTCTACACGGCGAAGGGGATGATGACAGATGGAGTTTCATCTTGAGAGGGAGCCGTCGCATGAGAAGCAGTTGGACCTTCACTAAAGAGCAGAGAGGCTGGGAGAGCTGTCTTGAAGGAGGAGGTCTCTGCATCCTTCAGAAGGCAGAGCTGAGACGTGTGAGAGAAACCGCAGGGGGCAGAAATTGGCTTCATTCCTTCTTTACCCACCTAATACTTTCTGAGCGTCTGCCCCTGGGAGCTTACATTCCAGTGGGGCAGAGGGCAGGCAATAAGAATAATAAGTAGACTGTAGAGTATGTTAGTTGTGAGAAATGCCCTGGAAAAAAAATAGAGCAGAATAAGGGAAATTGTGAGTCCTGGCAGGGTAGGGGGACATGTTGCAATTTAAATGGGGTGACAGTTGAGCAAAGATTTGAAGGAGGTGAGCAAGGGAGCCATGTGGGTATCTGGGGGAAGAGTGTTCCAGGCAGAAGGAACAGTGAGTGCAAAGGCCCTGGGGCAGGAGCATGTCTGGTGTGTTAGAGGAGCACCAGGGGGTCAGCATGGTATGAGAGGAGTGGTCAAAGGAGAGAATGGAAGAAGAGAACATCTCAGAGGTTACAGAGCAATCGGATTGTCCAGGGCTTAGGGACTGTTGTAAGAATGTTGCATTTTACTCAGTGAAATGGGATCCATTAGAGGGTTTTAAGCAGAAGGGTGACATGGTCTGACTGTTGTTTTAACAGGGTCACCAGCTGCCCTGATGGACATAGACTGCAGGGGGGTGAGTGGAAGCAGGGAGACCAGTAAGGAGGCGAGTGCAGTGGATGTGAGGGATGACGCTGACTCGATCAGAGTGGTATCAGGTGTGCACGCTGGGGCTGTTCATGACTCAGATCAGGGATGGACTGGATACCTTTCAGGGGCCTTCTAGGCTGATAACCTCTCCTTCTCTGAGGTCTCAGAATCAGGGCAGAATACTGACTCGTCGGGTCCTCCTATGCCCCCACCCTGCGAGCCCCCTGTCTACTGTCCCGTCAGGGATCTACCAGCTCTGCCTGTCCCCAGATGTCCATGGTACCTTAGGGCAGGTGAGGCAATGATGAAGGGCTGGGGAGGAACTCACAGGAGTTCTGTGTGGTGGGGGTGGAGGCAGGGGACTCGACGGCTCTGTTGAGAAGCCGTAGATGAGTCAGGGTGGAGATAGGCTGTGGTCACACCACCAGCACCCATGTGGCTGTTCTTGCTGCCAGTGCGTGCTGGGCAGGGTCACACTTGCTGTTCGGGGGTTCTCGTGACTAGCAGAGAGTTCGGGCTATTGGTATTAGTATTTGTCCTGGTCAAAAAGTGTTCATGCACCCATTTCCAGCAGGGAATGTCCATGGGGCTTCGAGGTGACTAACAGGAGCCGGCATGGAGCAGGGGACTCCCGCCTCGCTGCTGGGAACGTGCTAGATCCCTTACTTACAGTCTTCAGGCAGAGCCCCAGGTCTTCAAGGAAGGTCCTATCATGCTAGCAAGTCTCAGAGCCAGAATCCCAGCCTGAGTCCAGCATGGCCATGCCACTACTCAGCGCTCCTTAATAAGGACAGTTACATAATCTGTGATAATTACCAGTGGATCCAAGGCTGCCAGCCTGATAACTGGCAGTGTTAGCCACCTACAAGGGTGGTGGGCAGGCCCCACTGGCCTCTTGGCTCATGACAGCTTGCTAATGTTTCCGCCCAGACTCTTAGTGACCGGATCTGGCCGTGGGCACAATCGACTGACTGGCTTGGGAGAGGTGGCACCTGGGTGTGGGAGGAGGGGGAGCAGCATCTGGCCCAGATGGAGGCTGCTTCTAGCCTCTTTGTGGACCACTGGGGCCCCCAAGGGCCTGCTCAGTCTGGGGTGCACCTGAGTGGAGGCCTCTCTTACCCTGTTCTGCCAGAGTTGCTGTTGAATTTACAGAAGGTATTTGCTTTAAAGAAAGATGCTGCCAGATGTGGGGCCTCTGAGGGGCTGATTTAATGCCTGGACATCCTCCGTGGATCAATAAGCTGTTTTGCTCCAGTCTAGGATCCCAAAGGTAGAGGACAGGATGTAGGGGATTGAGGGCGTTGTCTGCATGGAATGTTTTGAATGAAAAAGGCTACATCATTGTTCATTTCCTTTGTGGAAATTATTTATGTCCTCTGGCCATTGTTATGTTGGATCTTCTTTTTTCTTTCAAATACGCATTTATCTTGTAATATATCTTAATATTAGAAATATTTCCCCCAATTTGTCTTTTAATTTTATAATGTTTTGAAATGTAAACTTTACTTTTTTTTTTTAGATTTATTCTATTATTGTTTATTTATGGCTGTGTTGGGTCTTCATTGCTGCTCTTGGGCTTTCTCTAGTTGTGGTGAGTGGGGGCTACTCTTCATTGAAGTGCGCAGACTTCTCATTGTGGTGGCTTCTCTTGTTGCAGGGCTCTAGGTGTGCGCGGGCTTCAGTAGTTGTGGCATGAGGGCTCAATAGTTGTGGCTCGTGAGCTCTAGAGTGCAGGCTCAGTAGTTGTGGTGCACAGGCTTAGTTGCTCCGTGGCATGTGGGATCTTCCCGGCCCAGGGATCAAACCCATGTCCCCTGCATTGGCAGGCATATTCTTAACCACTGCGCCACCAGGGAAGTCCCTTTACTTTTTTTATATCAAATATGTCAAGCTTGTTCTTTTTGATTTGATTTTTTCCCACTGCTTTAAGGCTTAAAAGTCCATTCCCATATCAAGATGAAATATGTACTAATCTATATTTTGTTCTAGTGTTTCTCAGTGTTACGGTTTTTTATTTTGTATTTTGCCAGGGTCAAAATCATGTTTCCTCGGCCCCGTGTAATCCATCCCCACTCCAACCTTTCTCACCTCACATCTGTTCTCAATTTTTCCTCTCCAGATTTTAAGTCCTAACAACCACCTCACACCTCCATCCTTGTCCTTTCCTTGGCCACCAAGGGCTTCTCATAAGCCTTCCTGATCCCATCACAGCATTTGCAGCTGGAACCACGCCCATATCCAGCCCTTGGTATTACAGACTGGTGATGTGGAGTGCTTTTCTTGTTGTTTCTCAAGGCTAGAATCATTTGTTCACGATTCTGTACTGCCTTGTTCCAAGCATGGGGCTAAGTGCATCAGTGCTTTTTTAATTGGAAGACCACCTCTCCCTCTCTGAGAAGGCTCCGTCCCTACTCTAAAGACACTAGAATGGCCAGTAGTTGCTGCTTTGTAGACTGCACAACCCATTTCTCTTCACTTCCCTTCTGATGTCAAGCCTCCTTTGCTTTGAGGAAGCCTTTTTCTACCCCATGTCATCTTTGGTAGGAGTGCCAATCATGGGATTTCATTCCATCCTTCCACCCACAGAGATAGACACACAACTTCAACTAGGCCACTTGGCACTTTCCCTGGGATGCTTCTTCTGGAAGGTGCGGAAAGATGCTGCATGCTTTTAGAGTTATGGTGATAGAGGACTCTCAGTTGGACCAAATAGGACTCATCATATACATTAAAAAAAAAAAAAAAAGCCCTTGCACCAGAAATGAGGATGAGGACAACACAGAAGGAAGCTGAGTTGAGAGATGAGACTGAAAGAGAGAGAAAGAGCACCAACAACATCACTGGAGCACCTGGATGCAGCCCCTCCTGTAGCCCATGATCCCCAGGATTCCTCCAAATGAGCCAATATAGTGCCTTTTTTTCTTCCCTAAATTTTATTTTATTGTGGTAAGAACATTTAACATGAGATTTACCTTCTTAAGAATTTTTTAGGTGTATACTACAGTATTGTTGACTATAGGTTCAATGTTGTACAGCAGATCTCTGAAACTTATTCATCTTGTTTAACTGAAACTTTACGTCCATTGACTTGTAACTTCTCATTTCCCCCTCCCCCCATCCCCTGGCAACCACCATTCCATTTTTTTTTTAATTTATTTATTTATTTTATTTATTTATTGGCTGTGTTGGGTCTTCGTTGCTGCACACGGGGTTTCTCTAGTTGCTGCGAGCAGGGGCTACTCTTCATTGTGGTGTGCGGGCTCCTCATTGTAGTGGCTTCCTTTGTTGTGGAGCACGGGCCCTAGGCGCGTGGGCTTCAGTAGTTGCAGCACATGGGCTCAGTAGTTGTGGCTCACGGGCTCTGGAGCACAGGCTCAATAGTTGTGGCACACGGGCTTAGTTGCTCTGCGGCATGTGGAATCCTCCCAGGGCAGGGCTCGAACCCGTGTCCCCTGCATTGGCAGGTAGATTCTTTACCACTGTGCCACCTAGGAAGTCCCACCATTCCATTTTGATTCTATGAATTTGACTGTTTTTGATACTTCATACTATTCACAATAGCCAAGATGTGAAAACAACCTAAACGCCCAACAGATGAATGGGTGATGAAAATGTGGTATATGCATACAATGGAACATTATTCAGCCTAAAAAAAGAGAAGGAAATTCTATAATATGTGACAACCTGGATGAACCTTGAGGACATAATACTGAGTGAAATAAGCCAGTCACAGAAAGGCAAATACTGTTTTTCTTTAAGCCCTTTTGTGACAGGTTCCTGTCCTTGCAGCCAAGATTTTTCCTGACTAATTTATTCCTGCGTTGTCAGGTTTTGGCCTTCATTGCCTTCCCATCTGCAAAACTCCCAAGATGTCAGAGCTCAAAGGAGCACTAGAGACCACAGGCTGACCCTGCAGTTAGTGAAACCAAGATCCCAGAAGAAAAAATAACTCTTCCAAGGTTACATGGTCAGTTGTTTTCTGCCCAAAAGGAAAAAGAGCTTGAACTCACTGGCCAGCAGCCTGGACCGTGCCGCAGGTCTCAGCCTTGGCATTGGAGTGCTGAGTGGCTATTGATCTGTTTGTTTTTGGATGCATCACCCAGACGAGATTGCCGCCACCCCACAAGCTTGTGTGCCGCCAAGGGAGAGCTCCGGATGGGCCTGAGCCAGGCTGGGGAAGGCGACGAGGGCTGCTGCCTCTGCTGCTCCAGACCCTGCGGCCCGTGTCAGGAGAGGGTGGCTGTGACCGAGACCAGGGCTGCCACATACTGAGAGCTCACTGCATGCCAGGCAGCATCTCCAACCACAGCAGTAGCTTTATGTACATTTGCCTTCATAGGGAAGCCTTGCAGCGTCCACGTGAAGGAAGTTCTATAGGAATCCCCTTTTCACCAGCAAGGAAACAGACCCAGAGAAGTTAGGGAACTTTCTTTCTTTTTTTTTTTTTTATAAATTTATTTATTTATTTATTTAATTGGCTGTGTTGGGTCTTTTTTTGCTGTGCGCGGGCTTTCTTTAGTTGCGGTGAGTGGGGGCTACTCTTTGTTGTGGTGCGCGGGTTCCTCATTGCTGTGGCTTCTCTTGTTGCGGAGCATGGGCTCTAGGCGTGTGGGCTTCAGTAGCTGCAGCACATGGGCTCAATAGTTGTGGCTCACGGGCTCTAAAGCGCAGGCTCAATAGTTACGGCACACAGGCTTTGTTGCTCCGCAGCACGTGGGATCTTCCTGGAGCAGGGATCGAACCCATGTCCCCTGCATTGGCAGGCAGATTTTTAACCACTGCACCACATAGGAAGCCCTAGGGAACTTTCTGATAGTCACATTACAATTTAGCCACGCGCTTGGACTAACCCACGAGGGCCTGACTCCAGAGCCCATGGTCTTACCCTTTGCATCAGGGGAAGTGAACTCGAATGCTGACAGGGGTCAGGCGGGCCCATGGCTGGGTGTATGGGAACACGTCTCTGCTCCCCAGCTCTGGCCCGGGGCGGCCAATTCAAGGCAGGCTTGTCAAAGCTTCCAGTTTTCCAAGAGAAGCCAGAAACCTGGATTTTTACATGAAACTTCTCTATTTTTAAGTGTTGGCAGCAAATTCAGATTTTAAAAAAACACTGTGCAAGCCAACCAAAAGCACATTTGCAAGCCTGTGGATTGCAACTTGTCTGCTTTACTCTACTCCTGTGTGGCTGCAAAACAGTATTTCAAGCCACAGGGTCTCTGTCCCTCCCCTGGTGGGAGAACTGATATTGCTAGATCCCAGCCCTGCCTGGACCCACACTCATTCATTCCTGAATATGCCTCAGAGGCAAAGCACCAGAAGTAGGGGCAGGGTGGGGGTTGTGTGGGAGCCAAGAGAGCAGACAGAGACTTACTATTCAGTTTCACAGGTGAGGGCAGACCAAGTGAGGCAATGTAAATGGTCAACATCCCACAGTAACTCAGCAAAAGAACTGCTGGGACTAGATCTGAGGTCCTTCTGAGCCACAGATGTGGTGCTCTTATCACCGTATTACCCAGCTGATGGCCACTTGGCTAGAAAGAGGAAACACCTGGATTCTGGGAATGACAGATTCCCAGTCTTGCTCATAATGATAATACTAGGGAAGTTACTGAACCTTTCTGGGACTCAGTTTCCTCATCTGTAAAATGGGGGTAGTAACCGCCTCTTAGGATAAGAGTAAAGAGCAAATGAAGTATGGAATGTGGAAGTGCTCAGCACACAGTAAGTCTTTTTCTTCCCGATCTGTCTAGGACAGAGCCAAGAACCAAGAAGGCGAGGGGAAGACCTCGCTCCTACCCTTCATACTCGGTATAGTGCTCCCTGCCTTCACTCAGACTCTCGTTTGTATTAGGTCCACACTGAAGGCAGGCAGGCTTGGTCATCTGTCGGAATCGATTAGAAGGGAAGGCGATGGGGAGCTGGCCGGGCAGCAGGGCTGTGTCACTGTGAAAATGGACCCAAGCTTGCAAGCCGGCTGGGCTCAGTGGCCTCTGGGGGCGGGGCTGGACCGCAGCGCACGATGCCCTGGGTGCTCCTCAGAAAGAGGCTCAGCGTGTTTCCTGCCTCCCGCAGGGCAGGGAGGGTCCCCGGTGGGCGTTCGTGGAGGCTTCAGGCTCAGTGCCAACGCTGGCGGGGGATTGGGGCTCCTGATGATTCTCTGATCCAGACAGGGTGTGCCCTGGCACACACGCTGCCATTCTGGTCCCCCACAGGGGATGTGACAAATTGATCATGACACCCTTTCCTTCTCAGTGTGATGCCCCAGGCAGCCTCAGCCAACGCAGGGAGCTGACCTGTGAGGGGAAATCTGCTTGTCTTTCCTGATCCAGTTGAAGCACCCTTGTCTTAGAGCAGCGGGGAGACAGGCCCAGAGGGGACAGAGGCTTTGTCCAAGGTCACCTAGCATGTTCATGTCAGGGCGGGCGTCCCAGCTGGCCTGTGCAGCCTGGAGCATGGGCTCTGTGGGACTGAGGCTGCTTAACAGAGCAGGTGTCCTGTGGCCTCGTCTACCTGCCCCAAGCTCAAGCTCTGCATTCTCACCTGCATTCCCCACCAGGAAGCCACAGCTCTGCAAGCATGTTGGGAGTCTTAACCCTGTCGTAATCCTTGGACCAATCCTTCCACTTCTCTGGGGTTCAGTTTTCTCCTCTGTCACACAAGGTATTCACTGTGCCCCAGGTGTGTGTGAATCCCCAGTGCCCAGTCCCTGAAGGATAAGGGGCTGCATGCTCCCCGCCTCTCGGAGCAGGGCATTGAGTTGGAGATGCTCACAGCCAGGGTCTGTGTACCGGGCATGCACTGATGCACGATGACACGCCAGAGCAGAGTCTGTCCCCTCCTGCCTAGTCCTCGGGGACAGGGGTGGGGCTGTGCCTGCTTCATCTCCAGGTCACCAGCCCTCAGCCCTGGGCCTGGCACAGAGGAGGAGAGTGAATGAACGAGTGGGTGGCTGGATGAACAATATCCTAACAGCAGGGCTCATCCAGCCCACTGCGTGTGCCAAGCTCCCTGCACACGTCATGGCTCATCCTGGCGGCCACCCTGTGCTGCGGAGGGAGCCACACCCCCCCGCCTCGTCATCTGTTCACTATGTACACACACCCTTCTCTCCAAGCCGTGGTTCCCAGAGCTCCCCAGGGTCCACAGCCATCCCCGAGACCCTGACCCAGGCCTGGCCAGGACAGCTGCCCCCAAGCTCCCCTCAGGCATTAGTGGTCTCACCCTGCATCCTTGGCCTGGCAGGATTGGGGATTCTCCTCAGGCGTGAGATCAGCCCCCAGAAGAATGATCAACCCTTGGCCTCCCCATGTCTGCTCAGCTTGGCAAGTCTTTGAGGTTCTCAACCCTTCACCCTGCCCCAGAAACAACCTCTGAGCCTGAGGGTCTCCACAAGGCTTTGTACTGACTTGCTGACCTCAGCAAAAATGATTAAGGTTGAGCCTCATGGGCCTCAGAGGGCAGGGAGGAGACAAGTGGGGTGAAGCTATGGGAGGCAGATCTGAAACCTCAGCGTGAGGTAGAATTTACAGTTAAAACTGCCGGAATGGAATGAGCTCTTTGGAAGTAGTGAGTTCTCCATTCTTAGAGGTATGCAAGTAAAACCTAGGCAGCTTAATGGGGCTACTAGGGATATTCACCAGGAGAGTAGCTTCAGTATGTCGTTGTGAAGTTCCCTTCCAGTTCTTCGACCAAAAATCTCCTTTTTTCTAAGGCTTTCTCCTCAAACCACCTCTTAAGAGAGACACAAGCAGTAGCAGACCCAATTCAGGGCAGAGGAGAGGGGAGTCCAGAGGCTAAAGGAGAGTTATTTGTGAACAGACAGCTGGGCTCAGGACCTGGGATTCTGGAACCAGGTTGTCTTTTTGCAGGGGCTTCATTGGTCCTCCCTGGGTCAAGGCCAAGGCTGATGTGAGACCCTGATCTCCAAGAGGTTCCCCTGATGGTGCTGGGTGGTGGATCCAGCCACTAGGTGGGTGCGGGAGCCATGGAAAGCAATGGCTATGGGGACTCGGGGCTCTGGGTTCAAATTGGCAAAATGTGAGGATACCAGGGGGACATGGAGCTTTTCAGGGGCCTAAGGCCATGGACCTCTGAAGGCCTGTATACCCACCTTTATGAGGAGGGCGGGAGGGAGCATGGCCTGGAACTCCCTAGCACCTGCTTCCCTCTCACAGGCTCCACAGAGCTCACACTCATCTGTTTCTCTCACACACTCTGCTTTGGGACAGCAGCACCCACATCCAAACCACTCACACACATCAGACGCGCGCACACGTCGTACACAGGGACACCCACATGGAGACAGAGACATACCCTCTCAGAGCCATGCAGACACCCACGTGCATGCAGGCACAAACGTGGGCCCCCTGGCTGGAGAAGATGGGCAGGCCAGGGGGTGTGCGCTGGGTCCTTGTTCTGGAAGCCTGATTGCGTGGAAGCCATTTCCTACCTCTCCCCACAACTGACTCTGCCCATCTGGGGCCAACAGGGCTTGGGTCTGCAGGGAGGCGGCTGAGCCACTCAGCAGGCTCTCAAGCCAGCTAATGTGGGTTCAGGCTTTAGCTCTACCTCCTTCTAGCTCTGTGACCTTGGCAATTCATTGGACCTTTCTGAGTCTCAGCTTCCTTATCTGGAAAGTGGGCATAAACATAGTACCTCTTAGATCCAGTAATCTCTGTAGCCTGCAGCCCTGGCACATAGTGGGTGTGGAGTAAATGGAGACCTTTGCTATTGGCTGAAGGCAGAGGCTCATCTACCAACTGGCCACTGGCTCCTTGCAACCTGGCATGTGGTGAGGGCCACTTATTCATGAGCTGTCATTTCCACGTCTCCTTCAGGAGGCTACATGAGGTCTGAACCCACGTGTCTCCCTTGCAGGAGTCCAAGACTGTGAATGTCTGTCCCCAGGCTGGTGAAGACAGCTCCCAAGCTCCCTAGTGAAGCCTGGGTTCAGCCTGGGAGGTACGAGTGGGATGTCCCCAGAAACAGTCTTTGATATTGAACAGTGAGCAGCTGCTAGAATCTAAACTAGAATCTTAGCAATTTAATACCATTGCTTTCTAGAATCATGGACTGTAAATTCCAGAGGTTTTGCCAGCATATTTTAGACTCAAGGATCTCAAAGCACAAATCTCAGAATCTTGGAGCTGTAAGGAGGCCTTGGAGATATCTGGTCCAGCTGCCTCACTCTTGGGATGGAATCCCAAACATGAAGCCTCAAAGCAGGAAGAGAACGTTGAGTCCATTCTAGTCCAATTTGACAGAAGTGGCAACTGAGGCTCAGAGAAGGTGAGCAACTGGTGCGAGGTTGCACAGCAATTTAGTGGAAGCATTGAAACCAAAATCCTGGTCCTGGCCTCACAGGCTTAGACTTGGCCTATCTATGGAGGCCTGGAGGAGATGGGGGAAGATGGAGGAGGAAACATTTGGACCAAAGCAAGGATTTTCCAGAGACTGTTTTTGAAAAATCAAACCAAAAAGAAAAATGGGAAAGGGTGCTGGCTTCCCTTTATTTTCTGCCTTGTCTTCCTCTGGGCACTCATTCTCCACAGCTCTCAGCCGGCCCCCAGCTCTGCTCACAAGCTGCTTCCAACCGCCCACAGGCTTCCTAAAATGGTCTCCGCAAGCTAATTCCAGAGGGTGAATGGCAGAGAGCAGGCCTTTGGGGGGGAGGGGGGCGCTTCCTTAGCTAGCGCAGGCGCAGGGAAGCTCCTTGGGCAGGCGCAGGGCTGGCTGCCCCCAAACCCAGCCCTCTCGCCAAGTGCTTCAGCCCCTGCCCGTCCTGCAGGGGAGTAGGGATGGGGTCCAGCACCCACCACTCGCTGTCTGAGCTATCAGAATAGGCTATTTATTTTTCCTTATTAAAAAATTATTTTTGAAAACTATGTATGTAATAATACATATGTAATAATAAACATGCAATAATATATTATTATCGTATAACAACCGGGAAAGTGTAAAGAAGAAAATCAAGATCACTTGTGATCAACTTCTCTCAATGAAACAACTATTAACATCTAAACATACATCCTTCCAGACTTTAGATCAAGCACATATTGTAGAAAGAAGGGCTGATTCAGTACATAATGTTCTAAACCTGTTTTTTCCTTCCAATCATATATTCACAAACATCTGTCCGAGTCCACAGTTGCAGTTCGACAACATGCGTTTTCCTGGCTGCATAGCACCCTGCACATGACTACATCACACTGTACTCACCCAGTCCCCAGTGCTGAAAATTTTAGCTTATGTCTATATTTTCCCCATGGGAAGCAGCGAATCATTGATTCTTGTAGTTAAATCTTTGTGCTCATCCTGATTACTTCCTTAGCACAATGTTCTGGAGTTGGAATGACTGGTCAAAGGGTTTACACTTTAAAAAAAAAGATAAATGCAAAATTATAACTCTATTCTCTCTTCCTACGATGACCATGTGCTAAAGAAAAATTAGAAAATACAGATAAGGAGAAAACTCCTTACATTCCCCCTGATTCTTACCACCAAGCCACGGTTAAGAATTTTGCTGTAAAAACCAGGTTTTCATATGCATGCACGCATGAGTGTGTGTGTGTGTGTGTGTGTATGTACACACACGCATATATACATATATATAATATGATTCCACTGTACGTGCTGTTTTGTAAAATTTTGACTGCTTGTTCATGTCAGTAAATGTACATTCACCGTGTCCCTTGTATCCGCCACAGAGTATTTCATTGTACGTATGCACCCGGGCGTAACCGCGCTCCTGCTGGCGAGCAGATTTCTGATGTTGCGCCAGCATGAACAGGTCTGTAAGACGGGAGATCTTGGAGAAGCATCTTTGCTTCTCTCGTCCACATCCACTCTTGGGCTTGATAGTAGTGGACTTGCCGGGTCGAGGGCTTTGTGTCCTTGACATTGCATCATTTCCGATCATAACTCTAAACACCAAGCTGGCATAGAGGCTCGACCAGGCTCCACTGGCGGCTACGGGAAGGCCCCGTGATCTGCAGAGCCAGGCAGGGAGCTTGTTCTGCATCTCCTGCTCTCCAGGCTGACTGCTTGAATAGAGCCTTTGCCCGGAAAGGCTCACAAGCCAGTGGCTCCTGGCCCTCCCCTGCCCTCCCAATCACCCTGAGCAGGTCACGTGCCCTCTCTGTGCCTCCAGCTCCCCACTCGTCTGAGACCGTGGACAGCTGGAGAGCAAGTGTGACATGTCACCATTGCTCTGAGGAGAGGAAAGGTATGGCCAGGATACTGCCAGTTGGTGTTTAGAGACTGTAGGGCAGGTGGGAGCCACTGGCCTTGCAGGGCATGGGGGGCCCGGGATGCAACCCTGAGGGGGCATATGAAGGGGGCTGAGCTCCACCAGAGGCTGAAGATCACCCTGGGCAGAGGAGAGAACGGAGACAGCCAACACAGAAGGGAGGTGACACTGCTTAGCTGAGGTGCTCAGAGCAGGAAGGGCCGGGAGCCAGCCCTGGACAGTGGGGTAGAACAAGCCGACGGAATGGAGGGGACTCTGCCCAGAGCTTCCTGGGTACTGGCGGCCAGGCCAGCCCAGGGCTTTCTCTCCTCATTCAGTGCCCCTGCACCCCTCATGACACGGCTCTGTTCTCTGCGGTCTCGCTCGGTTCGGACTTGGGAAAGAGCCATCTGAGAAAAAGGTAGGCTTAGAGCCAACCAGAAAGAGAGGAAGAAAGAGAGATGGGGGAGGAGGAGGGAGAAGGAGGAGAAGAGGAGAGGCAGCCGCCCAAGAGAGGAGGCCGTGCTACTCAGGCCCCTGGACTGACCAGCACGAAGGTCTGAGCAAAGACCTTCCCGGTGGTCAGCTCCGGAGCAGCTGCATCAGACCTTCAAGGTCTGGGAGATTGACCTTTCAGGCAGCTCCACATCACCCCTCTGGACTACACAGCCCTGTACAGTTGTCCAAGTGCCCTCACATTCCTGATCTCGAAGCTCAGCTCCCTGGGCAGGCTCAGTTCAGGGATGACCCCGACCCTAAAAGGTGTGGCAGGTGCGTTTGACAACAAGGAAGCCAAGCAGGTCTGGACACCAGCTAGAGAAGAGGATTCGCGTTGGGCTCAGGCATTTCTGTTTAACTCTTGATCCTCCCTGTATCCCTGTGTTTATTTAGAGTATTTATCTGGAGTGCGGTGGAGCCAATCCACGCTGTGTGAAGAGTCAGAACGTTGGAGCTGCCCGGTGAGAAGGCAGTGAGGCGTGGAAGCCCAGCGCTGTCCTTGCACACCTGTGGGCACTGGCCAGGGAGACGTTTCTTTGAGCAGTTACTCTTCTCAGTGCCCCTTCCCCAACTAGGTCCCTTTGGTCACTCTCAGCGGCCTCTTTGCTCTCCTTCCCCTACTCTGTGCTGAGGCTGCTGGGAGTGGTGGGTGGGCAACCACCTGTGAGCCTCTTGGCTCCCTCCTTGCACCCAGGGGGACAGCTTCTGGGAGACGGAAGTCAAAGGGGCTTGAAGAAAAGCAGAAGCCCACCCTTGGCCCCTTCATCTTGGGGCTGGGGAGTGGGGAGAGCAGAGCTCTTGCCTGAATGGCCTAATAATGAAAATATCAACAGCTAGCATTGAAGAGCACTCAATACAGGCCTGGCACGGTCCTAAGTATTTAAATGTAATACCTCACTAGTCACAAGAGGTAGATGCTGTTATTATCCCCACTTTATAGATGGAGAAAGTGAAGTACAGAGAGGTTAAGTAACTTGCCCAAAATCTCATAGCCAGCAGGTAGCGGAGCTGGATTTAGAGCCCACGCTTGTTACCCAGAGCCAACCAAACACTTAGCAGGCTTTAGATCATCCGAGCCCTGTGAAGCCCTCAAGTCCGTTCTGGGCTTCCCAAAACCTTTCTTTCTCTGACCCGGACCCTGAAACCCTCCCCTTGTCTAGGCCAGAGAGAGGAAATCGGTAAGCCATGCATCTCCATCCAATAGAGTATACTTCCTGAAGACAGCTTTGTCTGTCTCCCTCTCTGGCATTTCCAGTGCCTAGAATAAGTGCTTGCAATGTAGTAGTTGCTCAATAAATCTTTGCTGAATGAATGAACAAGATTTGCTGTGAGAAGAGGCAGTGTTATGATGAAGAGGTACCATCGCAGGCATGCAGCGCAGTTAAGAGAGAGGCCTGGAGCCAGGCTGCCTGATCCAGTCCTCCCTGTGTGACACTGGACAAGTCACTCCACATCTCTGAGCTTCACTCTCCCCACCTCTAAAGGAGAGATGTCATAGTGCCTTCCTCCCATTTGTGGGGCCACTGCGCTAAGCTCTGGGGATATCTAGCTGCTGTTATTACTGTGTTCTTACCCAAGGACACCCACCACCTGTACTGGAACCAGGGTCTGGACAAACGTGTTTCTCTTCTCACACCCCCTCTCTGGATGCTGCCAGGGGCTTGGGGTGGGACTGGGGCCTGCTGCTGCGCTGGACCAGGCTCTCCCCTTAACCCCATGTCCGGGAAAGAGGCCCTGTTGACACCTGTTCGCAGCCTCAGCTCTAGCAGCTATTCTTGGTCCCTCCCCATATCGCTCACCGCCAGGCATTTTCCCTCCTAAACTGGCTCTGCGTTTCCATAGGAACGGGGGGAGGGGAGGGAGGGTGGAGATGGGGAGAGGGTCCTCCCCCACGGAAGGGAACTTCATTTGGGGCTGTTTGGGAGCGGCTGGCAGCGCCTGGCGGAGCTTCTCCCACTGCTCCTCTCCCCGCTTTCCAGACCCCTCCCTGAACAGCGTGTTCCTCCGACCGTGATTTTTAATGCATTTATCCTGGCGCTTAATTTATCCCGCATTGTGATCAGATTTAGCCCAGAGCGCTCTGCACTCCGCGCTGTGTGCGCGGGCCAGCCTGCATATTCATGAGCCGGTTCATTCATGCCACCCGAGAGGATGCCAGGTGCGACCGCCAGGGGCAGCGGCCTGGGCCCACGGATCCCACCCACAGCAAGGGCGCCGCAGGGTCAGGGGCCAAGGGCCCGGACTGGAGCCTGGCAGGTGGCCTAGAGTACAGCCTGTGTGGGGTGTCACTGGGCACAGGCTCCAGAGTCACACTGGCTTCAAGTCCTTCTCTGCTGTTGCTAATGAAGTGGCTTCACCTCTGTTTACTCATCTGCAAAAGGGGCCAATATTGGCACTGCCCTGGGTCACGGGGAGGATCGAAAGAGATAACATATGTCAGTGAGCAGGGGGGTGGGGTGGGATGGTGCAGGAGGGGTTAAAGTGGCCAGCACATTCCACCATCATCATTATGGTCACGGCTGACCAGTGGTTCTTCTGGTCTGGTTCCCTGGGGAGAAATAAGGCAGCAGCATGGTGGTGCCTAGGTCTGTTCTGGCAGGGGAAGGGGGGGGGGGGCAGGTGGTATTTCTCCCCAGCCTGTGCCCAACTGCTGGTACCAGCTCCCCCTGAGGGAGCATAGGGAGCGTAGTCCCCAGGAAGGCAGGAGAAGCCCAAGGAAGCCATCCAGCCTCTGAGGAAAGGCCACAGATGTGGATGTGCGAGCCCTTCCCAGGGCCAGCAGTCCTCAGGACGCTGGGGCTCTGAAAGGAGGCTGGGCTCTTGGGTTCAGGTTCTTCAGGCTCTTGGGACTCTCTCTGTAGATTTACTCTGTTCACTATTCATCCTGTCAGTGCCCTGATGCCAAACCCTGCTGGGCACTGGGGACGCACTTGTCTTCAAGGAGATCTCATCCTATGAGGGAGGTGAGCTCAGGGTAGGGAATAGTCAGGACCTTCAGAGGAAGCCAGATCAACTTCTGTGAAAATTCAGAAGAGGAGTGGAAAAAGCCATCCCAGCTGGGGCAGCAGGGAAGGCTTCCTGCAGGAGGTGGCATTTAGGCTGAACCTTGAAAATGTGGCTGTAATGAGATAGAATGGAATAAGAAGGTGTCTTGGTGCCTAAGGCAAAGCAAAGGCCCGGGGATGGGAACTCGGTTTGGGAGGTGTTGGTCAGATGCAGCTACGAGAACCATGAGCCCCAGGCGGAGGGGTCAGGACTGACTTCAGTTCTCCCCTGAGGCAGGGAGCTGAAGGGGATTAACCTCTGTCCCTCACATGTGTGTGTGCACTCGGGGGTCACGTTCCAGCTTGCTGGAGAAAAGAGGAGAGCTCCTGCCCTGGCTTTCCTGATTAATCTATAATTAAATCAGCACAGACACCACAGAGCCATGTTGTCATTAGGTGCCTGGTGAGGGAAACAGTGATTTCTCTGTGAACCAAGAGCCCTGCCAGGCGGCTGTAGATCAGGCCACACACAGGCAGCCATCAGGGGCGAGGGGCAGGCATGGGAGACCAGAGCTTCAGCCAGGAATAAGAAAACCAGCAGCTCACACTTGGCCATTTACAGAGTGTTCCCATCACTATCTTGGTTCATCATGACAGTGCCATGGGGGGGGGGGGTACTATTATTTGCTCTCATTTTACGAATAGAGAAACTGAGGGGCAGAGAGCAAAGGGGTGAGATAGCCTGGTTGAGGACTTGGGTTTTGCAATCAGAAAATCTTGGATTCAGAATTCCCAGATGTGCTTCTTGCTGGCTGTGTGGCCTCAGGCAGATTGCTTACCCTCTCTGTTCCTCAGTTGCTTCATCTGTATATTGAGGACAAAACACTATGACTTCAAAATAGTACTGATTTAAGGGCCGAATGAAGCAATCCACGCAAAGAATTCAGCACAGTGTTTAGCACGCAGCAAGTGCTCATCAAATGCTACTACTTATCATCACAATTTGTCTAATTGCTTATTTCTTGTCCATCTTTCTTACCAGAAAGTGGGCTCCATGAGGACAGGGACTATGTCCACCTTGTTCACCTCTGGGACCCCAGCAATTGTCACTTGGTAAATTATTCGTATCTGAGCCAGCATTTGGTAGGCTGCAAAATGCCAAATAAATGTTAGATACTAGTTTCTCTATGTTCTGCCTTGCTATAAAAAGGATTCAAGGAGATAAGTATTGTTATTAGTGTTATCTTTGTTATCAACACTGTCATGTCCCAATTCTGCTATCCAGAGCTGGTCCTTCCTGAAACAGGTTCAGGAAAAGTCTAGAAAGTGCAAGAAGCCTCAATCCACAGGTGGCTGCTAGGAGGTAAGGGAGGAGGTTGGAGGGGACCTGGCTTTTGGAGGAGTCATCTGGGGACAGCTACAGAATCTGTTATCGAATCGAGGGTCCCCCTGCTCACCACGTACCGAATCAATACTCACAGACGTTGGTAGAAAGGGAAGATGCCTTTGATCAGAATGCTGGCAATCTGGGGAGGTGGTGGCCTCAACATCCCCCAAAACCACCTCAGAAGATCCTGTTCGGCCATGAAAGTTTTAAAGGGAAGAAGGGAAGTAATCTCAGTTAATCACTGAGCTGGGGGTCAGAGTCATCCCTATCCCCCTGCATGCAGGCTCATGGACTTCTTGTGATCTTCCTCTAGATATTATCTTGTTCACACCGTTTGGGCACACAGTGTTCACGAGATTACTGAAGGGGAAGCTAGGGAAGAGATCTGGTCATCTGTTAATTACTTATTCTTCATTTCTACTTCTTTGATCTACCGAAAGAACTGGCAAATTAGGCAAAGTATTGTGTGATTAAAAGATCTAAAAGGTGTGCTTGGGCCAGAGATGAGTAGAGCATGGGGGTGCCTGGTTTAAAAGTTAGTTACAGTATAGCTTTGCCAAAAGTGACAAGAAAAGAGGCTTCCTGCTGAGGGCAGTTTCCTGTAAAGACCTGCTTATAAAACCTCTAGGCTACCCAGCAAGCCACAGCCCGGGAGGCAGGGGCTGCCCTGGAAGAGCCCCTTCCTCTTGTCACCTGGGGGACTTTGGACTTGCAGCGAGATCAGAGGGCTTGGAGCCTGCAGCCCTCTTAAAGCAGATTGGATCTAAGGGAGTCGGACTTCGGTGATGCAGAGGATGTCTGGGAATCATTATCTGTGTCCTGTGGGGCAGTGATTTCCAACCTCTCCATTGGGATCAAGCTTTGTTATACAAATAACTGTTAAAGTCCTAGATTCGCCAAGTGATTTACTTTAAGTATGATCAATTTGAGTGGATTCAAATGCAGAGAGATACCTGTGAGCCCCCGCTCGCTTGTGTCCTTGAGTGGAAGATAAAGGAACAGACTTGCCTGGAGCTCACAGGACCTGGAGCTTCTCACCTGTACCTCAGGCCATGAGTAACTGATGTCTGTTGGCAGTCACTCACCTGTGACACAAGGGCTTATATGAATATGCCGCTGTGGCAGGGGCTGATGTGCCCTGCCCACCTTCCTGGAGGTGCCGGCTGGTGGCCTCCCGGCCTGAAGGTGTTCTCTGCTGTGGGGCAGACTTGGCCAGAAGTGCCAGGGCCTTAATGTGCCAGGAGCCAGCCTCAACGTTGAGGGGGATGGGGATGGTGGAGAAAGACGTCCTTGCCCCTCAGTGGGGCAATCGCTCACAATGGTAACTCAAGTATTAGCCCCTTTCTTTTCTTTTTTCTTTTTTTCTTTCTTTTTTTTTATATCAACAGTTCATGCAGCTCAATATCAAAAAAACAAACAACCCAATCAAAAAATGGGCAGAAGACCTAAATAGGCATTTCTCCAAAGAAGACATACGGAGGGCCAAGAGGCACATGAAAAGCTGCTCAATATCACTAATTATTAGAGAAATGCAAATCAAAACTACAATGAGGTATCACCTCACACTGGTTAGAATGGGCATCATCAGAAAATCTACAAACAGTAAATGCTGGAGAGGGTGTAGAGAAAAGGGAACGCTCTTGCACTGTTGATGGGAATGTAAATTGACACAGCCACTATGGAGAACAGTATGGAGGTTCCTTGAAAAACTAAAAATAGAGTTACCATATGACCCAGCAATCCCACAGCTGGGCATATACCCAGAGAACACCATCATTCAAAAAGACACATGCACTCCAGTGTTCATTGCAGCACTATTTACAGTAGTCAGGACATGGAAGCAACCTAAATGTCCATCAACAGATGAATGGATAAAGATGTGGTACATATATACAATGGAGTATTACTCAGCTATAGAAAGGAACGAAACTGGGACATTTTTAGAGACATGGATGGACCTAGAGACTGTCCTACAGAGTGAAGTGAGTCAGAAAGAGAAAAACAAATATCATATATTAACACATATATGCGGAATATAGAAAAATGATACAAATCAACCAGTTCGCAAGGCAGAAATAGAGACACAGATGTAGAGAGCAAACATATGGACACCAAGTGGGGAAAGCGGGGTGGGGGGGGAATGAATTGGGAGATTGGGATACCAAATTGTACACTCTAAATATATGCAGTTTATTGTATGTCAAAAATAAAATTAAATTAAAGCAAAAAACAAAGCTATTTATTTTATTTTATTTTAAAAAAGTGTTTATTTATTTATTTATTTATTTATTTATTTATTTATTTATTTATGGCTGCATTGGGTCTTCGTTGCTGTACTTGGGCTTTCTCTAGTTGTGGAGAGCGGGGGCTATGCTTCGTTGTGGTGCGAGGGCTTCTCATTGCAGTGGCTTCTCTTGCTGTGGGGCACGGGCTCTAGGCTCATGGGCTTCAGTAGTTGCAGCACGCAGACTCAGTAGTTGTGGTGCACAGGCTTAGTTGCCCTGTGGCATGTGGGCTCTTCCTGGACCAGGGATCAAACCAGTGTCCCCTGCATTGTCAGGCGGATTCTTAACCATTGTGCTACCAGGGAAGTCCCTTAGCCCTGTTCTCGGAGTCCCTCCCTTTCCTGGCTCATTCCCCTCTTTGCAACTAAACTATCGCACCCCAGTCCTCATCCAGGATCTGCACTGGGGGAACCTGGCCTGAGACAACATCCAAAATCATGCATGCTCTCCTGACCTACAAAAAGTTTTGGGAGGTGTCAAGGGCCTGTGGATACTCTCGGGAGTGCGTTCATTGTGTGGGCTGTGATGACAAAAATGTGGGGGCCTGTGATGCTGGGGGGTCGTGCTGGTCAGCAGATGGTTCTGGTAAAGAGAAGTTGATGGTGAATAGAAAGCTAGGTTGCAGAGAGCTCTATCGTGTGGCAGCTTCCCCTCAGACCCTTGTCGGGAGCCCGATGCAGACCCTGAACTGAGGACTCTGTGCCTCAGAGGAGGTGCTTGCTTTACTTTAGTAATCACTGATTAAGCACCTACTGTATGCTGGGGATACAAAAGGATAAAAAAGGTGAATAAATGCGAGTATCCTTGCCCCTGGGGACGTCAGTGTCAGTTGGGAAAGAGATGTGTCACCATGTGAACCGAGGTTAGAGAGGAGCTGAGAAGACTTGAGAGGACTTTGAGAAATTCATCCATTGATTTAAGATACATTTATTGAGCGCTTAGGGTATCCAAGGCACTGTACTAGGCTTTGTGACCAGAAGAGAGATGGGTTACAGCTACACTCCACTCAGGAGTGAAGAAAGGTAACTGACATTTACTGAGCTCCTCCTGTGTGCCAGGCACTGAATAGGGTGCCTTCCAAAGTTCATCTCATTTCTTCTCACGACAAACCCATGACAAGGTAGCTATTCTTATCCCCACTACACAGAAGAGGCCCAGAAAGGTGATGTAACTTATAAGACCACACGGCTGGCAAGTGGCAGAGCTGGGATTCAGCCTAGATCTGTCGGATTCCTAGACCCCAATACTATTTTTTCCCCTCGAATCAGACTGTGGTTTTTGTCTTAAATACCCACTGAGTGAACCAGTTTTTAAAAAGAACAAAACCTGGAAGCAAACCAGGCCAGTCTCAGATGGAGCTAGAACACGCTTTTGCTGGAGTCGAGCTCCTGCTCAGAAACCCCGTCTCATCAACAGGGGCCCCAGTCTGGTCTTGACCCCTGTCTGTAGGGAATCCAGGACACCTGGAAGCTGACCTCATTCCACCCCGAAATGTCAGGGAGGGGGAGCCTGATAGAGGCCCACTCCCCGTGCCCACTGGGCCTTGGATGCAACTGACGCAGAATTCAGGGCAGCTCAGGGCTCAGACCCTCCCCCTCACCTCCCCAAGGGTAGTTCAGGCAGGGCCTGGCTGGTGAGGGGAGGATGTTCCTGTTACTATTACTGCAAAATAAACCATCCTAAAACTTAGAGGCACAAGCTATCCATTTAATTATGCTCACAGACTCTGTAGGTCAAGAACATGAATAGGGTACCGTGAGGATGTGTGCTTTACGATGTCTGGGGCCTCCTCTGGGAAGACTCAGTAGCTGGAGGTGATTCAACAGCTGGAGGCTGGAATCACCTGGAATACCTTCACTCACATGTCTGATGGCTGATGCTGGCTGTCAGCTGGGACCTCAGTGGGGCCGTCAGCCAGAACAACTACGTGTGACCCTTCTATGCCACCTCTCCCTGGACTAGATTGGGCTTCCTCACAGCATGGCGGCTGGGTTCTAAAAGTGAGCATCCCAAAAGGGCCAAGTGGAAGTTGTAGCATCTTTTATGACCTAACCTTGGCAATCACATAGCCTTGTGTCACTTCTGCAGTAATCACAAGCCCACCCAGTTTCAAGGGAAAGGAACATAGACCATATCTCTTGATGGGACAGCATGTGGAATTGGAGATGTTGTGGTGGCCATCTCTGTCACATAATCTGCTATACACATAATTTGCTACTGTAGGCAGTAGATGGGTGTTAGTTGTCAAAACTATTAGACCAGTTGGAGTGAGTGGCTGCCCTGAGTGGAGGTGCGGCCAGCATTGTGAATGCTAGAATAGGGGTGGGGGGTGGGTAGTGTGAGTGTGTCAGAGAATAAGCAGCTTGATTGAGGTTGACTTCTGAGGTCTAGGCAACAAGGCTGGAGGTAACAAGGCAGGGCTTGATCTGGCACAGAGGAAGAGAGATCATTTCATTTGTTTATGTACCACCCCTCCATCAGTCCAGCCACCCTCTCACCCACCCTTCCAGCCATCCTTCCAGCCATCCTTCCATCCATCCATCCATCCATCCATCCATCCTTTTATCCATTTACCTGTCTACTCTTTTTTAAAAAAAATGTATTTATTTATTGGCTGCATTGGGTCTTCATTGCTACACACGGGCTTGCTCTAGTTGCAGTGAGCCAGGGCTACTCTTCATTGTGGTGCGCCGGCTCACGGTGGCTTCTCTTGTTGGGGAGCACAGGCTCTAGGCACGTGGGCTTCAGTAGTTGCGGCACACGGGCTCAAAAATTGTAGCTCACAGGCTCTAGAGCACAGGCTCAATAGTTGTGGTGCACAGGCGTAGTGGCTCAACAGCATGTGGAATCTTCCTGGAGCAGGGATTGAACCCTTATCCCCTACGCTGGCAGGCAAATTCTTAACCACTGTGCCACCTAGGAAGTCTGTTACCCATCTACTCTTCTATCCACTTGTCTTTTCATTTGTTCAACAGTACAGTGGGAGCATATGCACATTGAACTTGTGTAAATTCAACCATATCCTTAGCAAAACAGAGAGAGGGAAAACTAATTTTAAAAGCACAGTTGACTCTACCTGCCATTTTGTTCAGTGGGTGTTTGCCCCCGAGGGAGTATGAGCAGAGCCACAAGACTTTCCAGATCATCATACAGGAACATGTTACCAAATAGGATGGTGAAAGCAAAATCACAAATGCCACAGTTCAGGGGGGACTGATTGGATCTTATAGGGCAATTTTAACTGTTCATGTTTCACCTTTCACGCTGACTTCCTTACCTTCTGCATGGGATGGAACCCACTTCTCCGTGATGGGCTGGTCCCTAGTGGCACAGACATGATAAGACC
The DNA here is from genome assembly GCF_030028045.1 of Hippopotamus amphibius kiboko. Lineage (NCBI taxonomy): Eukaryota > Metazoa > Chordata > Mammalia > Artiodactyla > Hippopotamidae > Hippopotamus > Hippopotamus amphibius. The sequence goes on along the minus strand of NC_080197.1, from coordinate 23,851,626 downwards.
TGGTCCCTGACCTCAGGATGCTCTCAGTCTATGGCAACAGAAATGGGACAGGCATGTAAACAGATTGTTACAGTGTAATACAAAAAAATACCAAAACTTTATTAACATACAAGTTTGTATAAAATTGGAGAAACATCAAAGGGCAAAAGACCACTGGTGGTAGGATAGGAAGAGCGTGAGGGAGGACTTTGTGAGTGTAGGATGTTTAAACCAAATATTAAAGGGTGAGCTTAAATTTCCAAGGTACTCAAGAAGGAGGAGGGCCTGGCAGGTGCAGGGAACAGCACATTATTCAGAGATACTCAGGAACACAGGGTGTTGAGGAAATGTAGAGTAGGGTGGGCTGGCGGGAGTGGAGGGACTGAGCCTGCAGTAGTCACCAGGGCTGGATCCCAAGGGCCCCGAATGCCCGTGAAGGGAGCTTGGAGGTTACTCTGCAGGTGGGGGGTGGGAGGAACATGGAAGAAGTTTGGGCAGAGGAGTATAAGGGTCAGAGTTGTGTTTTGAATAGATCTCTCTGGCTCCTGCACAAAGAATGGACAAGAGAGGAAGAGTCTGGAAGAAGGGAGACCAGTGGAGCCCCATCCAGGGTCCCGTGAGTTCCAGAAGTTGTGGCTGCCATGGAAAAGGCTTTGTAGTGAGTGGCTCTGGAGCGAGTGAACTGAGTGAATCCCTTTCCCCGACAGTCAAGGGCCCAGTTACCCAGCACATCTCCCACTTTGGGTTTAAGAGTCCCAGTAGGTTTCCTCTTAAGTCAAAGTGACAAATAGCCCTGCAGGGTTCAGCTGGGGGCTTTGGTTCTGGGTCCTGTGATGCATGCCCAGTGCTGGAAAGGGCCCCTTGTTGGACGTAGTTGCTAAGATCTTCTATTGTCTTTGGTGGTCTGCTGCTGGAGCCTGGTACATGCAGGCTGTTGTTTGTCTGTTTACGTTTATTCCGGGTTTATTGTGACTCCTGAATCTGAGGACTTCTTTCATCGGGTCTGGAATTCTTTGAATACTCCCGCTCCCTGCTTCTCTCTATCTTCTCTTCTTGGAACTCTAAGCAGACATTTGTTATATCTTCTTAATCTAGCCTCTAAGCCTCATATTTCACTTCCCTCTCTGTCTCCTCTTTCTGCTATGTTCCAGATAATTTCTTCAGATTCCAGGTCACATTTTTTCCCTTCATCTGAGGCTAACCTGCAGTTTAACCTCTCCAAGAAATTTTTTGTTTGTTTTCTTTTTTTAAATTAATTTTTGTTGAAGTATACTTGCTTTACAATGTTGTGTTAGTTTCTACTGTACAGCAAAGTGAATCAGCTACACATATACATATATCCCTCTCTTTTGGATTTCCTTCCCATTGCGGTCACCACAGTACATTAAGTAGAGTTCCCTGTCCTATACACTATGTTCCCATCAGTTGTATATTTTATACATAGTATCAATAGTGTATGTGTGTCACTCCCAATCTCCCAATTCCTCCCACCCCACCCCCACTTTCCCCTTGGTATCTGTACATTTGTTCTCTACGTCTGTGTCTCTGTTTCTGCTTTGCAAATAAGATCATCTATACCATTTTTCTAGATTCCACATATGCATTACTATATGATGTTTATTTTTCTCTTTCTGACTTACTTCACTCTGTATAACTATTTCTAGGTCCATCCACGTCTCTACAAATAACCCAATTTCGTTCCTCTTTATGGCTGAGTAATATTCCATTGTATATATGTGCCACATCTTCTTTATCCATTCATCTGTTGATGGACATTTATGTTGCTTCCATGTCCTGGCTGTTGTAAATAGTGCTGCTATAAACATTGGGGTACATGTGTCTTTTTGAATTTGGTTTTCGCTCCAAGAGTTTTAAAATTCCTATTATTATATTTGTCATTTCTGGAAGTTTGACTTGGTTCTCTCTCAAATCTGCTTATTCTTTTGGGAGATGTTTTGTTTTAGTAGATACTGCCAAACAGTTTCCCAAAATGGTAGTGCCAATTTACTCTCCCATGAGCCACGTATGAAGAGTTCCAAGTGTTCTACAGCCTCACCAGCACTTGGCATTGTGTGTATTTAATTTTTGCCACTCTGGTGGGGAGTAGTGGTATTTCACTGTGGCTTTAATTTGTATTTTCTTGATGATTAATGCTGTAGAACACCTTTTATGTTTATTGGCTATTTTGACACCTTATTTGGTGTGCGTTCAAATCTGTTGCCCTCCTTTTTTCGAACTTAGACTTAATTGGAATTCCCTGGAAAAGTAAAACTGGTGCGTATTCCACATTACATAACACCTCCAGCAGAGTATAGGGCAGTGGTGCACTGATACTGGCTCTTGGAAATAAAAATAGCCTGATTTGTAGCATTTTCTGATTTCCGTGGTGTAAATACTCCAACCACAGCCGATTTCAAGCTACCAACTGAATGGCTCACAAAATTCCTGAATATTTAACAAGCAGCTCCTGTGAGCCAGTCTGGATCAGCTCTGGGACACCACAATGTCTGGGGTAGCACCTCTAATGAAACTAATTGATATTTCTGCAGCAAAATATGTAAATATTCACACTAATTAATATAAAACAGACTCACATCAGTTGAGGTCAGTTTTTTTGCCTGCAAATGAGTCAATCACCAATTAACTGTAACACAACTTTCGGTTTATAGAGCTCTTTGGATTTTCACATTGCACATAAAAGATTGTGGATCTGTAACTGCTTCTAGTCTGCTGTTTGAAGGTTTGCTGGTGCTACTGGGAGATGTCAGGAAATCCTCTTGGACTTGCATGCACAACAGTAAACAGTGATTTTGAGCTAACTGACCTCCACGGTCCCTTCTAGTCCTGGAAACCTACAGCTAAAAATTCAAGAAATATTCCATTAATTGTCCCCTTTGCTTTATTTCTATCTTAGCATTGCTGTCAAATAGAGACTTTCAAAACATGGCTTCTGGAGCTAGTGAACTCAGAGGTCACATAGCTCTTCCCATAGAAGGTTCTAGAGTCAGGCTGCCTAGATTAGAATCTTGGTTCTACCACTTACTCTCATATTAAATGCCTCTGTGCCTCAGTTTCCTCATCTGATCATGAAAACTGAGGTTACAAAAAATTGAATTCCTGGGGACCATCTCTGAGCTGCTGGCTGGGGGCGTCCTCATACCTAAGATCCCAGGTTGTATCGAGTACCTTGGACCAGTGAGCACTGGTGGGTTGTAGGACGGACACTTTGTAATGGCAACAAGAAGACCTACATTGCCCACATTTGGTGCTTGGGGTGTTTCTCCATATTTCCACCTTGCTAATCTGTGCCCACAGTGGCTGGTTAGGGTAGCTGCTTTGTCAATGGTGCTCAGGTTCAAGCTGATCCCCTCCCTCAAGATATCCTATGTTTATCTGAGAAACATCCCATCCCAGGCCTCCCCCCATTCTGACAAGAATTTGAAATCTACCACTGTGAGCTATCTCAGACTTAGTTTATTAAGTCTTTTTCTTCCTCTAGAGCCTGTCTGGAGCACCATGATTTAGCCATCTCCTCTCTCTGAGGGGCAGTGGATGCTGTAATGGACCTCATGTCCTGTGCTTTCCAGTCCAAGGGGAGCCCTCCTGCCCAGGGACCGGGGATGGTGGCTGAGCCTTTGAGGTGTGAGCAGGTCAGTGGCCCCTCTTGTAAGGCTGTCATCATTAAACTATCCTGATGTGTATTTTTTAAAGTGGGTTGTCTTTGTCCTTACAGATTCATAGGAGCTCTTTGTGTGTTCAGGATATGAAACTTTCCTTGGATACACATATTGAAAACATATCTTCTCCTAGTGTGAGGCTTGTAAATATACAATACTTTTTTGGTAAATATTTTTAAATTGAAAAATACATATCCTTTCCCCAAGTGAACTGCAGGGGCACCTCATTAGCCGGGTGATCATATATGTGTGCATCTGTTTTTTTGTACTCTTTGTTCTGTACTCCTGATCTACTTGTCTATCTGTGTACTAATGGCACACTGTCAATTACTATAACTTAGTTTTTAATTAAACTTTTAAATTCACTTTTTATCTTATTTTTTAAATATTTATTTATTTATTTGGTTGTGCTGGGCCTTAGTTGCAGCATGCAGGCTCCTTACTTGCAGCTCGCCAGCTCCTTAGTTGCGGTTGGCGGGTTCCTTAGTTGCAGCATGCAAACTCTTAGTTGCGGCATGCATGTGGGATCTAGTTCCCTGACCAGGGATCGAACTCTGGCCCCCTGCATTGGGAGTGCATAGTCTTATGAACTGCACCACCAGGGAAGTCCCTTTAATTCACTTTTTATTGAGATATAATTGACATATAAGATTATATTAGTTTCAGGTGTGCAACATAATGATTTGATATTTTTATATATTGCAAAATAAACATTTAACTGCAAGATAATTTTAAGTTCTCATACAGTTGTAAGAAATAATACAGAGAGCTTCTGTGTGCTCTTTACCCGATTTCTCCCAGTGGTAACATCTTCCAAAGAAAGGTATAATACAATGTCACAACCAGGATGTTGATATTGATACAATCTACCAATCTTATTCAAAATTCCCCAGTTTTGTACTCATTTGTGTGTGTGTTTTCAATTCTATACAGTTTTATCACACATGTGGGTTCATGTATCCACCACCCATAGTCGAGATACACAACAGTTCCATCTCCAGAAGAATCTCCGTGTTTCCCTTTTTTAGCCACGCCCACCTCCCTCTCACACTCTCTCCCCACCATATGGACCATGCCTAACCCCTGGCAATCACTAATCTATTTTCCATTAATATAATTTTGCCATTTCAAAAACGTATATAAGTGGAACCACACAGTATGTAACCTTTTAGGATTGGCTTCTCTCTCTGTGTGTGTCTCTCTCGCGCGCGTGCGCTCCATAAATTCCCTTGAGATTCACCCAAGTTGTTACACTGTCGATAGCTTGTTCGTTTTTATTACTGAATAGTGTTGGAGGGTGTGGATGTACTCCTTTGTTTAATCATTCACCCAGTGAAGGATATGAATTGTTTCCAGTTTGAGGCTATTATTAATAAAGTTTCTATGAACATTCATATTCAGGTTTTTGTGTGAACCTAAGTTTCTATTTCTCTTGGATAAATGTCCATGAGAGTGCAATTTCTGGGTTATATGGTGATAGCATGTTTAGTTTTTTTAAAAATATAGACTTTATTTTTTAGAGAAATTTTAGATTCACAGCAAATTGAGTGGAAAGTACAGAGAATTCACACATACCCCCCGCCCCCACATTTGCACAGCCTCTCCCACTATCAAAATCCCCCACCAGATGGTACATTTGTTACAATCTATGGATCTACACTGACATATCATTACCACCTAAAGTGAATAGTTTACATTAGGGTTTACTGAGTGTTGTAGATTCTATGGGTTTGGACAAATGCATGACATGTATACGTTTATAGTATCATACAGAGTAGTTTCGCTGCCATAAAAATCCTCTGTGCTCTGCCTATTCATCCATCCCATCTCCAATTTCTGGCAACCACTGACTCTTTTATTGTCTCCATAGTTTTACCTTTTCCAAGAGTCACATAGTTGGAATTATACAGTATGACTTCTCATATTGGCTAATTTCACCCAGTTATATTCATTTGTTTCTTCCATGTCTTCGAGATGAGCTTGATAGCTCACCTCTCTCTCTCTCTCTCTCTTTTTTTTTAATGTGGACCATTTTAAAAGCCTTTATTGAATTTGCTACAATATTGCTTCTGTTTTATGTTTCGGATTTTTGGCCCCCAGACATGCGGGATCTCAGCTCCCTGACCAGGGATCAAACCCACAGCCCCTGCACTGGAAGGCAAAGTCTTAACCACAGGATGGCCAGGGAAGTCTCTGATAGCTCATCTCTTTTTTGCACTGAATAATATTTCATCGTACCACAGTTATTTATCCATTCACCTATTGAAGGACATCGTGGTTGCTTCCAAGTTTTGGCAATTATGAACAAAGGTGCTATAAATATTAGTGTGGAGTTTTCTGTGTGGACTTAACCTTTCAGTTTATCTGAGTAAATACCAAAGAGTACAACTGGTGGATCCTATAGTAAGAGTATGTTTACTTCACTCAGAAAATGTCTTCTAAAGTGGAACCATTTTGCATTCCCACTAGCAATGAAATGAGTGTTCCTCTTGCTCCACATCGTCATCAGCATTTGGTGTTTTCAATGTTTTGCATTTTGGTCATCTAATAAATGCATAGTGGTATCTCATTGTTTCAATTAGCAATTTCCTAATGACATATGATGTTGAACATTTTTTCATACACTTACTTGCCATCTATATATCTTCTTTGCTAAGGTGTCCATTCAGGTCTCTTACCTGTTTTTATTTTTATTTTTTATTTATTTTATTATTATTATTTTTGGACGTGCCATGAGACTTGTGGGATCTCAGTTCACCGACCAGGGATAGAACCCAGGCCCTCAGCAGTGAAAGCACAGTGTCCTAACCACCGGACCATTAGGGAATTCCCCTCTTGCCTATTTTTTAAATTGCATTTTTCACTTTCTTATATTTTCTTATTGTTAAGAATTTTTTGTATATTTTGGATAACAGTCCTTTATTAGACATGTTTTTTTCAAATATTTTCTCCCAATCTGTGGCTTGTCTTCTCCTTCTCTTGACACTGCTTTTCATAGACCAAACATTTTTAATTTTAATAACGTCCAGCTTATTATTTCTTTCACAGGTCATGTCTTTGATGTTGTATTTGAAAAGTCATTACCACATCCAAGATCATCTAAGTTTTCTCCTGTGTTGTCTTGTAGAAGTTTTATAATTTTACGCTTTATATTTGGGTCTATGATCCATTCTGACTTAATTTTTGTGAAAGGTATAAGGTCTGTGGGTTTTCTTCTCTTTTCTTTTTTCTTTCTCTCTCTCTCTCTCTCTCTTTTTTCTTGCATGTGAATGTCCAGTTGTTCCAGCACCATTTTTTGAAGACTGTCTTTGCTCCATTGTATTGCCTTCGTTCTAAGAGCAGTTGACTATATGTATGTGGTTCTATTTGTTTCTGGGGACTCAGTTCTGTTCCACAGACCTATTTGTCTATTCTTCCACTACTACCACACTGTCTTGATTACTGCAACTTTCTAGTAAGTCTTGAAGTTGGGTAGCATCCGTCCTGTGACTTTGTTCTTCTCCATCAATATTGAGTTGGCTATTCTGGGTCTTTTGCCTCTCCATATAAACTTTGGAGTTAGTTTGTCAATATTCACAAAATAACTTGCTAGGATTTTGGATTATATTAAACCTACAGAGCAGTTTGCGAAAGACTGACATCTTGACAATATTGAGTCTTCTTATCCATGAGCATGGAATATCTCTCCATCTATTTAGTTCTTCAATTTCTTTGTATCCGTTTTATAACTTTCCTCATAAACATCTTGTATATATTTTTTAGATTTATACCTAAGTAATTCCTTTTGGGAGATGCTAATATATTGTGTTTCTTAATTTCAAATTCCACTTGCTCATTGCTCGTGTGTAGGAAAGAAATTGACTTTTATATATTAACCTTGTGTTCTGAAACCTTGCTATAATCTCTTACTAGTTCCAGAAGTTCATGTTTACTTTTATTGAAAAAAAAAAAAACAAAAACAAAACTATCAAACTGCTTACCAGAGGAGCTATACCGTTTTACATGTCTACAAGCAGTGTATGATTCATCCAGTTGCTCTGCATCCTTGCCAGCATTTGGTGTTGTCGCAACTTTTTACTTTAGCCATTCTGATAAATATATAGTCATAGATCATTGTGGTTTTAATTCGCATTCCCTAATTGTTAAAGATGTTGAACATCTTTTCATGTGCTTATTTGTCATCTGCATGTATTCTTTTGTAAAATGTCTATTCGTGTCTTTTGTCCATTTTCTAGTTGGATTTTTTTTACTGTGGAGTTTTTTACTGTTAGAGTTTTATATACTCTAGAACTAGTCCTCCAAACTATAGTTTTCAATATACCCTGAAATCTAGTATTTTTTTAAATTAAAAAAAATTTATTTTATATTGGAGTACAGTTGCTTTATAATGTTGTGTTAGTTTCAGGTGTATAGCAAAGTGATTCAGTTATACATATATGCATATCTGTTCTTTTTCAGATTCTTTTCCCTTATAGGGTATTACAGGGTATTGTGTAGAGTTCCCTGTGCTATACAGTAGGTCCTTGTTGATTATCTATTTTACATATAGTAGTATGTGTATGTTAAGCCCAGCCATCTAATGTATCCCTCCCCCTTCCATCTTTCTCTATGGTGACCATAAGTTTGTTTTCTGAGTCTGTGAGTCTGTGAAATCTGCATTGTTAGTACTACAGCTTTATTCTTCTTCTTCAAGACAGTCTCTACAATAGAAAGTCCTTTGAATTTTCATATAAATTTTAGAATGTGCTTATCAGAACCTCAAGAAGATTCTGATTTGGATTGGGATCTATAGATCTATGTGAGGAGAAGTGACATCTTTCAAATAGTGAGTGTTCCAATTTATGAACATAGTATATCTCTTCATTTGTTAAGGTCTTATTTAATTTCTCCCTGAAAGGTTTTGTAATTTTCAGTATAGAAGTCTTGCACATCTTTCATTAGAGTCATTACTAGGTATTTTATGGGGGTTGGTGCTATTGTAAATGGCATTGTTTATTTAAATTTAATTTTTAATTGTTTATTGCTCACATATGTAAATACAACTAATTTTTCAATATTGACTTTTTATATGGAGATCTTGCTAAATTCACTAATTTTAATAGTTTGCTTGTAGATTCTTTTGGATTTTCCACATGCACAATATCTGTGGAATAAGGATATTTTTACTTTTTCTGTTCCAATTTTGTTCATTTTCCCCTGCCTATTGCACTGGCTAGCCTGTAATTTTCTCTTTTTTTTTTAAGATTTATTTTATTATTTATTTATTTATTTAATTTTTGGCTGCATTGGGTCTTCGTTGCTGCACACAGGCTTTCTCTAGTTGTGGTGAGTGGGGGCTACTCTTCATTGCGGTGTGCCAGTTTCTCATTGCGGTGGCTTCTCTTGTTGCGGAGCACGGGCTCTAGGCATGAGGGCTTCAGTAGTTGCGGTGAGTGGGCTCAATAGTTCTGGCTTGCTGGCTCTAGTAGTTGTGGTGCACGGGCTTAGTTGCTCTGTGGCATGTGGGATCTTCCCAGCCCAGGGATCAAACCCTTGTCCCCTGCATTGGCAGGTGGATTCTTAACCACTGCACTACCAGGGAAGCCCTAGCCTGTAATGTTGAATAACTATGATAACAGTGGACAATTAATCTAAAGGGAAAAACATTCATATTTTCACCAATAAGTATGATATTAGCTGTAGGGTTTTGTAGATGCCCTTTATAAGATTAATGAAGATACCTTCTAATCCTAGTTTGCTGAGAGTTTTTATTATGAATGGGTGATAGGGTTTATCAACTGTATTTTTCCACATCTTTTGAGATGATTATTTAACAAACTCTGTTAAAGTGGTGAATTATATTGATAGATTTTTGAATGCCAATCCAACTTTGCATTCATGGAATAAATCACATTTGGTCATGATGTATTGTGATTTTATAAATGATTAGATTTGTTATGTCAGTATTGTGTTTAGTATTTTTGCATCTTCGTTCATGGAGATATTGGCTTATAATTTTCCTTTCTTATAATGTCCTTCTCAGAATTTGGTAACAAGTTTAGGCTGAAATCATCAATCAGGTCATGAAATATTCCCTCCTTTTTTATTCTCTAGAAGAATTCACAGAATTGACTCTTTTTATTCTCTAAACATTTGGAAGAATTCACCAGTGAGATCATCTGGGTTTAGGACTTTCTTTGTGGTAAGATTGGTTTTATTTTGGCTGCACTGCATGGCATGTGGGATCTTAGTTCCCCGACCAGGGATCAAACCCACGCTCCCTGCAGCGGAAGCATAGAGTCTTAACCACTGGACCGCTGGAGAAGTTGCTGGAGGTCCAGTTTAAATTAAAATTCTCAGCTTGAACTTTTTTTTTTTTTTTTTTGTAGCTCATCAATACTTACAATTCAGGCCTAAAACCATGTGAGGGCCAGTCAATGTCCATACTTTTGCAGGGGGGATTTTTCTTTAATCTCACACAGATCTCAGGCTGAGACAGACAATTGTCTTTGCTGCCTGCCTCTGTGGGGCAAAATTTCTTTTTAAATTTACCTTTTTTTTCAGTGGGGTGGCCCTTCCTGAGTCCATAATGTATGCAAGATGATCTCTGACTCGTTTGGCTCTCTGCTCTGTGTGGGCCATAGACTTTGTGTTACCTGAGCTGTGTCCGCATGGCATCTCATAGCTTCAGTGTGGGTTTCTCTCATTGGTCTTACTTTCCCAATTTTTTTCTGGGATGAGAGGATTTCTCGTTGTGGCACACAGACTTTCTCTAGTTGTGGCGAGTGGGGGCTACTCTTCATTGCAGTGTACAGGCTTTTCATTGCGGTGGCTTCTCTTGTTGCAGAGCATGGGCTCTAAGCACGAGGGCTTCAGTAGTTGTGGCGCGTGGCCTCAGTAGTTGTGGTGCTTGGGCGAGGGCTTCAGTAGTTGTGGTGTGTGGGCTCAGTAGTTGTGGAACTTGGGCTTAGTTGCTCTGCGGCCTGTGGGATCTTCCCAGACCAGGGATTGAACCCATGTCCCCCACATTGGCAGGCAAATTTTTTTTTTTTAAGAACTTTTATTGAGATACAGTTTACATACAATAAACTGCATATATTTAGAGTGTACAATTTGGTATCCCAATCTCCCAGTTCATTCCCCCCCAACCCTCCCCGCTTTCCCCACTTGGTGTCCATATGTTTGTTCTCTACAAGCAGGCAAATTTTTAACCACTGCTCCACCAGGGAAGTCCCTCCATATTTTTTTTAATCCAGCATTTTTAGATATTTAATAGTGGGAAGATTTTAGTGTCTCGCACCTAGGGTCTTTGCAATGGCTGTTCCCTCCATCTAGAATGAATTTCCCCCAGATACCTGCAGGGATGTGATGTCTCCTTCACTCTTTTCCTCAAATATTATTACCTTCTCAGTGAGTGCTACCTGACTACCCTATTTTAAATTAATAATCTGCATCAACTGTAGCACTTCCTACTCCTCTTACCCTGATCTACCTTTTTCTTCCTTTTTTTATAAAACTTATAATCACCTAATAAACACTATCATATCTTTTATTATGTTTTTTGCTTATTGACCAGTCGCCTATGTTCTAGGAAAGCTCGACCTTTATCTTTTTGGTTTACTGAAGTCTCTCAGATTCCTAGGAAAGTGTCTGGCACATACCAGGTTCTCAGTAAATATTTCTTGAATTAGTTGAACAAATAAGGAAATTCTTCCAGAAACTTGATCCCCCTTATTAGACAGAGAGAGAAACAGGGGTCTAGAGAGAGAAAGGGATTTGTTTAAGACCACCTGGAGAGGTGGTGGCAGAGACAGGACCAGAACAATTACTTTTGGCCTTTGTCCAGCACTCCATGGTACTGTAGTACAGTCACTGTCTCCTTGGAGCTTTGTCCCAGCCCCCAAGGTGTGGGTGGGGCAGGAAAAACAGTCCTAATTTCACAACACTGTCAGCCACTTACTCCTGGAAGCATGATCTTCCCCAGTTCTGCCCCAGAGCTCTGTCTTAATTTTTCTTCTGCTTCTCTGCTCACATCCTTTTAGCCTCTTCTGCTCAACTCTTTTTTTTTTTTTTTTTGCCACGAATACCTTGTACTGAAATACTGTAGAACTCACTTTCACAATAAGGTACCTAAACTGTTTCTAATAGAGGAGCCAAGTAACATGCAACTCTCCATGTAGAGCATCTTGTCATTTCTAGAGAACTCCTTTCACATTTTTAAATCAGCTTTGGCTGGAAGGCCTGGGGTAATGATTGAAACCCAGAGTGTCTCTGGAGATGCTGCATGAGAGTTTTCATTGCTGCTTCAGTGGCTGGGAGCCCCACTGGCCAATGAGGAGGCCACAGCCCCACCAATGGATGAGGAGGCCAGGCAAGATGAGCGGTACCATGCAGGTGGGAGCTGGGTTCTGCACTCAGGGATATCCAGACTGTCGGTTTCTCATTCCTCCAAGGTGAGCTCGGGAAGATGTTCTCTTTATGTCCACCTGTTGGGCTGCACCCCGCAGGCCTACAAGGCCTGTGTTTGCCCAGCTTCGAGACCAAAGAAAGAGGCCAGAGTCAACAACAGAGACATCAGTGGTTTAATGAATGGGGGAGCTTATGTATCTGAAGCAAGGTCCTGAGTGACACCCCACCATGTGCAGCAGACCGCGGGCTGGACACAGCAGCAGTCTTTACTCTGCTCAACTCTTGAAGGTTGCTGATGCTTAAGGTTCTTCCCAGGTGATTTTCTTGTCTCTCTCAATGCCTTCTCCACGAACGACTTTGTCTACTCCAGGCCTTCAGTCTCTCTGTCTCCAGCCCCAACCTCTCCCCTGATTTCCCATTTCCCTGGACATCTTCTTACAAACCTCAGATGACTGGGAGGACGCTTGGGTGCAGGAGAAAAGCCTTGGTATTGAAGGCAGAATACCTAGCTCCATTACCCACTCCGTGAACCCTTGGACCAGTCATTGCCTCTCTCTGAGCCTTGAATCTTCTCTCTGAGAAAAATGGTGTTGGCCTCACAGGTGGTTGTTGACCTCACAGGGAGCCTGTGGGTCAACAACTCTTTGTAAACTGTAAAACACGGAGCCCACAGGAGGAGCAGAACATGTGCCCTTAGATACCTCACGTGACTCAGGTTCCCAGGTGGGCCTTCCTCCCCTTTGCCTTTTGCCCAGTCCTCTCCTCTCAAGGCAGCCTATCAGCCACCAACACCAGAAACCTGAGCCTCGGTTTTTGCCCCCTCCCCTCCCATTGCCCCACATCGGGATCCATCAGCAACAGCTCTTGATTCTGCCTCTTGGACGTCTCTCCCATCTATCCCCTTCCTCTCCCTTCCCACAGCTCCAGCCTAGTCCAGGCCCATCACCTCTCCTCTGGATGGTTGCAGCAGCCTCAGCACTGGCCTCCCTGCCTCCATTCTCACACTTTCTTGACAGCCATCCTCTACACTGGCCACCATTAAGCAACATGGGATCACATCTTCCCTGTCCTCTAAACCCTGTCATAGTGCCTCTTTGCCTCCCAGATGAAGGCTGAGCTGTTCACTTGGTAGTCAAGGCCTTTCCTGATCAAACCCCTGCTCTGGCCACAGCTCTGCAGCATTCCACGCACACCCGCACTCACCTGTTTGCTTTTCCTTGAATCCCCTGTGCCTCCTGCCTTTTGTTCATGCCAGTCCCTTCACCCCAAATTTCTTCCCTCCTTACCTTGCCTGCTGAGGGGTTGTCACAGACCCTGTAGTAAGACCCGCACTGCAGAGTGGGAGAATGAAAGGTGTACACACAGCTTGCAGGCATTTAGATATGACAATGATCCCACTTTTGCCAGAAATCTTTGAAAACAGCCTCTCCTCCCCTAGGCTTAGCCATCATATGTGAGAGTTGCCTCTAAACCCAAGCCTTGGACTAGTGAGATCAACCAGATGGGCTGCTTGGGTGAGGGCAACCAAAGGATTCAAGGGTTTAGGGTTGACCAGATATCCACTGGGTGAGGTATGTCTATGAGACACTTTGAGTGAGATTTCCTAGATACTAGGATAGGTGGGATCTGGTTACCTTTTTGCTTAAGCTGTAGTGTCAGATACCCTGGTGTTGTCAGCCTTGGAGCTGGCTCAAGAGGACTGAGGCCAGAAAGGGCCTGCGACCCATCTTTCCACGTCCTTTCATTTCTCCCACTCCACTAAAGGGTCTCCTTCCCAACCTCATAGCAGCACTATGTGCAGGACTCGGGGGGCCAATTCCAGCACATTTTAGCATAATCTGGGACTTTATCCTGGTTCCACCACTTTCTCCCTGTGTATCCTTGGATAAGTGAATTAACTACTTTAGGCCTCAGTTTCCCTTCTGAAAAATGGGGCTCTTAAATCCCACCTACTGCAGTATTCAGAGGATCGGACTGAAATGGTCCCTCCGACACTTTTGGTATATGCACAGGAAATAAATGTCCTTCTGCCCCTCCCACTCCCCCTACACTCTATTTCAAGGGAGGAGACTTGGTCCATTCACATCTGAGACACTCTTCCTATCTGATGCATGACCCAGGGCCTAACATACAGCAGGTGTCTGTAAGTGTTTCTGAATTGGTCAAGTAAGGTCAGGCTGCCTGGGGGCAATGCCCTGTCCAGGGCATTCAGACATGGGGTAAGAGCAGCCCAAATGCACCTTCCCCTTATGTCACACAGGCTTTGGGTTTTGAACCCTACAAACCTGGGTTCAAGTCCTGACGGTGCTCTTACTTGCTCTGAGATCTGGGGCCTCTGATCACCAGTCTCCAAGCCTCAGTTCCTCATCTGAAAAGGGGTGGGGGGATCCCCAGGTCAAAGGAGTATGACGAGGGTCAGGGCTGACACACAGTAGGTACTCAGCAAATGGGACCCAACCTGTCCTCCTCCTCCCCCTCCCCTCCCTCGCTCCCTTCCTTTCTTCCATGTGAGAGATGTCTCCAAGGAAACTGGAGGAATTATTTTAAGAAAAGAGCCGAGGGCTCTGGTGCGAGCAGATGGTGGCTCGGGCATCTGGGAGGCAGAAGCAGGCAGCTCTGGCCCTTCAAGGAGACAATGGAACCCAAGCACCTCCCTGTCCCAAAAAGCACTAGGGCTGGGCCTAGGGGTGAATCTATATTGGGGGGCAGCATTTCTGGCATCACAGAGCAGGGACAGAGCACTGGACCTGGCTGAGCTTTTGACTCACCTGGTGACCCTAGAAAAGTCCCAGCGCTCTAGTCTGTTGGCCTGTGGGCAAGTAGGAGGCCCTACTGTGAGGGACGGGGCAGGGAGAAGGCAGGATTTGGGGGACGGGGCTGGGTTTCAGGCTGAGAATAGCATGAGAGAAGGTACCAGGGCACTCCTGCACCGGCAGAAATTCATTCATTCATTCTCTCACTCATCGGTTCATTCCCTTCATACCCACTGAGCACCTTCCTTAGCCAGGCCCCGGACACATTTCATTTCAGGCCTTCCTCAGAATATCCCTGATGTGATATTTTTGCCCGCACTGTACAGGTGAGGAAATTGAGGCTCTGAGAGGCAGAAGGAGTTGCCCCGGTTCACAAAGAAAGTCAAAGATTCTTTCCCAGTCTTGTCCTCACTTTCTGTAGATCCCCATCACCTTCAGCTGAAAATCCTGATTCCTCAGAGGACTTCAATGTTGTGATGAGCCAGCCCCTGCTGGATTCTGGCTTCATCTCTGAACTCTGAGACTTCAGCCCCAGTGAGCTGCCCACAGTGGCTCAAAGGGCCTGACCTGGCCTCCAGGCTTGGTGCACACGGTCCCTCTTGCTGGAATGTCCCCTCTGCCCTCAGTTCTCATCAGACTAAGTCCCGCACAGCTCGGGAGGCACCTCTCCTCGGACGCCTTCCCACGCGTTCCCGACCGTTGCTCAGGGCCCCTCTGGGAATGGTGGTTTTCTTGGGTCTCCCCTGGGTCTGACAAGGTTCCTGAGGCCAGAGACGTTCCTCCTGCAACTGTGCATCCCCGGTGTCCAATGGGTATCCAGTGAGCATGAGATGAATGACTGAACGAGATAAGGAACACCCTGGGATTCCACTACTAGGTTTACTCCTTTTTTCTCCAGACATTTTCCAGGCATCTCCCCCATGCCAGGCCTGATGCCAGCCCCAGGGATGACAGTAAGTCAGGCTTGCAATTTACTCTGTGATTTAGAACGAGCTTCCTTCATAGACGTCACAACCACCCTGAAAAGTAGGTGTTCATGCTTGTGTCCATTTTCAAGATGTGGAAACGGAGGCTGAGTGACTTGCCTAGTCACAGCTAGTACATGATGGAGCCAAGATTTGAACCCAGGCCTGCTCAGTCCGGAGCCCACATGCCTTCCACACCATCAAAACAAAGCAAAACAAAGAAAAGGAATATGTGAACACTCAAAAAAATTGGAAAACATAGGAAAGAAGAAGGAAGAGTGAAGTTCTATATTCCTTCCTACCCCCAACCCTGGGATATATTTCATTAACAGTCTGGGACTCTCCTACTTAGTTTGGCTGAGCCTATGGGTTCAAGGAAGTAACTTGGTCAGGGTCACACAATGCATGCAGCAAGATGTGAACCCAGACTGTTGACCATAATTTGAGGTGACTTCAATGTGGCCTCAGACCTCTAGGAGCTATTTCCAGTCTTATGTGAGAGATGGAAGCAAATAGGTGTGTTTTAGTTTGTGTTCCCCCCAAAAACAGCAGCCCCTGAGACAGTGACTTGAGAGAGAGTTCATTCGGGAGGTGATCCTCAGAAGCAGGAGGGAGGGAGTCTGGAGAGTGAGACAGGAGAGGAGAGAAAGTCAATAAAATGTGCATTAGAGGACTTCCCTGGTGGTCCAGTGGTTAAGAATCCGCCTTCCAATGCAGGGTACACGGGTTTGATCCCTGGTCAGGGAACTAAGATCCCACATGCCACAGGGCAACTAAGCCCACACGCTGCAACTACTGAGCCTGTGAGCCACAACTAGAGAGAGCTGGTGTGACACAACTAGAGAGAGCCCACGTGCCGTAACTATTGAGCCCACATGCAGTGCAGCTGGCATGCCACAACTAGACAGAAGCCCATGTGCTGCAACAAAGAGCCCACATGCCTCAACTAACACCCGACGCAGCCAAAAAAAAAAAAAGTGTGCATTCATATGCGACCTCCATCCTGCTGGGGACCTTCCAAGGAACAGTGGAGAAGACGCCTCAGAACTGTCTCCCTGAAAGAGGAGCAGCTGGGCATTTACCCACTGATTCCTGACCCCCATGACGGGAGGATGCTCCTGAGGGTAATAACTCCCCTGCATTTCCAAGCTGTCCTGTGCTTGAGCAGAGCAAGCTCTTGTGACGTCAGAAAATGCTGTCAGTTTACAACAGCTAAGACATGGAAGCAACCTATGTGTCCATCAATCGATGAATGGATGAAGAAGGTGTGGTACATATATACAAGGGAATAATACTCAGCCATAAAAAAAGAACAAAATAATGCCATTTGCAGCAACATGGATGAACCTAGAGATTATCATACTTAGTTAAGTAAGTCAGACGAAGAAAGACAAATATTATATATCACATATGTGGAATCTAAAAAAATAACACAAATGAGCTTATTTACAAAACAGAAACAGTCTCACAGACATAGAAAACAAACTTATGGTTACCAAAGGGGAAAGGGAGGGAGGAATAAATTAGGGGTATGGGATTAACAGATACACACCAGTATATATAAAATAAACAGCAAAGATTTACTGTATAGCACAGGGAACCACATTCAGTATCTTGTAATAACCTATAATGGAAAAAAATCTGAAAAAGAACTTATATATCACTGAATCACTTTGCCGTACATCTGAAACTAACACAATATTGTAAATCAACTATACTTCAATTATTTAAAAAAGCCGTCAGGCAGGAGATTGGAGAGACCTGTTGAGTGCCTCTAGTGGACCAGTGTCTGGGAGCGGTCCACCTTGGCTGCTGCTGGGACTCCAAGGTGGGTGCCAAGAGCATTTGCTCTAAGGTGTTGGAGACATGGTGTGTTTTTGCCATCACAAAGCATCTGGGGAGGCTACAGTTAAAAATGCTGTATTGTATACTTGAAATCTGCTAAGAGAGTAAATCTTAAGTGTTTCCGTCACAAGAAAAAAAAAAAAAAGATAACTATGTGAGGTGATGGATATGATAGTGAACTTGATTGTGATCATTCCACGATGTATACATAGATCAAAACATCAAGTCGTACAACTTAAATACATACAGTTTTCATTTGTCAATTATACCTCAATAAAGCTGAAGAAAAAAGAAAGAAAGAAATGTTTGGTAATACCAAGGGGAAAAAATAAAATATTTGGGGGGTGACAAACTGGGAGTAGGGCGTAGAAGTCAGGGAAGGTTTCCCCAGTGTAGGTGACATCCGAGTCGAATTTCAAAAGATGAGTATCCAATGGAGGGAGAAGCATTCCAGGTGGAAGGACCCACCCAGGCTGAGAGGTGAAAAAGCTTGTCTTTGGGAGAAACTGTAGAGCCTGTACCTGAGTCATAGGATTTGACCAGAATTGAATTAGGAGAGGGTGCAAAAGCCAAATGGTGAAGAATTTTGAATACCAGGCTAACTCTGAACACCAACTTTCACCCCAGGTGCTAGGGAGCCAATGCAGGGTTCTGAGAAAGGGAGGGACAGAGATCTGTCTTATAGAAAGATCTCTCTGAGGATGGTGTGGAGGATGGATTGGAAAGGGATAGACTGGAGCAGGAGTCCTGGGAGGAGGCTGGAGTGATTCCGTCAGGCGATGCAGAGGCTGAGCCAGGGCAGGGACAGAGCGACGGGGAGGAGCCAGACGGTAGGGCTGTGTAGGGGAGAGAGAGTTCACAGAGTGTGGTAGGGAGAGGAGAAAGAGGCCAACCCTCCCTGCCTGCAGGGGCCCCGGGAGTTTCCTCCCTGTCCATTTCCCCCAGGGGCTGACCCAGTCTGACCAGATGCCTGGCTGACCTGGAGCGTAGTGCTGGGGCCAGGCATCCCCAGATGCAGTCTTGACGGATTTGGACGTTATCTGGTTTGGTCACAAGCCAAGTCTGATCGTTAGCTAGATGTGGTTACTACCCAGATCTGGTCATTACCAGAGCTGGTCATCACCCAAGGCTAGAGGTTACCTGCTGCCAGTGGACTCTCTCCACTCGGTTTGAGTCATTCTGTCCTCTCCCAGGGTCTTTCCTGAAGCCTACAGCCCTGCATGGTCTGAGCTGGTGGGCTGATGGCGGGGTGGGAAGAGAATCTGACGCCCAGGGTGCCACAGCCTCTTCCCCACCATATCGACTCCTTTCTGGCCTCTGGGCTGGGTCAGGCAAATATCCCACAGTCCCACAACTTCTGCTCCCTTCAGAGCCCTGACTGCTGTGTACTATGCTTGGGTTAGAACACCCTTTCCCAAATGGACCAGGCCTGTCCTCAACTCTCCCCGTCTCGCTCAGTCTCTCTATCTCTCTTTAAGTCTCTATCTCTATGAGCCTCTCTCTCTCTTTTTTAATATAGACATCAGGGACGCATGATTGAGTTAAGAGCATGGCTCATGACACAATTTCAGTATTGGTCCATGCAATATGTATGGACCTAGGTATATAATACAATACCCTATAATATATACGATAATACAATATATATAATGTATATATAATGTATGTATATAATAAATATATGTATAAAATAATACAACACATTATAAAACACAGCATAATATAATATATGTGCCTGTGAACTACTGTCCACCCTTCAAAAACTAGAACAGAAACAAAATCTGACATCCGTCTCTGTGCTCCACTCCATCCAAGGTCACTAACATTCTGAATTTTGGATTTATCCTTCCCTAGTTTCTTTGTTTTTAGTTTTATTACATGTATGAATATCTAACCAATTTATTATTTGTTTTTACTTGTTTATTATTTTCAAAGGTATACTGTATATATGTCATCTTTTAAAAAAAGCTCAGTGCCTCGTTAGTGAGAATTTGTCTATGTTGTGTGTAGTTGTGATTCATTCATTTTGAGAGTGTGTGTGACTATCCCGCAAATTATTTGTTTATTTGTTTGTTCTCTCATCAATTGATCCTTGGGCTGTTCTCTGGTTTCCTGCTCTGATGAGCAGTGCCGCTGTGGATATTCGTCTGCATTTCTCCTGGTGCTCTTCAACATGTGTTTGCGTCCAGATGATGCCAAAAGCTTGACATCACCTGGAAACGCGTTAGAAACGTAGCCTCTCCAGCCCTGCCCTAGACCTGCCAAATCAGAATCTGCCTTTGAACAAGATCCCCAGGGGATTCCTATGAACATTAAAGTCTGAGAAGCACTGGCCCAGGCTACACGTGCAGAGCTCTCTTGGGCATACGTACCTAGGGGCGGATTTGCTGGGTCACAGTGGTGTCACAGTACAGAGACAGCACTGATCTACATCTTTACCCACACTTGGTGCTGTCAGACTTTCTCATTTTTGCCAGTCGAATTGGTGTGAAGTGGCACTTGGTCTGGACTTACCTCTCCCTGATGACTAATGAAGTCAGGTACCTCCTTGTGTTTACTGGCCATGCTTCCCTTCTGAGAAATGCCCTGTTGGTGTTTTTTGTTCTTCTGGGGCCACTCAGTTCTAGCCCTGCCTTTGTACTTGCTATTCTCTCAGCCTGAAAGACCTTCCCCCTTCACTGCCCAATGTCAGTTCTTCCAGGAAGCCCTCCCTGACTGCTGTTCAGGTTGTGAGCCTCTTCAGCCTTGCTGTCAGGAAAACTTGGTGTCACCATTCCTTCATTTCCTCTTCTGGAGGCTCTTCCTCACCAAAGAAATCGCAAAGTTTATGGCTTGGCCCCTACAAAGTTTTGATTTTGTTTTTCAATTTAGTTGTGTAAACATTTAGAAAATTTTATATTTTAAAAAATATGAATTGCTGATTTCTCTTCAGGAAAAAAACCCAAGATGTCATCCTACTGGGCCTCCCTTCGTATATGGTGACAATCAGCTGGCACTGAGTAGGGGCTGCCCCTGCCAGACCGTGTGTCACGGTCCCCACACCTCCATGCTCACCGCCTGCTTAATGACCTGCCTGGGCTCTGTGGGCATTTAAGTTTGTGATGCTTGCCTAAGCACACCAGTTGTTTATTCCTCTAAATCTCTCCCATCCTTTCCCTCCTCCCCACAACTCTGTCCCTGCCCCCCTGCCCCAGGCCTTCACAACTGTCCCCTGGACTGTCATACCAGTCTCCCCCTGACCTTGCTTTTCTGGTCTTGACCCTTGCAGTCCACTGACCACGGCCCAGTCCCACTCAAGAACCAGCAATGGCCCCCCACTGCCTTCCCAAGCATCTCCTGACTTTCTAAAAAAAAAAAAAGCATCATTACATTATGAATATTTCATGTTCACAACAAAGTCTAGAGAACAACGAACAGCATACAAACACCTATGTACCCACCACCCAGCTTAAGAAATAAACCATTTCAAGTATATGTGAGGCCCCTGTTACACTCCCTTCCCTTTCTCCCTCTGGGTCACTTACTGTCTTGAATTTGCTCTTTGTCACTGCCTTGAATTTGCTCTTTGTCACTGCCATGCGTGTTTTTATGTTTTTATGTAATACACATATATTACATATGCATGTTTCCCTAAACGATATATAGTATTGTGTTATGGGTTTTCAGACTTTATATATCTGGCATCAAACTGTGACTTCCATCTGCAATTTGCTTTCT
The DNA here is from genome assembly GCF_030028045.1 of Hippopotamus amphibius kiboko. NCBI lineage: Eukaryota > Metazoa > Chordata > Mammalia > Artiodactyla > Hippopotamidae > Hippopotamus > Hippopotamus amphibius. Next base: position 23,830,302 of record NC_080197.1, on the reverse strand, counting down.
TCATCCAATGATATATATATATATTTTTCATTGTATTGAGGTATAAAATTCATACAAAGAGTACAGGAATCGTAAGTGTACAACTCTGAATTTTCACGAACTGAATCAACAGTTTTTTGGTTTTTTTTTTTTTGAGATTTATCTTCCCAGATGCATGTGGCTTGCATTCACCTATTTTGAAGATCATGGAGTGGAGAGTTTTCCATTGCCTGAATTCATGACTATTTACCCTGTCTCTGCCTGATGGATACCTAGGATGTGTCCAGCTTTCCACTATTACGCATGATGCTGCTATGAACATCCTTGTACAAGTCTCCTGGGACCCCCGTGTGAGGTGTTCTCCAGGGCAAAGCCTGCTCATCTTCGACCTGACCATATGTTGCCAGGTCACTGCCCACCTCTTGGCTCTTGGTAGCTCCCAGCTCAGACAATAAGGTCTTCCCAACCGCTCCAGGCAGCCCATTCTCTGTGGCTCTATTGACACTGCCCAAACATAAACCACCTCTTTGCCTGCCACATGCTCTCCTTCCTCCCCCTGGAACTCCAAATTCACTTCTTCCAGGCCCTGCTGAAGCTGCCTCCTCCAGGGAACATGACCTCACAGTGTCATCTCCTCTGAGTGACATCCTCTCACCACAGTTGTCAGGGCCCATGAAGACAGAGACAAACCTAGACTAGACAGCGGGAATGGCGAAGGGAGGCATGGATGGGCTGATAGGGAGTGTGAGAAACTGGGATATGCAACTGATTACTCAGGGCTTTGATGGATGAATAGGAGTTTGTACGGTAGAGATGGTGGGAAGGCATTGCAGACACAGGGAAAGGCAGAGAAGCACAGGAACAGACGTTTCTGGGATGAGGGTGCAGGCAGGGCAGGTGGGTGGTGGATGAAGCTGGAAAAAGAGCTTGTGAGGAGCCTTGAATGCCACCTTTTAACACTATGTTGACTCTATTTGCATTCAACTGGCATTCTTGGGAGATGTGGGAGCCAGGGAGAGTGAGCACATTCATTTGACACTTACTGAATGCCAGGCACCAGCAAGGAGCTTACATACATCATCTCTTTGTTTCCTCCATCCCAGTTGGGGATACTATACTAGCGTTGTCCCCATTTTACAGGTGGAGAAACTGGGGCTCAAAAATGACAGTCTCTCATCTCTGATCGCAGAACCTCAGGAGAGGTAGGATGGGTACTCTGCCCCTGGCCATCCGACTTCAGGGACTCTTTTTAACCCCCATGCTGCCATAGGCAAGAAGACATCAGGAAGAGGTTTCTGCAAGAAGCGGGTCACCAGGAGGGGGCACACGTTCCCAGCGGGAGGAGCCCTAAGTTCGAATCCCAGGGGCCTCCTGACTCACACGGTATGACCCGGGCCAATCTCGAACTGTGTGGGCCTCAGTGTCTCTTCTCCTAGGGGCCGGCGCTCGTCAACCTAACTTCCCGCTGACCCGCTCTGCAGCCTGGAGTTCCAGGTTCCCGCGCTACCGCAGCCCGCGCTGTGTGACCTTGTGCCAGTAGCCTGCACTCTCTGGGCGGCCAACCAGGGATCTCTAAGCGCCCTTCCGGCTCGCGACTGAGCGTCGCCGGCCGCGGAGACCCTCCCCCTCCCCCTGGGATTGCGGGGGCGTGAGTGGGGGTGGGCGTTGTAGACGGCGCCCCCCCCAAACCCCCCCCCCTCACCCCCCAGCCCCGGGCCGGTGGCCGGATCCGCGCCTGGTTTTGGGCGCAGCCGCGCGGCCCCCTCCCCCGCGCGCATCTCCCCGCCCCCCGCCCCCTCCCCGCCGCTCTCGGGGAGCCGGGGCCGCGCGGCTCCTCCTCCCGCAGCCGCATCTGGGGCGCCGCGCCGGCCAGAGGAGAGGCATGGGGCGCCCGCGGGCCGGGGCCGGGGCCGGGGCCTAGGCGGGCGGACCTGCGAGCGGACCCGAGCGGCGGCGGCGGCGGCGGCGGCGGCGGCGGCGCAGCGCAGCGGCCGAGCGGGCCGGAGGCGGCCAGGACGCCGGGAGCAGGTGAGGGCGCGGGGGTGGCGCGCGGTAGTCCAGACCCCTTTTCCGGGGCCCGTGCGCCCCGTTCCTCGGCGAGACCCCCAAATCCGGGTCTCCTCTCGGACAGACCTCCCTAAACCGAGGGGCGGCGCTGGCGCAGAAAAGCCCCCTCCCCCTGCCAGTTCTGTCTTCTGAGCCCCGGATCCGAGGGGCCGGCTCTGCGGCTGGGAAGCCCCCTTCTCTGGGTGGGATCCCCCAGTCTAGGTCTCCCCCGACCCCCAAGCCGGGGGCGGTGGCGTTGGGGCCCGGAACCCTCTATCCAGGGCTGGGCCCCCATTCCACCTCTTTTTCCCGCGGACTTCCCCTCGTCAACGGGTTGCCAAAGCTGGGAAGCCTCTCCTCCGGGCCGACCCTCCATCCGCAGGGCGGCCAGAGGGTCAGGTAGACCGCCTCCCCTGCCCACCAACCTTGGAGCTGAGGAGGCGGAGGGCTCTGCCGGCCGGCCGGCCCCGGCATTTCTCCATTCACCCCAGCTGCTTCCGATCCCGCCTCAGCAGCGCCGGGAGCCTGCCCGGCCAGCTCCCCGCTTCCCGAGCTCTTTCCCCGCACCTGGCATCTGGGGAGGGGGCAAGGGCAACCCCCCCCCCCAGGGCTGCATAGCGCCCCCTCCCTGTTTGCGTACCCGGGAGGGGCCGGGCTGACCCGGGCACCTGGGCTGGGGGGGCGCTCACATGGCTATGGGAGGCCCCCACGTGCGGCGCCCCGCGGTGAAAGGGGTTCGCGTTCAGAGCCGGTGGCAGGTGGACCAGGTGGCTGGAGAGGCCAGCTGGGTCCAGATGTGCTGGGCCTGCTGGGAGGGGACATGTGCTACCTGGACATATGATGGCCCTTGGCCTCTTTCTACCAAACCTATTGCCTCCAATCCCCCTCCATCCTTCCATTCGACTGTCCCTTCATCCCTGTCCCTTCTGCCTTCTTCCTCCGCGCTGCCTCTGTTGCAGAGGGGCTGCCAGAGACTGGTGATGCTGTAGGAGAAAAAATGAAATAGGGGAAGGGGTTATAGGTTGGGGAAGGCCCGTTGTGGGGTCGGGGCGGGTGAGGGGGTGGACGAGGTGCCCCCAGGATGGGAAGCCCCAAGCTTGGAGAGCAGGGCTAATGGGGTGAGGGTTCCTGCACCCCCACCTGTCTGGAAGTGGAAATGACGGGGGTGGGGGTGCTGCAGTCCCCAGCCTCAAGGGAGGCTGGACGGACCTGCCTCTGCCTGGTTGTACTTCCCCGCCCAGCCCAGTTCCCTGGGGTCCTGGCTCTCTCTACCTCTGTGCCTTCACTGCTGGGTGGGGGCTGTGTTTTCTGCCAGGCTGGAGGTGGTGAAGCGAGATTGTACAGAACCATCTCAGAGAGTGGCTGTTGGAGGAGCCCAGTTTCTGTCCCACAGAGGGGACTGTGGGCTGCCTGGTCCCAGGGTGGCCTGAGGGGCCTAAGCCATACTCCTGTGGGCAGCAGGACTGGGTGGGGCCACTGAGCCGAGTGGCCCGTTGGAAGCTGGAGTGTTGGGAGCCACCGCCAGGCCCCGGAGCTGGGCTGTTGGTGGCCAGTCAGTGGCAGATGCCAATTGTATTCCCAGCCGCTCCTGGAGACACTGGCTGTGCACGTGGGGCAGGCGTGTGTGCTTGTGCCCGCGCCATGGCAGGGGTGCGCCAGGGCTCCTGGGTCCTCCTGGAGCAGAGAGACGGCAGCTGGACTTCTGCGAGTGTGCTTGTGTGTGGTGTCCGTGACAGCCGCCCCTCGTCCATCCATTGGAGGCCAGGCTGGGCCCATGAGAGGCTCTGGGGACGTGTGATGGCCTGATGTGGTCCCCACCCTCAAGGAGCCCCTGTTTTGTTGGGGGAGGTGGTCTGTGCTGGGCACTGGGGACGGAGGGCAAGGTCCAGACTGGAGAGGAAGTGTGGGGTGGAGCGGGCCAATGAATAGCTGTTATGTGGGACCCAGGGCAGCATCTGGGTGCTAGTGCCAGCCTTGCGATGGAGCTGCAGGTTTGAGGGCTGTGCCCTGAGCGCGAGGCTGCCTGGCAGCTGAGTTGGTGTTTTTGAAGAGAGGCTGTGCAGCACTTGGAAACTAAGGATAGGTTGAGTACTTTGGAGCTTTCAGAAGACTCACTGACATGTTGGACGTACCAGAGGCACCCACTGGCATCTCATAGGTTCTTGTGCGGTTTATGGGCCACTGGCTTCGTCAATGCCAGCATTTGTCCATGATGGGGAGGCCCTGAGGAACTGTACTGGGTACTGTGTGACAGGGAGCAGGTGGTCTCTACCCTCCCATACATCCTTGATTGGTTGATTCATTCATTCATTCAAAAAAGCATTAAAATAGCATTATCTGATTGCTGTGCATTTAAACACTTTCACGTAAACATTCTGGAATATGAATTCATAAAATCTTGAATGCAGATGTTTTTAAAGCACGCAGTAGGTACTCAATAAATGCCCACAGCTCCCAGGATGAAGCTCAGCCTCCTCCCCCAACTCACTACTCCTCTAGCTACATCTTGCACCGCCACCTCCCTCCCCTCCCTTTTTGGCTCCGGTCCCCCTGGCCTGCTTTCAGTTCCTGGAACAGGCTGAGTTCCCTTCAGCCTCAGGGCCTTTGCACACGCTGCTTCCTCTGCCTGCACCTTCTGCCCTCCTTCCCCCCATTTGCCTACTTAACTGCTACTCATCATCCAGGTCTCCAGGAGAAAGCCGTCCGTGGTGTCCAGGCCAGGCTGTGTCCCCGTCATCACCTTTACAGCCCCGTAGGCCTCTGCCTTCACTGCCCCAATCACCGTTCCTTATTATTGGATGTCACTCGGTGCTGTTGGTGTGGGGAGGACCAGGGTTATGCCTGCCTCTTCATGCCATTCCCCTGGGGCTGAGGACAGGTCTAGGCCATTCTCAGTCAAGGGCTAGGTGGTAGGCACGGTGGGACCCTTGGCCCGTCCCAGGCGCCACCGTGATCATCCCTGTGGGTTCCCGGCCTGCAGCTGGGCCTGCAAACCTAGAGGCATTTGGCTGGGCTTTGAGGGAGTGCTAGGCCTGTGGCCTCCAAAATCCCAGTACATCTAGGGGCCCCCAGAGGCTCTGCAAGAGGGTGAAGGGCCATGCCTGGGCAAGACTCTACATAGTCGGGAGTGTATATGTGCCCATCTTGCCAGGCATTTATTCCTGAATCAGTTCATGTCTTCCTGAATCAGATCATCTGCTCACATCATCACTTATTTACTGGTTCATCCCTTCTTTCTTGCACGAGGCCACCAGCTCCTTCACCTCTCCAGTTCCTAATCCTCCACTCTGTCTTTGGGCCACCAGTGATTCCTGAGGCCTGCTGAGTGCTCAGTCCTGTGCCAGGCATGGGGACCCAGAGGCCAACCCACAGGGCCCTGCTCTGTAAACTCTAGTCATCCTGCCAGGCCCCTCTCAGTGGTGGCGGCAGGGGCTGCCCGAGTGCTGGGAAGGGACCACTAGTTTGGCCCCACCTGCAGGGCGTGCTTCCTGGAGGACCCACACTGGATCTAGGGTGGATTTTGGAGGATTAGAGGGATTTGGGTCGATGGAGAATGGCGGGGAAGGGCACTGCTGGTTGAGAGAACTGCGTGGTTACAGGCATAGAGGCAGCTAGTGCTGGGCCAGTTGGGGTTGGTGGGAGTATGTGTCCTTCTAGGGAGAGGTGGCCTTCTGAGCGGGCTGGCCATGGAGGTGGGCAGTGTGTGTCATGGTGGGTGTCCAGCCTGTGCCAGGAGCCCTGTTGCTGCCTTGCTGTGTGCTCCTGGATGAGACATGTCCCCTCTCTGGGCTCCCTAGGTAACGTGAAAGCTAGGGCCTGGTGAACTCAGAGGGGCCTTGTGTCCGCCCACAGTCTGAACTCTGTGATCCTGACAGCCCAGGAAGGGAGTCCGCAGGGGCCCTGCCTCTTCTTTGGGCGTGAGGAGGCCTGTCCCACGATGGGGCTTGGTGGCTTTGAGGGGCCGGATGTGCGGTTCCGCAGTTCCTTCTAGCTGAGGACCCTGATGGTTAAGAGAGTGTGGAGGCTGGCTGGGCTGGGGGTGGGTGGGTGGCTGCCATGCGAACTCTCCCTGCACCCTCTTTGGGAAAGGCTGTCACTACGGAGGGGCTTCCTGTGTTGCACCAAAGATAAGCCCACTCCCCGCTTTATCAGACTGTTGTTGGGGGAGCCCTTTAAGACTCATGTGACTAGATTTTCTTTTGTTGTGGCCTATGGGGGTGCGGGGGGGGGGGCGGTGCCTTTTCTGCTCCCATAGCCCCTCCACAGTGTCTCCTGGTGGTTGCCCCAAGCCAGGACTGAGGCTTATAGGATGTGTGCAATACTCTACAGTTTGTAGAACACATTTAATCCCATCTTCCAGCCACTCCCAGGGAGGGGTACCAATAAAAAGGGATATTGTCTCCATTTGACAGATGAGGAAACTGAGGCTCAAGGCAGTTGGGTGGCTGCTCAAGGTCACTCAGAGGGTGGGGATAAAGCCAGGAGTCAAGGAGCCTCCAGCCACTGAGCGCTGGGGGTGCCGGCTCCCAGGGCCCCCTTGCTCATGGATTGCACATCATTTCCCTGGCCGAGGAGTGGGGCCCGGATCCCTCTGTGCTGGGTTTCGCAACGCCGCCTCCTCCCCACCGAGCTGTCTGACGTGGCCTTTTCAAAAACCCAAAATGAATGGAAGCAAATTTTGTTTGGAGAATTTTGCTACACCCTTCACCAGGGCTGGTTGCAAAACCAGGCTTGGGGATCCCTGCTGCTGCTGCCGCTGCTGATAATAACAAGGGATGATTGACTGGTACCCATTCATTCCGCAGAGCATCAGCAACCGTCTCCCAGGAGCCAAACACAGTGCTGGGCCCTCTACTGAGTGAGCGCCAGCTCTGAGTGCCGTAAATCCGGCCTCTTCTTTTGTCCCATCCCACCCTGGGTTTACTCTCCCCATTTTACGAGGAAACTGGGGCACAGATTTGTCATAGGTTGTCCAAGGCCTCACAGCTGAGGAGGTGATGGCATCAGAATTTGAATCCAGGTCTTAGTCCCGTGTTCTGGAGATTCTGAAGTTCCCATTTGTTCACAGAAGTGATGGATGGGGGGCATGGAAGGTGGGTGTTAGACCGTGAGAATCAAATGTGGGTGCCAGACCCAGATCCTGGTTTGAGGGCACCTGGACACACGCTGGAGGCGGAGCCCAGCCTGGTCTGAGGGCGACGTCAGAGTGCCTGTGGATGTCACTGGTCACTCAGCAGCGCCTCCCCTCCCAGGCCCTGCCGGGGGGCCCCGGGGAAGCATGCTGTTAGAAGAGAGCCGTGGCCTCTCCCAGCTCCTTTAGTCACCGCTAGCACACAGTTCTGGTAGGTGGCCCATCTCCCCAGCTTCCAGGGGGACAGGGAGGTGACATGGGTCTTGAGAAGTGACCATGACTGCAGAATAGAGGGAGAACAAAGTGCTTGGTTCCTGGGGCCATCCAGTGAAGGGGCAGACCCGTCTCACACACACTCCGCAGCCCCCAGGGCGTGGTCACAGGGGCGCAGGCGCTCTTGAGATGGCAGCAAAGCAAGCATGCTATCTGTATTCCTCTCCTCAGCGTACGGAGGCCGTGCAGGTAATCCCTCCCCTGGAGTTTACTTCCAAAATGGCTAAAGCGACATTTGGCATTTGGTACACGAGGGGGTCATCTTTAGAAAATACATGATGTGGGCGGGTTCTGTTTTTGACAATGTAGAAATGGGGCCAGCATCCCAGCATATAAATGGAGCACAGGATCACTTTTTGAGCACCTGCTGTGTACCTAGCACTGTGCTGCGCCCCACGGCAGGAGCTCAGAACCACACCCCGATGAGGTGCTTGTGATCGTGCAGGCGGGGGTCTCTGTGGTCCCAGGTGCCAGGACTGGGGAATGAGAACTAGGCCTCTGGCTCAGACATTTTTCTTTCTGCAATGGCAGATGAGCTCACGGTGACAGAGGTGGGGCCAGGAGGCTTTTATTTGCAGCTGCTAGGAGATAGGGGCTTGAAATTCAAATGATGAGCTGACTTGCTGCTGTGTGTCGCCGACTGAGTCCCAGCACCTCTCTGAGCCTCATGGTCTCCATCTATTTGTGAGATGCTGGGGGTTGTCTTCGAGGCTCTCTCAGCTCAGCCCTCTGTGATTCCAAGAGTGAACCCAGCTGGGCTTCCCTCTGGGAGGTGTCAGGGAGCCCTCACTGTCCTCACCCCTGACCCTCTGCCTGGCTTCCCACCCCCCCCGCCCCCCAGCCCCTGCCAGAGGGAGGGAGCCTTCCCTTCCGCCCACCGTGGGCTGACTGCGCGCAGTGACGCAGCAACTGAGGGCTCTGGAGCGCAGCTTGGAAACGGGGATCCAGGCTTGCTAAAGACAGGGGAGAAAAAGGTTCTTCCCACCACCCCCAGCTGCCTGCCTGCCTGCCTCCCTCCCTCCCCCGGCTGCTGCCAAGCCCTGGCACCTCCTTGGCTCTGCCAGATCCACTTTAGGATGGGAGGCTTGGGGCTGGAGTTCCAGCAGAACAGGGCTCAAGTTCAGGTCTCTGTATGCCAGGGTCTTGCTCTGTGACCCTGGCAAGGTTGCCTGCCTTTTCTGGGCAGGGTGCACCATGAGGGCTGGGTTTTGGGATTCTGGGGCTGAGCAGGCAGCTTTGCAGTGATAGTTCTAAAGGGGTCACCCGCGACTCAGGAGGTGTCCTGGCTGGACTTGGCCTGCTTTGGGGGCCAGGGCCCTCTGCCATCTGTGTTCTCCACGTGTGCACCCTGCAGTGGAGGGAGCAGCGTGCCGTGAGCATCCCCGTCTTACCTCCGAGGAGACTGAGGCTGTACAGCTGGTCGGGGGTAGAGCAAGGGTTTGAAGCCAGGTCTGTGTGACTTGAGCATCCAGGTGAGAAGGCAGGCAAGCCCCAGGCAAGAGGCCAGCCTGGTGACCGTGACCACCCCCCCCCCCCCCAATGCCCTCTCTGGGTCTCAGTTTCTCCGTCTGTGCAGTAGAAGTGGGGTGGGGTAGAGGGGTTGGGGCTGCCCTGACCCATCTCAGGACCCCCACCTGGTGTGCTGGGAGTTTCCTGAGGCTCCTCACCGAGCTGCAGCGCTGGTCCTCGAAGAAGCCGAGGTGCGATGGCAAGGAGGAGGTGTCAGCATCTCATGCCTCTCCCGGGGTGGTGGGGGAGGGGTGCCACCTTTGGGGTGTGAGAGATTCCTGGAGGACTGGGAGTGTGCAAGGCCTTCTAGGGACAGTGTGGGCGGGGACGGAGACTGGTTGGCTCTGAGCAGCCTGGTGGTCTTGGTGAGTCATGGGGCCAGACCCATCTCTGTGTGTCTGTGCATCTGACCCTTGTCTGTCTGGTTCATCAGGGGACTCAGGGAGAGTGTAGGTGTGGACAGGGAGGTAGGGCTGTCCTCGGGCCCCTTCCACCCCTGTGTGTGATATGTGTGTGATATGTGTGTGTTTTATGTGAGGGTGTGTGTTTTTTTTGGGGGGGAGGGTGGTGATGTTGCCTCCGCTCAGGCCAGGCCTTTTGTGTACTGTCCGATCCTCCTAAAGCTGGGAGATAGATATTATCATCCCTCTGGACTTCCCTTCCCTTCCTCCCTTTCTTTGTCTAAGTATTCATTCAACAAACACACAGTAAATGCCTGCTCTGTGCCCAGAGCAGGTGCTGGGCATATATCAGTGAACTGAGCCCCTGGTCCCTGCCCTGTGGGGCCCGTGATCCTCTTGGGAGGCCAGCAGTCATAACCTAACCCCCGAGATGAATGTAAACAGGCATCAGTGACAGGCACGGCTGCTGCGGAGAAGCACAAGGAGATCTGACCTAGATGGGGGGTCAGGGAGGGCGGCCCCAGGTAGGTGACCCTCAAGCTGAGACCTGCAGGCGGGAGTTAACGGGTGCAGAGGCCTTATGGTGGGAGCAGTGTGGGAGGCATGAGGGTCTCAAGGCTCGAGGGAGCTCAGGGGAGGTCAATGGGAGGTGGAATCAGGGCCCGGTGGACCACATGGTGCACTGCTGACATGGGGAAACTGAGGCTTGGAGAAGTGAAGCAGCCTGTCCAGGTGGGGCTGGAAACTTGGCCAGATGCGGGTTGGGTCCCTGAGGGGTTCCTGGGGGCAGCTCTCGGCGCTCACTGAGTCCAGCTCAGGTCGTTTGAGGTCTGAGGTCCTGCAGCAAGTTAGGGTGGAGCTGGGCCCCTCCTCCCAGCCCCTTGGGCTCCCCCTGCAAGGGTGCTTCTCACTGAGAGAAACTGGGGAGCCGCAGAAGGTTCCGGAGCAGGGTAGACCACAGTGCTCTCCTGGCCGGCCACGCCCCAGGCCTTCCCGGCACTGGCACGGAGTGTTGGCCACCTGCCTGCCTGCTGAGGCGGAGGCCAAAGGCGGCTGACTCTGCCGACCCAGTGTGTCACCACCCTCTGCTGACACTGGACGGGGCAGAGGCAGAGGCAGCCTGTTGGGGGGCAGTGGTGGGCAGGGGCCCCACCGCACAGCCGGCAGCCTCAAGGCTTCCAGGAACCATTTGCCAGGCTGGGTTTGATAAATGACAAGGCCATTCCTGGAGGCAGGGGGAGGGGAGGCAGCCTTAGGCCTGGAGCCCTTGAGGTGGGACACAGAGTTCAGCTACGAAACGGAAGTTGGGCTCCTTCCCTGCCCCACGTCCCCTTCTCAAGCATCTTTTGACTCCAGCACTTCATGGCCTGTGGCTAAGATGACTCTTGTGGCCCCCTCCCAGGTCATCTGCCCAGGTACCTTCCACACATGGGCAAAGAGGTTGATCTAGAACCACACCCAGCCCCGTTCTACCCTGTCATGGCCCAGAGTCCTGAGTGGTCCACACCTCTGTCATCTGCCTCTGTGCGCTCCTGCAGCCCCCTCCTGCCCCCGTCATGCCCTCGCTGACGGCTCCGCTGAATGTCTTGGGACTCCCTGAGCGCACCATGTCCTCTGGCCCCCAGCCTCCGCATTTGCTGTTCCCTCTGCCCAGAAAACCCTTCCCCCAGGTTTTTGCTCAGCAATTCCTATTTGTTATTTACCACTCGGCTTAGGCCTCATCCTTCCAGGAGACCGGCCCCCTTGTGCCACGTGGGTCACTCCTGCCCTCCAGGCAGGGGCCAGGCTGGCGCCTCTTGGTTCCCCCAGCCGTGCCCAGACTGAGGCCCGGCACACAGTGGGTGCACGGCTCATGGGTGTCAGCCGACCACTGTTGAGCCCAGTGACCAGGGTACAGTCTGTGCCCCCTCAGGCTCCTGTCCCACAGAGATGTGCGGGTCATGTCCCGGTCACGTGGCAGGTGCCTCAGACCAGAGCCCGGCCCACACATCCCACTGTGGCCCCTCGCTGCTCTCCTCCCCAACTAGGAGTGGGAGCGATGGCTGCGTGAGCCCATCTGGGCACCATGGGGGGATGCCAGGGGCTGAGCAAGTGAGCGGTTGACTGGTTGACCTCCTCCTTTTAGCGTGTGGACCAACCAGGGCTGGTTTTTGCAAACGTGGGGCAAAGCCCAACTGTTTGAAAGGAATACAGTTCTTGTTCTTTAAGCCCCTGAAATTTGGGGTCTGTTTATCACCACTGCCCAGTCCATTCAGAGTGATACAAACACTATGTGGCAGACATTATTCTAGGCACTGGGTGTAACAGTATTCACCCCGAAAGGGCTGTTGGAAGAGTTTAATGAAAACGGATACGTGAAAGCCTTTAGCTTTGAGCTGGCACATGGTAGCCTCTGTGGGTCAGAGGAGTTCTTTCAGATCTGTTCCTGTGTCTATAAACAGTCATAAGCAGCAGCCAGACAGGGAAGGCTGAGGTCGGGGGCTGAGGGGGGAGGCCTGAGAGGAAGGCGCCCCTGCACACCCAGCCTGGAAGGCGTAAATCACGCCCTCTAGAGCCAGCTGCTGGTTGCTCTCTGTCCTCTCCTCTACCCCGTCTCAAGGCTGACTCTCTGTGTTGGTTATCTGGTTCTGCGTAACAAATTACCCCAAAACTTAGTGGCTTAAAATGATAATAAACATGTATGATCTCTCTCTCATACATACACACACACACATTCTAGCTCCAGGAGCCACTCTGAGGAAATCTGGGGAGTTTTTTTAGGGAATCTTAACCTGTCATCAGTGATAGGTTAAACTGGAGTGATGCTGGCTGTTTCCCGTGGGACCTTGGCCAGAATTCAGCCTCAGCCATCTCTCTAGTATACCCAGTGACCCTGGGTCGAGGGACCCACTGTCCCCTCACGGGTGGGGAAATGAGGCACAGAGAGGGAGAGTGACAATCCAAAGGTCACCCAGCCGACAGCTGGTAGAGCCGGGATTTGAACCCAGACCAGCTGTCCTCAGGGCCCAGGCTCTGCACCATCCTGCCTAGGGTGAGAGTGGGTGAGGTCCAGGAGGGTGGCTTGGCTGTGCAGGGCCTTACTGCCTGTTTAAAAATGAAATGCTAATAGCAGCAAGTGTTTATGTCCAGCTGTTTTAATAAACGGGGTTTTTTTTTTTTTTTCATGCTTTTGTTTTTCATTGAAAGAGCAAAACTGAGTGGAAAGGTGGTGACTGTCACAGCCCCGTGGACCCTGGAGGCTTTTTGGAGCCACGGGCTGACCTCCCTGGGTGGCCACCAGTGAGCTCGTCCACCCGTAGGAGGAAGTGAGCCAACTCTGAGGGTTGGCCTGAGTTCGAGTCCAGCTCTGCTCACTAGCTGTGTGACCTTCAGCAGGTCACATAAACCTCTTTGAGTCTCAGTTTCCCCATCTGTTCCCTGTGGGATAACAGTGTCACTGCCTACCTTGGAGGCTTGGTGTGATGGTGAGGTGATTTAAGGTGTTATGGAAAAACCCAAACGAACTTTTTGGCCAACCCAATACCTAGGACAGGGCCCAGCACATAGTAGGTGCTCAAGAAAAAGCAGCTGATGTTGTTGTGTCCTCTTATGACCCCCCACCCCCCACACACAGACTCTGAAGGCTTCTGGTGCTCCTTCTCCACACCCCAGTGCAGATCAGCTCACAGAAGGTTGGCCTGGGCTCCCAAGGAGACCCGCTTGGAAGGGAGGGCCAAGAATTGGACACTCCTATGTGCAGAGTGCCTGCACACACAGAGACATGTGCTTATGACCACTTTACAGATGGGGAAACAGAGGCCCAGAGAGGACTTGCCTGAGGGCCTTGGTGGTGGAGATAGGGCTGAACCACAGCCTCTTTTTTTTTTTTTTTGGGCCAAGCCACGCAAGATGCAGGATCTTAGTTTCCTGACTGACCAGGGATCAAACCTGTACCCCCTGCAGTGAAATCACAGAGTCCTAACCACTGGACCACCAGGGAAGTCCTGAACCACAGCCTCTTGCTCTGAACCTAGTGCTCTTTCTGCTGTCCCACTCTGAGAGATCCTTAAGAGAACCTCAAGCAGCTGAAGAGAATTCTAGAAGCCTTCACGGTGCCTGGGAGCCAAGACACTTGAGTTCTCCACCCCTCACGGACCCCAGACCCCCGTGTGACCCTGTTGGAGTTGCCTCCCTCTCTGTGCCTTTGTTATAAGGTGGTGGGGAGAGCCTGGGCCCTGGACTGCCTGGGACCGAGGCCTCCTCCCTCTGGCCCAGCTCCGTGTCCTCCTCCCCCAGGCTCCACCTCTGTGTCCCCTCCCTCCTCTGCTGGCCTGGTTTGTGCATGGCCCACATTCAAGGTAGCTGCTTTTGGGTAGGAGGTCAGGCATTGGGAACCCTGCTTGGAAAAGCCCACCCCTAACCCTGGGCTCCAGGGTGGGCTCTCCCTGTCAGAGCAGGGGGCCATGGGCCAGGTGAATGCTCCTGA